>NC_136755.1:1545000-2145000 GCF_936440315.1 Barbus barbus
CATTACATTTCATGAGAAAGAAACATCTTTCATGTACTTTAGCTTTACTCATAAAATTGCATAAACCAACTTTCTCTCACTGAGAAAGAAGCTTTGCAGCAAATTTGGCCTTGCTTTTTCTTCATTTGCACTAAACACAGCATTAGTGTTCTTAGAAGGTTTAAACTAGTGATAATGTGCATTGAAGCTCAAACATGTCTTGCTCTGCAAAAAAACTTTAACACATGAAAATCTGTCTTCTGCATTGCAAATGACATTACATTTCATGAGAAAGAGACATCTTGCATGTACGTGAGCTTTACCCTTAAAATTGCATAAACCAACTTTCTCTCACTGAGAAAGAAGCTTTTCAGCAAATGTGGCTTTGCGTTCTCTTCGTTTGCTTAGTTGCACTAAACACAACATTAGTGTTCTTAAAAGGTTTAAACTAGTGATAATATGCATTGAAGCTCAAACATGACCTGCTCTGCAAAAAAACTTTAACACATGAAAATCTGTCTTCTGCTTTGCAAATAACATTACATTTCATGAGAAAGAAACATCTTTCATTACTTGAGCTTTACTCTTAAAATTGCATAAACCAACTTTCTCTCACTGAGAAAGGAGCTTTTTAGCAAATCTGGCCTTGCTTTCTCTTCATTTGCCTAGTTGCACTTAAACACAGCATTAGTGTTCTTAGAAGGTTTAAACCTTCATTTGCTTTCTCTTCATCTGCTTACTTGCACTAAACACAGCATTAGAGTTCTTAGAAGGTTTAAAATAGTGATAATGTGCATTTAAGCTCAAACATGACTTGCACTGCAAAAAAACTTTAACACATGAAAATCTGTCTTCTGCATTGCAAATAACATTACATTTCATGAGAAAGAAACATCTTTCATGTACTTGAGCTTTACTCTTAAAATTGCAAAAACCAACTTTCTCTCACTGAGAAAGAAGCTTTTCAGCAAATGTGGCTTTGCGTTCTCTTCGTTTGCTTAGTTGCACTAAACACAGCATTAGTGTTCTTAAAAGGTTTGAACTAGTGATAATATGCATTGAAGCTCAAACATTACCTGCTCTGCAAAAAAACTTTTAACACATAAAAATCTGTCTTCTGCATTGCAAATAACATTACATTTCCTGAGAAAGAAACATTTTCATGTACTTGAGCTTTACTCATAAAATTGCATAAACCAACTTTCTCTCACTGAGAAAGAAGCATTGCAGCAAATGTGGCCTTGCTTTCTCTTCATTTGCTTATTGCACTAAACACAGCATTAGTGTTCTTAGAAGGTTTAAACTAGTGATAATGTGCATTGAAGCTCAAACATGACTTGCTCTGCAAAAAAACTTTAACACATGAAAATCTGTCTTCTGCATTGCAAATAACATTACATTTCATGAGAAAGAAACATCTTTCATGTACTTGAGCTTTACTCATAAAATTGCATAAACCAACTTTCTCTCACTGAGAAAGAAGCTTTGCAGCAAATGTGGCCTTGCTTTTTCTTCATTTGCACTAAACACAGCATTAGTGTTCTTAGAAGGTTTAAACTAGTGATAATGTGCATTGAAGCTCAAACATGTCTTGCTCTGCAAAAAAACTTTAACACATGAAAATCTGTCTTCTGCATTGCAAATGACATTACATTTCATGAGAAAGAGACATCTTGCATGTACGTGAGCTTTACTCTTAAAATTGCATAAACCAACTTTCTCTCACTGAGAAAGACGCTTTTCAGCAAATGTGGCTTTGCGTTCTCTTCGTTTGCTTAGTTGCACTAAACACAGCATTAGTGTTCTTAAAAGGTTTAAACTAGTGATATTATGCATTGAAGCTCAAACATGACCTGCTCTGCAAAAAAACTTTAACACATGAAAATCTGTCTTCTGCATTGCAAATAAAATTACATTTCATGAGAAAGAAACATCTTTCATGTACTTGAGCTTTAGTCTTAAAATTGCATAAACCAACTTTCTCTCACTGAGAAAGGAGCTTTTTAGCAAATCTGGCCTTGCTTTCTCTTCATTTGCCTAGTTGCACTTAAACACAGCATTAGTGTTCTTAGAAGGTTTAAACCTTCATTAGCTTTCTCTTCATTTGCTTACTTGCACTAAACACAGCATTAGAGTTCTTAGAAGGTTTAAACTAGTGATAATGTGCATTGAAGCTCAAACATGACTTGCACTGCAAAAAAACTTTAACACATGAAAATCTGTCTTCTGCATTGCAAATAACATTACATTTCATGAGAAAGAGACATCTTGCATGTACGTGAGCTTTACTCTTAAAATTGCATAAACCAACTTTCTCTCACTGAGAAAGAAGCTTTTCAGCAAATGTGGCTTTGCGTTCTCTTCATTTGCTTAGTTGCACTAAACACAGCATTAGTGTTCTTAAAAGGTTTAAACTAGTGATGATATGCATTGAAGCTCAAACATTACCTGCTCTGCAAAAAAACTTTAACACATGAAAATCTGTCTTCTGCATTGCAAATAAAATTACATTTCATGAGAAAGAAACATCTTTCATGTACTTGAGCTTTACTCATAAAATTGCATAAACCAACTTTCTCTCACTGAGAAAGAAGCTTTTCAGCAAATGTGGCTTTGCGTTCTCTTCATTTGCTTACTTGCACTAAACACAGCATTAGTGTTCTTAGAAGGTTTAAACTAGTGATAATGTGCGTTATTGAAGCATAAACATGTCTTGCTCTGCAAAAAAACTTTAACGCATGAAAATCTGTCTTCTGCATTGCAAATAACATTACATTTCATGAGAAAGAAACATCTTTCATGTACTTGAGCTTTAGTCTTAAAATTGCATAAACCAACTTTCTCTCACTGAGAAAGGAGCTTTTTAGCAAATCTGGCCTTGCTTTCTCTTCATTTGCCTAGTTGCACTTAAACACAGCATTAGTGTTCTTAGAAGGTTTAAACCTTCATTAGCTTTCTCTTCATTTGCTTACTTGCACTAAACACAGCATTAGAGTTCTTAGAAGGTTTAAACTAGTGATAATGTGCATTGAAGCTCAAACATGACTTGCACTGCAAAAAAACTTTAACACATGAAAATCTGTCTTCTGCATTGCAAATAACATTACATTTCATGAGAAAGAGACATCTTGCATGTACGTGAGCTTTACTCTTAAAATTGCATAAACCAACTTTCTCTCACTGAGAAAGAAGCTTTTCAGCAAATGTGGCTTTGCGTTCTCTTCATTTGCTTAGTTGCACTAAACACAGCATTAGTGTTCTTAAAAGGTTTAAACTAGTGATGATATGCATTGAAGCTCAAACATTACCTGCTCTGCAAAAAAACTTTAACACATGAAAATCTGTCTTCTGCATTGCAAATAAAATTACATTTCATGAGAAAGAAACATCTTTCATGTACTTGAGCTTTACTCATAAAATTGCATAAACCAACTTTCTCTCACTGAGAAAGAAGCTTTTCAGCAAATGTGGCTTTGCGTTCTCTTCATTTGCTTACTTGCACTAAACACAGCATTAGTGTTCTTAGAAGGTTTAAACTAGTGATAATGTGCGTTATTGAAGCATAAACATGTCTTGCTCTGCAAAAAAACTTTAACGCATGAAAATCTGTCTTCTGCATTGCAAATAACATTACATTTCATGAGAAAGAAACATCTTTCATGTACTTGAGCTTTACTCATAAAATTGCATAAACCAACTTTCTCTCACTGAGAAAGAAGCATTGCAGCAAATGTGGCCTTGCTTTCTCTTCATTTGCCTAGTTGCACTTAAACACAGCATTAGTGTTCTTAGAAGGTTTAAACTAGTGATAATATGCATTGAAGCTCAAACATGACCTGCTCTGCAAAAAAGCTTTAACACATGAAAATCTGTCTTCTGCATTGCAAATAACATTACATTTCACGAGAAAGAAATATCTTTCATGTACTTGAGCTTTACTCTTAAAATTGCATAAACCAACTTTCTCTCACTGAGAAAGGAGCTTTTTAGCAAATCTGGCCTTGCTTTCTCTTCATTTGCTTATTGCACTAAACACAGCATTAGTGTTCTTAGAAGGTTTAAACTAGTGATAATGTGCATTGAAGCTCAAACATGACTTGCTCTGCAAAAAAACTTTAACACATGAAAATCTGTCTTCTGCATTGCAAATAACATTACATTTCATGAGAAAGAAACATCTTTCATGTACTTGAGCTTTACTCATAAAATTGCATAAACCAACTTTCTCTCACTGAGAAAGAAGCTTTGCAGCAAATGTGGCCTTGCTTTTTCTTCATTTGCACTAAACACAGCATTAGTGTTCTTAGAAGGTTTAAACTAGTGATAATGTGCATTGAAGCTCAAACATGACTTGCACTGCAAAAAAACTTTAACACATGAAAATCTGTCTTCTGCATTGCAAATAACATTACATTTCATGAGAAAGAGACATCTTGCATGTACGTGAGCTTTACTCTTAAAATTGCATAAACCAACTTTCTCTCACTGAGAAAGAAGCTTTTCAGCAAATGTGGCTTTGCGTTCTCTTCATTTGCTTAGTTGCACTAAACACAGCATTAGTGTTCTTAAAAGGTTTAAACTAGTGATAATATGCATTGAAGCTCAAACATTACCTGCTCTGCAAAAAAACTTTAACACATGAAAATCTGTCTTCTGCATTGCATATATTACATTTCATGAGAAAGAAACATCTTTCATGTACTTGAGCTTTACTCATAAAATTGCATAAACCAACTTTCTCTCACTGAGAAAGAAGCTTTTCAGCAAATGTGGCTTTGCGTTCTCTTCATTTGCTTACTTGCACTAAACACAGCATTAGTGTTCTTAGAAGGTTTAAACTAGTGATAATGTGCATTATTGAAGCATAAACATGTCTTGCTCTGCAAAAAAACTTTAACGCATGAAAATCTGTCTTCTGCATTGCAAATAACATTACATTTCATGTGAAAGAAACATCTTTCATGTACTTGAGCTTTACTCATAAAATTGCATAAACCAACTTTCTCTCACTGAGAAAGAAGAATTGCAGCAAATGTGGCCTTGCTTTCTCTTCATTTGCCTAGTTGCACTAAACACAGCATTAGTGTTCTTAAAAGGTTTAAACTAGTGATAATACGCATTGAAGCTCAAACATGACCTGCTCTGCAAAAAAACTTTAACACATGAAAATCTGTCTTCTGCATTGCAAATAACTACATTTCACGAGAAAGAAATATCTTTCATGTACTTGAGCTTTACTCTTAAAATTGCATAAACCAACTTTCTCTCACTGAGAAAGGAGCTTTTTAGCAAATCTGGCCTTGCTTTCTCTTCATTTGCTTATTGCACTAAACACAGCATTAGTGTTCTTAGAAGGTTTAAACTAGTGATAATGTGCATTGAAGCTCAAACATGACTTGCTCTGCAAAAAAACTTTAACACATGAAAATCTGTCTTCTGCATTGCAAATAACATTACATTTCATGAGAAAGAAACATCTTTCATGTACTTGAGCTTTACTCATAAAATTGCATAAACCAACTTTCTCTCACTGAGAAAGAAGCTTTGCAGCAAATGTGGCCTTGCTTTTTCTTCATTTGCACTAAACACAGCATTAGTGTTCTTAGAAGGTTTAAACTAGTGATAATGTGCATTGAAGCTCAAACATGTCTTGCTCTGCAAAAAAACTTTAACACATGAAAATCTGTCTTCTGCATTGCAAATGACATTACATTTCATGAGAAAGAGACATCTTGCATGTACGTGAGCTTTACTCTTAAAATTGCATAAACCAACTTTCTCTCACTGAGAAAGAAGCTTTTCAGCAAATGTGGCTTTGCGTTCTCTTCATTTGCTTACTTGCACTAAACACAGCATTAGTGTTCTTAGAAGGTTTAAACTAGTGATAATGTGCGTTATTGAAGCATAAACATGTCTTGCTCTGCAAAAAAACTTTAACGCATGAAAATCGGTCTTCTGCATTGCAAATAACATTACATTTCATGAGAAAGAAACATCTTTCATGTACTTGAGCTTTACTCATAAAATTGCATAAACCAACTTTCTCTCACTGAGAAAGAAGCATTGCAGCAAATGTGGCCTTGCTTTCTCTTCATTTGCCTAGTTGCACTTAAACACAGCATTAGTGTTCTTAGAAGGTTTAAACTAGTGATAATATGCATTGAAGCTCAAACATGACCTGCTCTGCAAAAAAACTTTAACACATGAAAATCTGTCTTCTGCATTGCAAATAACATTACATTTCACGAGAAAGAAATATCTTTCATGTACTTGAGCTTTACTCTTAAAATTGCGTAAACCAACTTTCTCTCACTGAGAAAGGAGCTTTTTAGCAAATCTGGCCTTGCTTTCTCTTCATTTGCTTATTGCACTAAACACAGCATTAGTGTTCTTAGAAGGTTTAAACTAGTGATAATGTGCATTGAAGCTCAAATATGACTTGCTCTGCAAAAAAACTTTAACACATGAAAATCTGTCTTCTGCATTGCAAATAACATTACATTTCATGAGAAAGAAACATCTTTCATGTACTTTAGCTTTACTCATAAAATTGCATAAACCAACTTTCTCTCACTGAGAAAGAAGCTTTGCAGCAAATTTGGCCTTGCTTTTTCTTCATTTGCACTAAACACAGCATTAGTGTTCTTAGAAGGTTTAAACTAGTGATAATGTGCATTGAAGCTCAAACATGTCTTGCTCTGCAAAAAAACTTTAACACATGAAAATCTGTCTTCTGCATTGCAAATGACATTACATTTCATGAGAAAGAGACATCTTGCATGTACGTGAGCTTTACCCTTAAAATTGCATAAACCAACTTTCTCTCACTGAGAAAGAAGCTTTTCAGCAAATGTGGCTTTGCGTTCTCTTCGTTTGCTTAGTTGCACTAAACACAACATTAGTGTTCTTAAAAGGTTTAAACTAGTGATAATATGCATTGAAGCTCAAACATGACCTGCTCTGCAAAAAAACTTTAACACATGAAAATCTGTCTTCTGCTTTGCAAATAACATTACATTTCATGAGAAAGAAACATCTTTCATTACTTGAGCTTTACTCTTAAAATTGCATAAACCAACTTTCTCTCACTGAGAAAGGAGCTTTTTAGCAAATCTGGCCTTGCTTTCTCTTCATTTGCCTAGTTGCACTTAAACACAGCATTAGTGTTCTTAGAAGGTTTAAACCTTCATTTGCTTTCTCTTCATCTGCTTACTTGCACTAAACACAGCATTAGAGTTCTTAGAAGGTTTAAAATAGTGATAATGTGCATTTAAGCTCAAACATGACTTGCACTGCAAAAAAACTTTAACACATGAAAATCTGTCTTCTGCATTGCAAATAACATTACATTTCATGAGAAAGAAACATCTTTCATGTACTTGAGCTTTACTCTTAAAATTGCAAAAACCAACTTTCTCTCACTGAGAAAGAAGCTTTTCAGCAAATGTGGCTTTGCGTTCTCTTCGTTTGCTTAGTTGCACTAAACACAGCATTAGTGTTCTTAAAAGGTTTGAACTAGTGATAATATGCATTGAAGCTCAAACATTACCTGCTCTGCAAAAAAACTTTTAACACATAAAAATCTGTCTTCTGCATTGCAAATAACATTACATTTCCTGAGAAAGAAACATTTTCATGTACTTGAGCTTTACTCATAAAATTGCATAAACCAACTTTCTCTCACTGAGAAAGAAGCATTGCAGCAAATGTGGCCTTGCTTTCTCTTCATTTGCTTATTGCACTAAACACAGCATTAGTGTTCTTAGAAGGTTTAAACTAGTGATAATGTGCATTGAAGCTCAAACATGACTTGCTCTGCAAAAAAACTTTAACACATGAAAATCTGTCTTCTGCATTGCAAATAACATTACATTTCATGAGAAAGAAACATCTTTCATGTACTTGAGCTTTACTCATAAAATTGCATAAACCAACTTTCTCTCACTGAGAAAGAAGCTTTGCAGCAAATGTGGCCTTGCTTTTTCTTCATTTGCACTAAACACAGCATTAGTGTTCTTAGAAGGTTTAAACTAGTGATAATGTGCATTGAAGCTCAAACATGTCTTGCTCTGCAAAAAAACTTTAACACATGAAAATCTGTCTTCTGCATTGCAAATGACATTACATTTCATGAGAAAGAGACATCTTGCATGTACGTGAGCTTTACTCTTAAAATTGCATAAACCAACTTTCTCTCACTGAGAAAGAAGCTTTTCAGCAAATGTGGCTTTGCGTTCTCTTCGTTTGCTTAGTTGCACTAAACACAGCATTAGTGTTCTTAAAAGGTTTAAACTAGTGATATTATGCATTGAAGCTCAAACATGACCTGCTCTGCAAAAAAACTTTAACACATGAAAATCTGTCTTCTGCATTGCAAATAAAATTACATTTCATGAGAAAGAAACATCTTTCATGTACTTGAGCTTTAGTCTTAAAATTGCATAAACCAACTTTCTCTCACTGAGAAAGGAGCTTTTTAGCAAATCTGGCCTTGCTTTCTCTTCATTTGCCTAGTTGCACTTAAACACAGCATTAGTGTTCTTAGAAGGTTTAAACCTTCATTAGCTTTCTCTTCATTTGCTTACTTGCACTAAACACAGCATTAGAGTTCTTAGGTTTAAACTAGTGATAATGTGCATTGAAGCTCAAACATGACTTGCACTGCAAAAAAACTTTAACACATGAAAATCTGTCTTCTGCATTGCAAATAACATTACATTTCATGAGAAAGAGACATCTTGCATGTACGTGAGCTTTACTCTTAAAATTGCATAAACCAACTTTCTCTCACTGAGAAAGAAGCTTTTCAGCAAATGTGGCTTTGCGTTCTCTTCATTTGCTTAGTTGCACTAAACACAGCATTAGTGTTCTTAAAAGGTTTAAACTAGTGATGATATGCATTGAAGCTCAAACATTACCTGCTCTGCAAAAAAACTTTAACACATGAAAATCTGTCTTCTGCATTGCAAATAAAATTACATTTCATGAGAAAGAAACATCTTTCATGTACTTGAGCTTTACTCATAAAATTGCATAAACCAACTTTCTCTCACTGAGAAAGAAGCTTTTCAGCAAATGTGGCTTTGCGTTCTCTTCATTTGCTTACTTGCACTAAACACAGCATTAGTGTTCTTAGAAGGTTTAAACTAGTGATAATGTGCGTTATTGAAGCATAAACATGTCTTGCTCTGCAAAAAAACTTTAACGCATGAAAATCTGTCTTCTGCATTGCAAATAACATTACATTTCATGAGAAAGAAACATCTTTCATGTACTTGAGCTTTACTCATAAAATTGCATAAACCAACTTTCTCTCACTGAGAAAGAAGCATTGCAGCAAATGTGGCCTTGCTTTCTCTTCATTTGCCTAGTTGCACTTAAACACAGCATTAGTGTTCTTAGAAGGTTTAAACTAGTGATAATATGCATTGAAGCTCAAACATGACCTGCTCTGCAAAAAAGCTTTAACACATGAAAATCTGTCTTCTGCATTGCAAATAACATTACATTTCACGAGAAAGAAATATCTTTCATGTACTTGAGCTTTACTCTTAAAATTGCATAAACCAACTTTCTCTCACTGAGAAAGGAGCTTTTTAGCAAATCTGGCCTTGCTTTCTCTTCATTTGCTTATTGCACTAAACACAGCATTAGTGTTCTTAGAAGGTTTAAACTAGTGATAATGTGCATTGAAGCTCAAACATGACTTGCTCTGCAAAAAAACTTTAACACATGAAAATCTGTCTTCTGCATTGCAAATAACATTACATTTCATGAGAAAGAAACATCTTTCATGTACTTGAGCTTTACTCATAAAATTGCATAAACCAACTTTCTCTCACTGAGAAAGAAGCTTTGCAGCAAATGTGGCCTTGCTTTTTCTTCATTTGCACTAAACACAGCATTAGTGTTCTTAGAAGGTTTAAACCTTCATTAGCTTTCTCTTCATTTGCTTACTTGCACTAAACACAGCATTAGAGTTCTTAGAAGGTTTAAACTAGTGATAATGTGCATTGAAGCTCAAACATGACTTGCACTGCAAAAAAACTTTAACACATGAAAATCTGTCTTCTGCATTGCAAATAACATTACATTTCATGAGAAAGAGACATCTTGCATGTACGTGAGCTTTACTCTTAAAATTGCATAAACCAACTTTCTCTCACTGAGAAAGAAGCTTTTCAGCAAATGTGGCTTTGCGTTCTCTTCATTTGCTTAGTTGCACTAAACACAGCATTAGTGTTCTTAAAAGGTTTAAACTAGTGATGATATGCATTGAAGCTCAAACATTACCTGCTCTGCAAAAAAACTTTAACACATGAAAATCTGTCTTCTGCATTGCAAATAAAATTACATTTCATGAGAAAGAAACATCTTTCATGTACTTGAGCTTTACTCATAAAATTGCATAAACCAACTTTCTCTCACTGAGAAAGAAGCTTTTCAGCAAATGTGGCTTTGCGTTCTCTTCATTTGCTTACTTGCACTAAACACAGCATTAGTGTTCTTAGAAGGTTTAAACTAGTGATAATGTGCGTTATTGAAGCATAAACATGTCTTGCTCTGCAAAAAAACTTTAACGCATGAAAATCTGTCTTCTGCATTGCAAATAACATTACATTTCATGAGAAAGAAACATCTTTCATGTACTTGAGCTTTACTCATAAAATTGCATAAACCAACTTTCTCTCACTGAGAAAGAAGCATTGCAGCAAATGTGGCCTTGCTTTCTCTTCATTTGCCTAGTTGCACTTAAACACAGCATTAGTGTTCTTAGAAGGTTTAAACTAGTGATAATATGCATTGAAGCTCAAACATGACCTGCTCTGCAAAAAAGCTTTAACACATGAAAATCTGTCTTCTGCATTGCAAATAACATTACATTTCACGAGAAAGAAATATCTTTCATGTACTTGAGCTTTACTCTTAAAATTGCATAAACCAACTTTCTCTCACTGAGAAAGGAGCTTTTTAGCAAATCTGGCCTTGCTTTCTCTTCATTTGCTTATTGCACTAAACACAGCATTAGTGTTCTTAGAAGGTTTAAACTAGTGATAATGTGCATTGAAGCTCAAACATGACTTGCTCTGCAAAAAAACTTTAACACATGAAAATCTGTCTTCTGCATTGCAAATAACATTACATTTCATGAGAAAGAAACATCTTTCATGTACTTGAGCTTTACTCATAAAATTGCATAAACCAACTTTCTCTCACTGAGAAAGAAGCTTTGCAGCAAATGTGGCCTTGCTTTTTCTTCATTTGCACTAAACACAGCATTAGTGTTCTTAGAAGGTTTAAACTAGTGATAATGTGCATTGAAGCTCAAACATGACTTGCACTGCAAAAAAACTTTAACACATGAAAATCTGTCTTCTGCATTGCAAATAACATTACATTTCATGAGAAAGAGACATCTTGCATGTACGTGAGCTTTACTCTTAAAATTGCATAAACCAACTTTCTCTCACTGAGAAAGAAGCTTTTCAGCAAATGTGGCTTTGCGTTCTCTTCATTTGCTTAGTTGCACTAAACACAGCATTAGTGTTCTTAAAAGGTTTAAACTAGTGATAATATGCATTGAAGCTCAAACATTACCTGCTCTGCAAAAAAACTTTAACACATGAAAATCTGTCTTCTGCATTGCATATATTACATTTCATGAGAAAGAAACATCTTTCATGTACTTGAGCTTTACTCATAAAATTGCATAAACCAACTTTCTCTCACTGAGAAAGAAGCTTTTCAGCAAATGTGGCTTTGCGTTCTCTTCATTTGCTTACTTGCACTAAACACAGCATTAGTGTTCTTAGAAGGTTTAAACTAGTGATAATGTGCATTATTGAAGCATAAACATGTCTTGCTCTGCAAAAAAACTTTAACGCATGAAAATCTGTCTTCTGCATTGCAAATAACATTACATTTCATGTGAAAGAAACATCTTTCATGTACTTGAGCTTTACTCATAAAATTGCATAAACCAACTTTCTCTCACTGAGAAAGAAGAATTGCAGCAAATGTGGCCTTGCTTTCTCTTCATTTGCCTAGTTGCACTAAACACAGCATTAGTGTTCTTAAAAGGTTTAAACTAGTGATAATACGCATTGAAGCTCAAACATGACCTGCTCTGCAAAAAAACTTTAACACATGAAAATCTGTCTTCTGCATTGCAAATAACTACATTTCACGAGAAAGAAATATCTTTCATGTACTTGAGCTTTACTCTTAAAATTGCATAAACCAACTTTCTCTCACTGAGAAAGGAGCTTTTTAGCAAATCTGGCCTTGCTTTCTCTTCATTTGCTTATTGCACTAAACACAGCATTAGTGTTCTTAGAAGGTTTAAACTAGTGATAATGTGCATTGAAGCTCAAACATGACTTGCTCTGCAAAAAAACTTTAACACATGAAAATCTGTCTTCTGCATTGCAAATAACATTACATTTCATGAGAAAGAAACATCTTTCATGTACTTGAGCTTTACTCATAAAATTGCATAAACCAACTTTCTCTCACTGAGAAAGAAGCTTTGCAGCAAATGTGGCCTTGCTTTTTCTTCATTTGCACTAAACACAGCATTAGTGTTCTTAGAAGGTTTAAACTAGTGATAATGTGCATTGAAGCTCAAACATGTCTTGCTCTGCAAAAAAACTTTAACACATGAAAATCTGTCTTCTGCATTGCAAATGACATTACATTTCATGAGAAAGAGACATCTTGCATGTACGTGAGCTTTACTCTTAAAATTGCATAAACCAACTTTCTCTCACTGAGAAAGAAGCTTTTCAGCAAATGTGGCTTTGCGTTCTCTTCATTTGCTTACTTGCACTAAACACAGCATTAGTGTTCTTAGAAGGTTTAAACTAGTGATAATGTGCGTTATTGAAGCATAAACATGTCTTGCTCTGCAAAAAAACTTTAACGCATGAAAATCGGTCTTCTGCATTGCAAATAACATTACATTTCATGAGAAAGAAACATCTTTCATGTACTTGAGCTTTACTCATAAAATTGCATAAACCAACTTTCTCTCACTGAGAAAGAAGCATTGCAGCAAATGTGGCCTTGCTTTCTCTTCATTTGCCTAGTTGCACTTAAACACAGCATTAGTGTTCTTAGAAGGTTTAAACTAGTGATAATATGCATTGAAGCTCAAACATGACCTGCTCTGCAAAAAAACTTTAACACATGAAAATCTGTCTTCTGCATTGCAAATAACATTACATTTCACGAGAAAGAAATATCTTTCATGTACTTGAGCTTTACTCTTAAAATTGCGTAAACCAACTTTCTCTCACTGAGAAAGGAGCTTTTTAGCAAATCTGGCCTTGCTTTCTCTTCATTTGCTTATTGCACTAAACACAGCATTAGTGTTCTTAGAAGGTTTAAACTAGTGATAATGTGCATTGAAGCTCAAATATGACTTGCTCTGCAAAAAAACTTTAACACATGAAAATCTGTCTTCTGCATTGCAAATAACATTACATTTCATGAGAAAGAAACATCTTTCATGTACTTTAGCTTTACTCATAAAATTGCATAAACCAACTTTCTCTCACTGAGAAAGAAGCTTTGCAGCAAATTTGGCCTTGCTTTTTCTTCATTTGCACTAAACACAGCATTAGTGTTCTTAGAAGGTTTAAACTAGTGATAATGTGCATTGAAGCTCAAACATGTCTTGCTCTGCAAAAAAACTTTAACACATGAAAATCTGTCTTCTGCATTGCAAATGACATTACATTTCATGAGAAAGAGACATCTTGCATGTACGTGAGCTTTACCCTTAAAATTGCATAAACCAACTTTCTCTCACTGAGAAAGAAGCTTTTCAGCAAATGTGGCTTTGCGTTCTCTTCGTTTGCTTAGTTGCACTAAACACAACATTAGTGTTCTTAAAAGGTTTAAACTAGTGATAATATGCATTGAAGCTCAAACATGACCTGCTCTGCAAAAAAACTTTAACACATGAAAATCTGTCTTCTGCTTTGCAAATAACATTACATTTCATGAGAAAGAAACATCTTTCATTACTTGAGCTTTACTCTTAAAATTGCATAAACCAACTTTCTCTCACTGAGAAAGGAGCTTTTTAGCAAATCTGGCCTTGCTTTCTCTTCATTTGCCTAGTTGCACTTAAACACAGCATTAGTGTTCTTAGAAGGTTTAAACCTTCATTTGCTTTCTCTTCATCTGCTTACTTGCACTAAACACAGCATTAGAGTTCTTAGAAGGTTTAAAATAGTGATAATGTGCATTTAAGCTCAAACATGACTTGCACTGCAAAAAAACTTTAACACATGAAAATCTGTCTTCTGCATTGCAAATAACATTACATTTCATGAGAAAGAAACATCTTTCATGTACTTGAGCTTTACTCTTAAAATTGCAAAAACCAACTTTCTCTCACTGAGAAAGAAGCTTTTCAGCAAATGTGGCTTTGCGTTCTCTTCGTTTGCTTAGTTGCACTAAACACAGCATTAGTGTTCTTAAAAGGTTTGAACTAGTGATAATATGCATTGAAGCTCAAACATTACCTGCTCTGCAAAAAAACTTTTAACACATAAAAATCTGTCTTCTGCATTGCAAATAACATTACATTTCCTGAGAAAGAAACATTTTCATGTACTTGAGCTTTACTCATAAAATTGCATAAACCAACTTTCTCTCACTGAGAAAGAAGCATTGCAGCAAATGTGGCCTTGCTTTCTCTTCATTTGCTTATTGCACTAAACACAGCATTAGTGTTCTTAGAAGGTTTAAACTAGTGATAATGTGCATTGAAGCTCAAACATGACTTGCTCTGCAAAAAAACTTTAACACATGAAAATCTGTCTTCTGCATTGCAAATAACATTACATTTCATGAGAAAGAAACATCTTTCATGTACTTGAGCTTTACTCATAAAATTGCATAAACCAACTTTCTCTCACTGAGAAAGAAGCTTTGCAGCAAATGTGGCCTTGCTTTTTCTTCATTTGCACTAAACACAGCATTAGTGTTCTTAGAAGGTTTAAACTAGTGATAATGTGCATTGAAGCTCAAACATGTCTTGCTCTGCAAAAAAACTTTAACACATGAAAATCTGTCTTCTGCATTGCAAATGACATTACATTTCATGAGAAAGAGACATCTTGCATGTACGTGAGCTTTACTCTTAAAATTGCATAAACCAACTTTCTCTCACTGAGAAAGAAGCTTTTCAGCAAATGTGGCTTTGCGTTCTCTTCGTTTGCTTAGTTGCACTAAACACAGCATTAGTGTTCTTAAAAGGTTTAAACTAGTGATATTATGCATTGAAGCTCAAACATGACCTGCTCTGCAAAAAAACTTTAACACATGAAAATCTGTCTTCTGCATTGCAAATAAAATTACATTTCATGAGAAAGAAACATCTTTCATGTACTTGAGCTTTAGTCTTAAAATTGCATAAACCAACTTTCTCTCACTGAGAAAGGAGCTTTTTAGCAAATCTGGCCTTGCTTTCTCTTCATTTGCCTAGTTGCACTTAAACACAGCATTAGTGTTCTTAGAAGGTTTAAACCTTCATTAGCTTTCTCTTCATTTGCTTACTTGCACTAAACACAGCATTAGAGTTCTTAGGTTTAAACTAGTGATAATGTGCATTGAAGCTCAAACATGACTTGCACTGCAAAAAAACTTTAACACATGAAAATCTGTCTTCTGCATTGCAAATAACATTACATTTCATGAGAAAGAGACATCTTGCATGTACGTGAGCTTTACTCTTAAAATTGCATAAACCAACTTTCTCTCACTGAGAAAGAAGCTTTTCAGCAAATGTGGCTTTGCGTTCTCTTCATTTGCTTAGTTGCACTAAACACAGCATTAGTGTTCTTAAAAGGTTTAAACTAGTGATGATATGCATTGAAGCTCAAACATTACCTGCTCTGCAAAAAAACTTTAACACATGAAAATCTGTCTTCTGCATTGCAAATAAAATTACATTTCATGAGAAAGAAACATCTTTCATGTACTTGAGCTTTACTCATAAAATTGCATAAACCAACTTTCTCTCACTGAGAAAGAAGCTTTTCAGCAAATGTGGCTTTGCGTTCTCTTCATTTGCTTACTTGCACTAAACACAGCATTAGTGTTCTTAGAAGGTTTAAACTAGTGATAATGTGCGTTATTGAAGCATAAACATGTCTTGCTCTGCAAAAAAACTTTAACGCATGAAAATCTGTCTTCTGCATTGCAAATAACATTACATTTCATGAGAAAGAAACATCTTTCATGTACTTGAGCTTTACTCATAAAATTGCATAAACCAACTTTCTCTCACTGAGAAAGAAGCATTGCAGCAAATGTGGCCTTGCTTTCTCTTCATTTGCCTAGTTGCACTTAAACACAGCATTAGTGTTCTTAGAAGGTTTAAACTAGTGATAATATGCATTGAAGCTCAAACATGACCTGCTCTGCAAAAAAGCTTTAACACATGAAAATCTGTCTTCTGCATTGCAAATAACATTACATTTCACGAGAAAGAAATATCTTTCATGTACTTGAGCTTTACTCTTAAAATTGCATAAACCAACTTTCTCTCACTGAGAAAGGAGCTTTTTAGCAAATCTGGCCTTGCTTTCTCTTCATTTGCTTATTGCACTAAACACAGCATTAGTGTTCTTAGAAGGTTTAAACTAGTGATAATGTGCATTGAAGCTCAAACATGACTTGCTCTGCAAAAAAACTTTAACACATGAAAATCTGTCTTCTGCATTGCAAATAACATTACATTTCATGAGAAAGAAACATCTTTCATGTACTTGAGCTTTACTCATAAAATTGCATAAACCAACTTTCTCTCACTGAGAAAGAAGCTTTGCAGCAAATGTGGCCTTGCTTTTTCTTCATTTGCACTAAACACAGCATTAGTGTTCTTAGAAGGTTTAAACTAGTGATAATGTGCATTGAAGCTCAAACATGACTTGCACTGCAAAAAAACTTTAACACATGAAAATCTGTCTTCTGCATTGCAAATAACATTACATTTCATGAGAAAGAGACATCTTGCATGTACGTGAGCTTTACTCTTAAAATTGCATAAACCAACTTTCTCTCACTGAGAAAGAAGCTTTTCAGCAAATGTGGCTTTGCGTTCTCTTCATTTGCTTAGTTGCACTAAACACAGCATTAGTGTTCTTAAAAGGTTTAAACTAGTGATAATATGCATTGAAGCTCAAACATTACCTGCTCTGCAAAAAAACTTTAACACATGAAAATCTGTCTTCTGCATTGCATATATTACATTTCATGAGAAAGAAACATCTTTCATGTACTTGAGCTTTACTCATAAAATTGCATAAACCAACTTTCTCTCACTGAGAAAGAAGCTTTTCAGCAAATGTGGCCTTGCGTTCTCTTCATTTGCTTACTTGCACTAAACACAGCATTAGTGTTCTTAGAAGGTTTAAACTAGTGATAATGTGCATTATTGAAGCATAAACATGTCTTGCTCTGCAAAAAAACTTTAACGCATGAAAATCTTTCTTCTGCATTGCAAATAACATTACATTTCATGTGAAAGAAACATCTTTCATGTACTTGAGCTTTACTCATAAAATTGCATAAACCAACTTTCTCTCACTGAGAAAGAAGAATTGCAGCAAATGTGGCCTTGCTTTCTCTTCATTTGCCTAGTTGCACTAAACACAGCATTAGTGTTCTTAAAAGGTTTAAACTAGTGATAATACGCATTGAAGCTCAAACATGACCTGCTCTGCAAAAAAACTTTAACACATGAAAATCTGTCTTCTGCATTGCAAATAACATTACATTTCACGAGAAAGAAATATCTTTCATGTACTTGAGCTTTACTCTTAAAATTGCATAAACCAACTTTCTCTCACTGAGAAAGGAGCTTTTTAGCAAATCTGGCCTTGCTTTCTCTTCATTTGCTTATTGCACTAAACACAGCATTAGTGTTCTTAGAAGGTTTAAACTAGTGATAATGTGCATTGAAGCTCAAACATGACTTGCTCTGCAAAAAAACTTTAACACATGAAAATCTGTCTTCTGCATTGCAAATAACATTACATTTCATGAGAAAGAAACATCTTTCATGTACTTGAGCTTTACTCATAAAATTGCATAAACCAACTTTCTCTCACTGAGAAAGAAGCTTTGCAGCAAATGTGGCTTTGCGTTCTCTTCATTTGCTTACTTGCACTAAACACAGCATTAGTGTTCTTAGAAGGTTTAAACTAGTGATAATGTGCGTTATTGAAGCATAAACATGTCTTGCTCTGCAAAAAAACTTTAACGCATGAAAATCTGTCTTCTGCATTGCAAATAACATTACATTTCATGAGAAAGAAACATCTTTCATGTACTTGAGCTTTACTCATAAAATTGCATAAACCAACTTTCTCTCACTGAGAAAGAAGCATTGCAGCAAATGTGGCCTTGCTTTCTCTTCATTTGCCTAGTTGCACTTAAACACAGCATTAGTGTTCTTAGAAGGTTTAAACTAGTGATAATATGCATTGAAGCTCAAACATGACCTGCTCTGCAAAAAAGCTTTAACACATGAAAATCTGTCTTCTGCATTGCAAATAACATTACATTTCACGAGAAAGAAATATCTTTCATGTACTTGAGCTTTACTCTTAAAATTGCATAAACCAACTTTCTCTCACTGAGAAAGGAGCTTTTTAGCAAATCTGGCCTTGCTTTCTCTTCATTTGCTTATTGCACTAAACACAGCATTAGTGTTCTTAGAAGGTTTAAACTAGTGATAATGTGCATTGAAGCTCAAACATGACTTGCTCTGCAAAAAAACTTTAACACATGAAAATCTGTCTTCTGCATTGCAAATAACATTACATTTCATGAGAAAGAAACATCTTTCATGTACTTGAGCTTTACTCATAAAATTGCATAAACCAACTTTCTCTCACTGAGAAAGAAGCTTTGCAGCAAATGTGGCCTTGCTTTTTCTTCATTTGCACTAAACACAGCATTAGTGTTCTTAGAAGGTTTAAACTAGTGATAATGTGCATTGAAGCTCAAACATGACTTGCACTGCAAAAAAACTTTAACACATGAAAATCTGTCTTCTGCATTGCAAATAACATTACATTTCATGAGAAAGAGACATCTTGCATGTACGTGAGCTTTACTCTTAAAATTGCATAAACCAACTTTCTCTCACTGAGAAAGAAGCTTTTCAGCAAATGTGGCTTTGCGTTCTCTTCATTTGCTTAGTTGCACTAAACACAGCATTAGTGTTCTTAAAAGGTTTAAACTAGTGATAATATGCATTGAAGCTCAAACATTACCTGCTCTGCAAAAAAACTTTAACACATGAAAATCTGTCTTCTGCATTGCATATATTACATTTCATGAGAAAGAAACATCTTTCATGTACTTGAGCTTTACTCATAAAATTGCATAAACCAACTTTCTCTCACTGAGAAAGAAGCTTTTCAGCAAATGTGGCCTTGCGTTCTCTTCATTTGCTTACTTGCACTAAACACAGCATTAGTGTTCTTAGAAGGTTTAAACTAGTGATAATGTGCATTATTGAAGCATAAACATGTCTTGCTCTGCAAAAAAACTTTAACGCATGAAAATCTTTCTTCTGCATTGCAAATAACATTACATTTCATGTGAAAGAAACATCTTTCATGTACTTGAGCTTTACTCATAAAATTGCATAAACCAACTTTCTCTCACTGAGAAAGAAGAATTGCAGCAAATCTGGCCTTGCTTTCTCTTCATTTGCCTAGTTGCACTAAACACAGCATTAGTGTTCTTAAAAGGTTTAAACTAGTGATAATACGCATTGAAGCTCAAACATGACCTGCTCTGCAAAAAAACTTTAACACATGAAAATCTGTCTTCTGCATTGCAAATAACATTACATTTCACGAGAAAGAAATATCTTTCATGTACTTGAGCTTTACTCTTAAAATTGCATAAACCAACTTTCTCTCACTGAGAAAGGAGCTTTTTAGCAAATCTGGCCTTGCTTTCTCTTCATTTGCTTATTGCACTAAACACAGCATTAGTGTTCTTAGAAGGTTTAAACTAGTGATAATGTGCATTGAAGCTCAAACATGACTTGCTCTGCAAAAAAACTTTAACACATGAAAATCTGTCTTCTGCATTGCAAATAACATTACATTTCATGAGAAAGAAACATCTTTCATGTACTTGAGCTTTACTCATAAAATTGCATAAACCAACTTTCTCTCACTGAGAAAGAAGCTTTGCAGCAAATGTGGCCTTGCTTTTTCTTCATTTGCACTAAACACAGCATTAGTGTTCTTAGAAGGTTTAAACTAGTGATAATGTGCATTGAAGCTCAAACATGTCTTGCTCTGCAAAAAAACTTTAACACATGAAAATCTGTCTTCTGCATTGCAAATGACATTACATTTCATGAGAAAGAGACATCTTGCATGTACGTGAGCTTTACTCTTAAAATTGCATAAACCAACTTTCTCTCACTGAGAAAGAAGCTTTTCAGCAAATGTGGCTTTGCGTTCTCTTCATTTGCTTACTTGCACTAAACACAGCATTAGTGTTCTTAGAAGGTTTAAACTAGTGATAATGTGCGTTATTGAAGCATAAACATGTCTTGCTCTGCAAAAAAACTTTAACGCATGAAAATCTGTCTTCTGCATTGCAAATAACATTACATTTCATGAGAAAGAAACATCTTTCATGTACTTGAGCTTTACTCATAAAATTGCATAAACCAACTTTCTCTCACTGAGAAAGAAGCATTGCAGCAAATGTGGCCTTGCTTTCTCTTCATTTGCCTAGTTGCACTTAAACACAGCATTAGTGTTCTTAGAAGGTTTAAACTAGTGATAATATGCATTGAAGCTCAAACATGACCTGCTCTGCAAAAAAACTTTAACACATGAAAATCTGTCTTCTGCATTGCAAATAACATTACATTTCACGAGAAAGAAATATCTTTCATGTACTTGAGCTTTACTCTTAAAATTGCGTAAACCAACTTTCTCTCACTGAGAAAGGAGCTTTTTAGCAAATCTGGCCTTGCTTTCTCTTCATTTGCTTATTGCACTAAACACAGCATTAGTGTTCTTAGAAGGTTTAAACTAGTGATAATGTGCATTGAAGCTCAAACATGACTTGCTCTGCAAAAAAACTTTAACACATGAAAATCTGTCTTCTGCATTGCAAATAACATTACATTTCATGAGAAAGAAACATCTTTCATGTACTTGAGCTTTACTCATAAAATTGCATAAACCAACTTTCTCTCACTGAGAAAGAAGCTTTGCAGCAAATTTGGCCTTGCTTTTTCTTCATTTGCACTAAACACAGCATTAGTGTTCTTAGGAGGTTTAAACTAGTGATAATGTGCATTGAAGCTCAAACATGTCTGGCTCTGCAAAAAAACTTTAACACATGAAAATCTGTCTTCTGCATTGCAAATAACATTACATTTCACGAGAAAGAAATATCTTTCATGTACTTGAGCTTTACTCTTAAAATTGCATAAACCAACTTTCTCTCACTGAGAAAGGAGCTTTTTAGCAAATCTGGCCTTGCTTTCTCTTCATTTGCTTATTGCACTAAACACAGCATTAGTGTTCTTAAAAGGTTTAAACTAGTGATAATGTGCATTGAAGCTCAAATATGACTTGCTCTGCAAAAAAACTTTAACACATGAAAATCTGTCTTCTGCATTGCAAATAACATTACATTTCATGAGAAAGAAACATCTTTCATGTACTTGAGCTTTACTCATAAAATTGCATAAACCAACTTTCTCTCACTGAGAAAGAAGCTTTGCAGCAAATGTGGCCTTGCTTTTTCTTCATTTGCACTAAACACAGCATTAGTGTTCTTAGAAGGTTTAAACTAGTGATAATGTGCATTGAAGCTCAAACATGTCTTGCTCTGCAAAAAAACTTTAACACATGAAAATCTGTCTTCTGCATTGCAAATAACATTACATTTCATGAGAAAGAAACATCTTTCATGTACTTGAGCTTTACTCATAAAATTGCATAAACCAACTTTCTCTCACTGGGAAAGAAGCTTTGCAGAAAATGTGGCCTTGCTTTCTCTTCATTTGCCTAGTTGCACTTAAACACAGCATTAGTGTTCTTAGAAGGTTTAAACCTTCATTTGCTTTCTCTTCATTTGCTTACTTGCACTAAACACAGCATTAGAGTTCTTAGAAGGTTTAAACTAGTGATAATGTGCATTGAAGCTCAAAGATGACTTGCACTGCAAAAAAACTTTAACACATGAAAATCTGTCTTCTGCATTGCAATAACATTACATTTCATGAGAAAGAAACATCTTTCATGTACTTGAGCTTTACTCATAAAATTGCATAAACCAACTTTCTCTCACTGAGAAAGAAGCATTGCAGCAAATGTGGCCTTGCTTTCTCTTCATTTGCCTAGTTGCACTAAACACAGCATTAGTGTTCTTAAAAGGTTTAAACTAGTGATAATACGCATTGAAGCTCAAACATGACCTGCTCTGCAAAAAAACTTTAACACATGAAAATCTGTCTTCTGCATTGCAAATAACATTACATTTTACGAGAAAGAAATATCTTTCATGTACTTGAGCTTTACTCTTAAAATTGCATAAACCAACTTTCTCTCACTGAGAAAGGAGCTTTTTAGCAAATCTGGCCTTGCTTTCTCTTCATTTGCTTATTGCACTAAACACAGCATTAGTGTTCTTAGAAGGTTTAAACTAGTGATAATGTGCATTGAAGCTCAAACATGACTTGCTCTGCAAAAAAACTTTAACACATGAAAATCTGTCTTCTGCATTGCAAATAACATTACATTTCATGAGAAAGAAACATCTTTCATGTACTTGAGCTTTACTCATAAAATTGCATAAACCAACTTTCTCTCACTGAGAAAGAAGCTTTGCAGCAAATGTGGCCTTGCTTTTTCTTCATTTGCACTAAACACAGCATTAGTGTTCTTAGAAGGTTTAAACTAGTGATAATGTGCATTGAAGCTCAAACATGTCTTGCTCTGCAAAAAAACTTTAACACATGAAAATCTGTCTTCTGCATTGCAAATGACATTACATTTCATGAGAAAGAGACATCTTGCATGTACGTGAGCTTTACTCTTAAAATTGCATAAACCAACTTTCTCTCACTGAGAAAGAAGCTTTTCAGCAAATGTGGCTTTGCGTTCTCTTCGTTTGCTTAGTTGCACTAAACACAGCATTAGTGTTCTTAAAAGGTTTAAACTAGTGATATTATGCATTGAAGCTCAAACATGACCTGCTCTGCAAAAAAACTTTAACACATGAAAATCTGTCTTCTGCATTGCAAATAACATTACATTTCATGAGAAAGAAACATCTTTCATGTACTTGAGCTTTAGTCTTAAAATTGCATAAACCAACTTTCTCTCACTGAGAAAGGAGCTTTTTAGCAAATCTGGCCTTGCTTTCTCTTCATTTGCCTAGTTGCGCTTAAACACAGCATTAGTGTTCTTAGAAGGTTTAAACCTTCATTAGCTTTCTCTTCATTTGCTTACTTGCACTAAACACAGCATTAGAGTTCTTAGAAGGTTTAAACTAGTGATAATGTGCATTGAAGCTCAAACATGACTTGCACTGCAAAAAAACTTTAACACATGAAAATCTGTCTTCTGCATTGCAAATAACATTACATTTCATGAGAAAGAGACATCTTGCATGTACGTGAGCTTTACTCTTAAAATTGCATAAACCAACTTTCTCTCACTGAGAAAGAAGCTTTTCAGCAAATGTGGCTTTGCGTTCTCTTCATTTGCTTAGTTGCACTAAACACAGCATTAGTGTTCTTAAAAGGTTTAAACTAGTGATGATATGCATTGAAGCTCAAACATTACCTGCTCTGCAAAAAAACTTTAACACATGAAAATCTGTCTTCTGCATTGCAAATAAAATTACATTTCATGAGAAAGAAACATCTTTCATGTACTTGAGCTTTACTCATAAAATTGCATAAACCAACTTTCTCTCACTGAGAAAGAAGCTTTTCAGCAAATGTGGCTTTGCGTTCTCTTCATTTGCTTACTTGCACTAAACACAGCATTAGTGTTCTTAGAAGGTTTAAACTAGTGATAATGTGCGTTATTGAAGCATAAACATGTCTTGCTCTGCAAAAAAACTTTAACGCATGAAAATCTGTCTTCTGCATTGCAAATAACATTACATTTCATGAGAAAGAAACATCTTTCATGTACTTGAGCTTTACTCATAAAATTGCATAAACCAACTTTCTCTCACTGAGAAAGAAGCATTGCAGCAAATGTGGCCTTGCTTTCTCTTCATTTGCCTAGTTGCACTTAAACACAGCATTAGTGTTCTTAGAAGGATAATATGCATTGAAGCTCAAACATGACCTGCTCTGCAAAAAAGCTTTAACACATGAAACTCTGTCTTCTGCATTGCAAATAACATTACATTTCACGAGAAAGAAATATCTTTCATGTACTTGAGCTTTACTCTTAAAATTGCATAAACCAACTTTCTCTCACTGAGAAAGGAGCTTTTTAGCAAATCTGGCCTTGCTTTCTCTTCATTTGCTTATTGCACTAAACACAGCATTAGTGTTCTTAGAAGGTTTAAACTAGTGATAATGTGCATTGAAGCTCAAACATGTCTTGCTCTGCAAAAAAACTTTAACACATGAAAATCTGTCTTCTGCATTGCAAATAACATTACATTTCATGAGAAAGAAACATCTTTCATGTACTTGAGCTTTACTCATAAAATTGCATAAACCAACTTTCTCTCACTGGGAAAGAAGCTTTGCAGAAAATGTGGCCTTGCTTTCTCTTCATTTGCCTAGTTGCACTTAAACACAGCATTAGTGTTCTTAGAAGGTTTAAACCTTCATTTGCTTTCTCTTCATTTGCTTACTTGCACTAAACACAGCATTAGAGTTCTTAGAAGGTTTAAACTAGTGATAATGTGCATTGAAGCTCAAAGATGACTTGCACTGCAAAAAAACTTTAACACATGAAAATCTGTCTTCTGCATTGCAAATAACATTACATTTCATGAGAAAGAAACATCTTTCATGTACTTGAGCTTTACTCATAAAATTGCATAAACCAACTTTCTCTCACTGAGAAAGAAGCATTGCAGCAAATGTGGCCTTGCTTTCTCTTCATTTGCCTAGTTGCACTAAACACAGCATTAGTGTTCTTAAAAGGTTTAAACTAGTGATAATACGCATTGAAGCTCAAACATGACCTGCTCTGCAAAAAAACTTTAACACATGAAAATCTGTCTTCTGCATTGCAAATAACATTACATTTCACGAGAAAGAAATATCTTTCATGTACTTGAGCTTTACTCTTAAAATTGCATAAACCAACTCTCTCTCACTGAGAAAGGAGCTTTTTAGCAAATCTGGCCTTGCTTTCTCTTCATTTGCTTATTGCACTAAACACAGCATTAGTGTTCTTAGAAGGTTTAAACTAGTGATAATGTGCACTGAAGCTCAAACATGACTTGCTCTGCAAAAAAACTTTAACACATGAAAATCTGTCTTCTGCATTGCAAATAACATTACATTTCATGAGAAAGAAACATCTTTCATGTACTTGAGCTTTACTCATAAAATTGCATAAACCAACTTTCTCTCACTGAGAAAGAAGCTTTGCAAAAAATGTGGCCTTGCTTTTTCTTCATTTGCACTAAACACAGCATTAGTGTTCTTAGAAGGTTTAAACTAGTGATAATGTGCATTGAAGCTCAAACTTGTCTTGCTCTGCAAAAAAACTTTAACACATGAAAATCTGTCTTCTGCATTGCAAATGACATTACATTTCATGAGAAAGAGACATCTTGCATGTACGTGAGCTTTACTCTTAAAATTGCATAAACCAACTTTCTCTCACTGAGAAAGAAGCTTTTCAGCAAATGTGGCTTTGCGTTCTCTTCGTTTGCTTAGTTGCACTAAACACAGCATTAGTGTTCTTAAAAGGTTTAAACTAGTGATATTATGCATTGAAGCTCAAACATGACCTGCTCTGCAAAAAAACTTTAACACATGAAAATCTGTCTTCTGCATTGCAAATAACATTACATTTCATGAGAAAGAAACATCTTTCATGTACTTGAGCTTTACTCATAAAATTGCATAAACCAACTTTCTCTCACTGAGAAAGAAGCATTGCAGCAAATGTGGCCTTGCTTTCTCTTCATTTGCCTAGTTGCACTTAAACACAGCATTAGTGTTCTTAGAAGGTTTAAACTAGTGATAATGTGCATTGAAGCTCAAACGTGACTTGCACTGCAAAAAACTTTAACACATGAAAATTTGTCTTCTGCATTGCAAATCACATTACATTTCATGAGAAAGAAACATCTTGCATGTACTTGAGCTTTACTCTTAAAATTGCATAAACCAACTTTCTCTCACTGAGAAAGAAGCTTTTCAGGAAATGTGGCTTTGCGTTCTCTTCATTTGCTTACTTGCACTTAAACACAGCATTAGTGTTCTTAGAAGGTTTAAACCTTCATTTGCTTTCTCTTCATTTGCTTACTTGCACTAAACACAGCATTAGAGTTCTTAAAAGGTTTAAACTAGTGATAATATGCATTGAAGCTCAAACATGGCCTGCTCTGCAAAAAAACTTTAACACATGAAAATCTGTCTTCTGCTTTGCAAATAACATTACATTTCATGAGAAAGAAACATCTTTCATTACTTGAGCTTTACTCTTAAAATTGCATAAACCAACTTTCTCTCACTGAGAAAGAAGCATTGCAGCAAATGTGGCCTTGCTTTCTCTTCATTTGCTTATTGCACTAAACACAGCATTAGTGTTCTTAGAAGGTTTAAACTAGTGATAATGTGCATTGAAGCTCAAACATGACTTGCTCTGCAAAAAAACTTTAACACATGAAAATCTGTCTTCTGCATTGCAAATAACATTACATTTCATGAGAAAGAAACATCTTTCATGTACTTGAGCTTTACTCATAAAATTGCATAAACCAACTTTCTCTCACTGAGAAAGAAGCTTTGCAGCAAATGTGGCCTTGCTTTTTCTTCATTTGCACTAAACACAGCATTAGTGTTCTTAGAAGGTTTAAACTAGTGATAATGTGCATTGAAGCTCAAACATGTCTTGCTCTGCAAAAAAACTTTAACACATGAAAATCTGTCTTCTGCATTGCAAATGACAATACATTTCATGAGAAAGAGACATCTTGCATGTACGTGAGCTTTACTCTTAAAATTGCATAAACCAACTTTCTCTCACTGAGAAAGACGCTTTTCAGCAAATGTGGCTTTGCGTTCTCTTCGTTTGCTTAGTTGCACTAAACACAGCATTAGTGTTCTTAAAAGGTTTAAACTAGTGATATTATGCATTGAAGCTCAAACATGACCTGCTCTGCAAAAAAACTTTAACACATGAAAATCTGTCTTCTGCATTGCAAATAAAATTACATTTCATGAGAAAGAAACATCTTTCATGTACTTGAGCTTTAGTCTTAAAATTGCATAAACCAACTTTCTCTCACTGAGAAAGGAGCTTTTTAGCAAATCTGGCCTTGCTTTCTCTTCATTTGCCTAGTTGCACTTAAACACAGCATTAGTGTTCTTAGAAGGTTTAAACCTTCATTAGCTTTCTCTTCATTTGCTTACTTGCACTAAACACAGCATTAGAGTTCTTAGAAGGTTTAAACTAGTGATAATGTGCATTGAAGCTCAAACATGACTTGCACTGCAAAAAAACTTTAACACATGAAAATCTGTCTTCTGCATTGCAAATAACATTACATTTCATGAGAAAGAGACATCTTGCATGTACGTGAGCTTTACTCTTAAAATTGCATAAACCAACTTTCTCTCACTGAGAAAGAAGCTTTTCAGCAAATGTGGCTTTGCGTTCTCTTCATTTGCTTAGTTGCACTAAACACAGCATTAGTGTTCTTAAAAGGTTTAAACTAGTGATGATATGCATTGAAGCTCAAACATTACCTGCTCTGCAAAAAAACTTTAACACATGAAAATCTGTCTTCTGCATTGCAAATAAAATTACATTTCATGAGAAAGAAACATCTTTCATGTACTTGAGCTTTACTCATAAAATTGCATAAACCAACTTTCTCTCACTGAGAAAGAAGCTTTTCAGCAAATGTGGCTTTGCGTTCTCTTCATTTGCTTACTTGCACTAAACACAGCATTAGTGTTCTTAGAAGGTTTAAACTAGTGATAATGTGCGTTATTGAAGCATAAACATGTCTTGCTCTGCAAAAAAACTTTAACGCATGAAAATCTGTCTTCTGCATTGCAAATAACATTACATTTCATGAGAAAGAAACATCTTTCATGTACTTGAGCTTTACTCATAAAATTGCATAAACCAACTTTCTCTCACTGAGAAAGAAGCATTGCAGCAAATGTGGCCTTGCTTTCTCTTCATTTGCCTAGTTGCACTTAAACACAGCATTAGTGTTCTTAGAAGGTTTAAACTAGTGATAATATGCATTGAAGCTCAAACATGACCTGCTCTGCAAAAAAGCTTTAACACATGAAACTCTGTCTTCTGCATTGCAAATAACATTACATTTCACGAGAAAGAAATATCTTTCATGTACTTGAGCTTTACTCTTAAAATTGCATAAACCAACTTTCTCTCACTGAGAAAGGAGCTTTTTAGCAAATCTGGCCTTGCTTTCTCTTCATTTGCTTATTGCACTAAACACAGCATTAGTGTTCTTAGAAGGTTTAAACTAGTGATAATGTGCATTGAAGCTCAAACATGTCTTGCTCTGCAAAAAAACTTTAACACATGAAAATCTGTCTTCTGCATTGCAAATAACATTACATTTCATGAGAAAGAAACATCTTTCATGTACTTGAGCTTTACTCATAAAATTGCATAAACCAACTTTCTCTCACTGGGAAAGAAGCTTTGCAGAAAATGTGGCCTTGCTTTCTCTTCATTTGCCTAGTTGCACTTAAACACAGCATTAGTGTTCTTAGAAGGTTTAAACCTTCATTTGCTTTCTCTTCATTTGCTTACTTGCACTAAACACAGCATTAGAGTTCTTAGAAGGTTTAAACTAGTGATAATGTGCATTGAAGCTCAAAGATGACTTGCACTGCAAAAAAACTTTAACACATGAAAATCTGTCTTCTGCATTGCAAATAACATTACATTTCATGAGAAAGAAACATCTTTCATGTACTTGAGCTTTACTCATAAAATTGCATAAACCAACTTTCTCTCACTGAGAAAGAAGCATTGCAGCAAATGTGGCCTTGCTTTCTCTTCATTTGCCTAGTTGCACTAAACACAGCATTAGTGTTCTTAAAAGGTTTAAACTAGTGATAATACGCATTGAAGCTCAAACATGACCTGCTCTGCAAAAAAACTTTAACACATGAAAATCTGTCTTCTGCATTGCAAATAACATTACATTTCACGAGAAAGAAATATCTTTCATGTACTTGAGCTTTACTCTTAAAATTGCATAAACCAACTCTCTCTCACTGAGAAAGGAGCTTTTTAGCAAATCTGGCCTTGCTTTCTCTTCATTTGCTTATTGCACTAAACACAGCATTAGTGTTCTTAGAAGGTTTAAACTAGTGATAATGTGCACTGAAGCTCAAACATGACTTGCTCTGCAAAAAAACTTTAACACATGAAAATCTGTCTTCTGCATTGCAAATAACATTACATTTCATGAGAAAGAAACATCTTTCATGTACTTGAGCTTTACTCATAAAATTGCATAAACCAACTTTCTCTCACTGAGAAAGAAGCTTTGCAAAAAATGTGGCCTTGCTTTTTCTTCATTTGCACTAAACACAGCATTAGTGTTCTTAGAAGGTTTAAACTAGTGATAATGTGCATTGAAGCTCAAACTTGTCTTGCTCTGCAAAAAAACTTTAACACATGAAAATCTGTCTTCTGCATTGCAAATGACATTACATTTCATGAGAAAGAGACATCTTGCATGTACGTGAGCTTTACTCTTAAAATTGCATAAACCAACTTTCTCTCACTGAGAAAGAAGCTTTTCAGCAAATGTGGCTTTGCGTTCTCTTCGTTTGCTTAGTTGCACTAAACACAGCATTAGTGTTCTTAAAAGGTTTAAACTAGTGATATTATGCATTGAAGCTCAAACATGACCTGCTCTGCAAAAAAACTTTAACACATGAAAATCTGTCTTCTGCATTGCAAATAACATTACATTTCATGAGAAAGAAACATCTTTCATGTACTTGAGCTTTACTCATAAAATTGCATAAACCAACTTTCTCTCACTGAGAAAGAAGCATTGCAGCAAATGTGGCCTTGCTTTCTCTTCATTTGCCTAGTTGCACTTAAACACAGCATTAGTGTTCTTAGAAGGTTTAAACTAGTGATAATGTGCATTGAAGCTCAAACGTGACTTGCACTGCAAAAAACTTTAACACATGAAAATTTGTCTTCTGCATTGCAAATCACATTACATTTCATGAGAAAGAAACATCTTGCATGTACTTGAGCTTTACTCTTAAAATTGCATAAACCAACTTTCTCTCACTGAGAAAGAAGCTTTTCAGGAAATGTGGCTTTGCGTTCTCTTCATTTGCTTACTTGCACTTAAACACAGCATTAGTGTTCTTAGAAGGTTTAAACCTTCATTTGCTTTCTCTTCATTTGCTTACTTGCACTAAACACAGCATTAGAGTTCTTAAAAGGTTTAAACTAGTGATAATATGCATTGAAGCTCAAACATGGCCTGCTCTGCAAAAAAACTTTAACACATGAAAATCTGTCTTCTGCTTTGCAAATAACATTACATTTCATGAGAAAGAAACATCTTTCATTACTTGAGCTTTACTCTTAAAATTGCATAAACCAACTTTCTCTCACTGAGAAAGAAGCATTGCAGCAAATGTGGCCTTGCTTTCTCTTCATTTGCTTATTGCACTAAACACAGCATTAGTGTTCTTAGAAGGTTTAAACTAGTGATAATGTGCATTGAAGCTCAAACATGACTTGCTCTGCAAAAAAACTTTAACACATGAAAATCTGTCTTCTGCATTGCAAATAACATTACATTTCATGAGAAAGAAACATCTTTCATGTACTTGAGCTTTACTCATAAAATTGCATAAACCAACTTTCTCTCACTGAGAAAGAAGCTTTGCAGCAAATGTGGCCTTGCTTTTTCTTCATTTGCACTAAACACAGCATTAGTGTTCTTAGAAGGTTTAAACTAGTGATAATGTGCATTGAAGCTCAAACATGTCTTGCTCTGCAAAAAAACTTTAACACATGAAAATCTGTCTTCTGCATTGCAAATGACATTACATTTCATGAGAAAGAGACATCTTGCATGTACGTGAGCTTTACTCTTAAAATTGCATAAACCAACTTTCTCTCACTGAGAAAGACGCTTTTCAGCAAATGTGGCTTTGCGTTCTCTTCGTTTGCTTAGTTGCACTAAACACAGCATTAGTGTTCTTAAAAGGTTTAAACTAGTGATATTATGCATTGAAGCTCAAACATGACCTGCTCTGCAAAAAAACTTTAACACATGAAAATCTGTCTTCTGCATTGCAAATAAAATTACATTTCATGAGAAAGAAACATCTTTCATGTACTTGAGCTTTAGTCTTAAAATTGCATAAACCAACTTTCTCTCACTGAGAAAGGAGCTTTTTAGCAAATCTGGCCTTGCTTTCTCTTCATTTGCCTAGTTGCACTTAAACACAGCATTAGTGTTCTTAGAAGGTTTAAACCTTCATTAGCTTTCTCTTCATTTGCTTACTTGCACTAAACACAGCATTAGAGTTCTTAGAAGGTTTAAACTAGTGATAATGTGCATTGAAGCTCAAACATGACTTGCACTGCAAAAAAACTTTAACACATGAAAATCTGTCTTCTGCATTGCAAATAACATTACATTTCATGAGAAAGAGACATCTTGCATGTACGTGAGCTTTACTCTTAAAATTGCATAAACCAACTTTCTCTCACTGAGAAAGAAGCTTTTCAGCAAATGTGGCTTTGCGTTCTCTTCATTTGCTTAGTTGCACTAAACACAGCATTAGTGTTCTTAAAAGGTTTAAACTAGTGATGATATGCATTGAAGCTCAAACATTACCTGCTCTGCAAAAAAACTTTAACACATGAAAATCTGTCTTCTGCATTGCAAATAAAATTACATTTCATGAGAAAGAAACATCTTTCATGTACTTGAGCTTTACTCATAAAATTGCATAAACCAACTTTCTCTCACTGAGAAAGAAGCTTTTCAGCAAATGTGGCTTTGCGTTCTCTTCATTTGCTTACTTGCACTAAACACAGCATTAGTGTTCTTAGAAGGTTTAAACTAGTGATAATGTGCGTTATTGAAGCATAAACATGTCTTGCTCTGCAAAAAAACTTTAACGCATGAAAATCTGTCTTCTGCATTGCAAATAACATTACATTTCATGAGAAAGAAACATCTTTCATGTACTTGAGCTTTACTCATAAAATTGCATAAACCAACTTTCTCTCACTGAGAAAGAAGCATTGCAGCAAATGTGGCCTTGCTTTCTCTTCATTTGCCTAGTTGCACTTAAACACAGCATTAGTGTTCTTAGAAGGTTTAAACTAGTGATAATATGCATTGAAGCTCAAACATGACCTGCTCTGCAAAAAAGCTTTAACACATGAAAATCTGTCTTCTGCATTGCAAATAACATTACATTTCACGAGAAAGAAATATCTTTCATGTACTTGAGCTTTACTCTTAAAATTGCATAAACCAACTTTCTCTCACTGAGAAAGGAGCTTTTTAGCAAATCTGGCCTTGCTTTCTCTTCATTTGCTTATTGCACTAAACACAGCATTAGTGTTCTTAGAAGGTTTAAACTAGTGATAATGTGCATTGAAGCTCAAACATGACTTGCTCTGCAAAAAAACTTTAACACATGAAAATCTGTCTTCTGCATTGCAAATAACATTACATTTCATGAGAAAGAAACATCTTTCATGTACTTGAGCTTTACTCATAAAATTGCATAAACCAACTTTCTCTCACTGAGAAAGAAGCTTTGCAGCAAATGTGGCCTTGCTTTTTCTTCATTTGCACTAAACACAGCATTAGTGTTCTTAGAAGGTTTAAACTAGTGATAATGTGCATTGAAGCTCAAACATGACTTGCACTGCAAAAAAACTTTAACACATGAAAATCTGTCTTCTGCATTGCAAATAACATTACATTTCATGAGAAAGAGACATCTTGCATGTACGTGAGCTTTACTCTTAAAATTGCATAAACCAACTTTCTCTCACTGAGAAAGAAGCTTTTCAGCAAATGTGGCTTTGCGTTCTCTTCATTTGCTTAGTTGCACTAAACACAGCATTAGTGTTCTTAAAAGGTTTAAACTAGTGATAATATGCATTGAAGCTCAAACATTACCTGCTCTGCAAAAAAACTTTAACACATGAAAATCTGTCTTCTGCATTGCATATATTACATTTCATGAGAAAGAAACATCTTTCATGTACTTGAGCTTTACTCATAAAATTGCATAAACCAACTTTCTCTCACTGAGAAAGAAGCTTTTCAGCAAATGTGGCTTTGCGTTCTCTTCATTTGCTTACTTGCACTAAACACAGCATTAGTGTTCTTAGAAGGTTTAAACTAGTGATAATGTGCATTATTGAAGCATAAACATGTCTTGCTCTGCAAAAAAACTTTAACGCATGAAAATCTGTCTTCTGCATTGCAAATAACATTACATTTCATGTGAAAGAAACATCTTTCATGTACTTGAGCTTTACTCATAAAATTGCATAAACCAACTTTCTCTCACTGAGAAAGAAGAATTGCAGCAAATGTGGCCTTGCTTTCTCTTCATTTGCCTAGTTGCACTAAACACAGCATTAGTGTTCTTAAAAGGTTTAAACTAGTGATAATACGCATTGAAGCTCAAACATGACCTGCTCTGCAAAAAAACTTTAACACATGAAAATCTGTCTTCTGCATTGCAAATAACTACATTTCACGAGAAAGAAATATCTTTCATGTACTTGAGCTTTACTCTTAAAATTGCATAAACCAACTTTCTCTCACTGAGAAAGGAGCTTTTTAGCAAATCTGGCCTTGCTTTCTCTTCATTTGCTTATTGCACTAAACACAGCATTAGTGTTCTTAGAAGGTTTAAACTAGTGATAATGTGCATTGAAGCTCAAACATGACTTGCTCTGCAAAAAAACTTTAACACATGAAAATCTGTCTTCTGCATTGCAAATAACATTACATTTCATGAGAAAGAAACATCTTTCATGTACTTGAGCTTTACTCATAAAATTGCATAAACCAACTTTCTCTCACTGAGAAAGAAGCTTTGCAGCAAATGTGGCCTTGCTTTTTCTTCATTTGCACTAAACACAGCATTAGTGTTCTTAGAAGGTTTAAACTAGTGATAATGTGCATTGAAGCTCAAACATGTCTTGCTCTGCAAAAAAACTTTAACACATGAAAATCTGTCTTCTGCATTGCAAATGACATTACATTTCATGAGAAAGAGACATCTTGCATGTACGTGAGCTTTACTCTTAAAATTGCATAAACCAACTTTCTCTCACTGAGAAAGAAGCTTTTCAGCAAATGTGGCTTTGCGTTCTCTTCATTTGCTTACTTGCACTAAACACAGCATTAGTGTTCTTAGAAGGTTTAAACTAGTGATAATGTGCGTTATTGAAGCATAAACATGTCTTGCTCTGCAAAAAAACTTTAACGCATGAAAATCGGTCTTCTGCATTGCAAATAACATTACATTTCATGAGAAAGAAACATCTTTCATGTACTTGAGCTTTACTCATAAAATTGCATAAACCAACTTTCTCTCACTGAGAAAGAAGCATTGCAGCAAATGTGGCCTTGCTTTCTCTTCATTTGCCTAGTTGCACTTAAACACAGCATTAGTGTTCTTAGAAGGTTTAAACTAGTGATAATATGCATTGAAGCTCAAACATGACCTGCTCTGCAAAAAAACTTTAACACATGAAAATCTGTCTTCTGCATTGCAAATAACATTACATTTCACGAGAAAGAAATATCTTTCATGTACTTGAGCTTTACTCTTAAAATTGCGTAAACCAACTTTCTCTCACTGAGAAAGGAGCTTTTTAGCAAATCTGGCCTTGCTTTCTCTTCATTTGCTTATTGCACTAAACACAGCATTAGTGTTCTTAGAAGGTTTAAACTAGTGATAATGTGCATTGAAGCTCAAATATGACTTGCTCTGCAAAAAAACTTTAACACATGAAAATCTGTCTTCTGCATTGCAAATAACATTACATTTCATGAGAAAGAAACATCTTTCATGTACTTTAGCTTTACTCATAAAATTGCATAAACCAACTTTCTCTCACTGAGAAAGAAGCTTTGCAGCAAATTTGGCCTTGCTTTTTCTTCATTTGCACTAAACACAGCATTAGTGTTCTTAGAAGGTTTAAACTAGTGATAATGTGCATTGAAGCTCAAACATGTCTTGCTCTGCAAAAAAACTTTAACACATGAAAATCTGTCTTCTGCATTGCAAATGACATTACATTTCATGAGAAAGAGACATCTTGCATGTACGTGAGCTTTACCCTTAAAATTGCATAAACCAACTTTCTCTCACTGAGAAAGAAGCTTTTCAGCAAATGTGGCTTTACGTTCTCTTCGTTTGCTTAGTTGCACTAAACACAACATTAGTGTTCTTAAAAGGTTTAAACTAGTGATAATATGCATTGAAGCTCAAACATGACCTGCTCTGCAAAAAAACTTTAACACATGAAAATCTGTCTTCTGCTTTGCAAATAACATTACATTTCATGAGAAAGAAACATCTTTCATTACTTGAGCTTTACTCTTAAAATTGCATAAACCAACTTTCTCTCACTGAGAAAGGAGCTTTTTAGCAAATCTGGCCTTGCTTTCTCTTCATTTGCCTAGTTGCACTTAAACACAGCATTAGTGTTCTTAGAAGGTTTAAACCTTCATTTGCTTTCTCTTCATCTGCTTACTTGCACTAAACACAGCATTAGAGTTCTTAGAAGGTTTAAAATAGTGATAATGTGCATTTAAGCTCAAACATGACTTGCACTGCAAAAAAACTTTAACACATGAAAATCTGTCTTCTGCATTGCAAATAACATTACATTTCATGAGAAAGAAACATCTTTCATGTACTTGAGCTTTACTCTTAAAATTGCAAAAACCAACTTTCTCTCACTGAGAAAGAAGCTTTTCAGCAAATGTGGCTTTGCGTTCTCTTCGTTTGCTTAGTTGCACTAAACACAGCATTAGTGTTCTTAAAAGGTTTGAACTAGTGATAATATGCATTGAAGCTCAAACATTACCTGCTCTGCAAAAAAACTTTTAACACATAAAAATCTGTCTTCTGCATTGCAAATAACATTACATTTCCTGAGAAAGAAACATTTTCATGTACTTGAGCTTTACTCATAAAATTGCATAAACCAACTTTCTCTCACTGAGAAAGAAGCATTGCAGCAAATGTGGCCTTGCTTTCTCTTCATTTGCTTATTGCACTAAACACAGCATTAGTGTTCTTAGAAGGTTTAAACTAGTGATAATGTGCATTGAAGCTCAAACATGACTTGCTCTGCAAAAAAACTTTAACACATGAAAATCTGTCTTCTGCATTGCAAATAACATTACATTTCATGAGAAAGAAACATCTTTCATGTACTTGAGCTTTACTCATAAAATTGCATAAACCAACTTTCTCTCACTGAGAAAGAAGCTTTGCAGCAAATGTGGCCTTGCTTTTTCTTCATTTGCACTAAACACAGCATTAGTGTTCTTAGAAGGTTTAAACTAGTGATAATGTGCATTGAAGCTCAAACATGTCTTGCTCTGCAAAAAAACTTTAACACATGAAAATCTGTCTTCTGCATTGCAAATGACATTACATTTCATGAGAAAGAGACATCTTGCATGTACGTGAGCTTTACTCTTAAAATTGCATAAACCAACTTTCTCTCACTGAGAAAGAAGCTTTTCAGCAAATGTGGCTTTGCGTTCTCTTCGTTTGCTTAGTTGCACTAAACACAGCATTAGTGTTCTTAAAAGGTTTAAACTAGTGATATTATGCATTGAAGCTCAAACATGACCTGCTCTGCAAAAAAACTTTAACACATGAAAATCTGTCTTCTGCATTGCAAATAAAATTACATTTCATGAGAAAGAAACATCTTTCATGTACTTGAGCTTTAGTCTTAAAATTGCATAAACCAACTTTCTCTCACTGAGAAAGGAGCTTTTTAGCAAATCTGGCCTTGCTTTCTCTTCATTTGCCTAGTTGCACTTAAACACAGCATTAGTGTTCTTAGAAGGTTTAAACCTTCATTAGCTTTCTCTTCATTTGCTTACTTGCACTAAACACAGCATTAGAGTTCTTAGGTTTAAACTAGTGATAATGTGCATTGAAGCTCAAACATGACTTGCACTGCAAAAAAACTTTAACACATGAAAATCTGTCTTCTGCATTGCAAATAACATTACATTTCATGAGAAAGAGACATCTTGCATGTACGTGAGCTTTACTCTTAAAATTGCATAAACCAACTTTCTCTCACTGAGAAAGAAGCTTTTCAGCAAATGTGGCTTTGCGTTCTCTTCATTTGCTTAGTTGCACTAAACACAGCATTAGTGTTCTTAAAAGGTTTAAACTAGTGATGATATGCATTGAAGCTCAAACATTACCTGCTCTGCAAAAAAACTTTAACACATGAAAATCTGTCTTCTGCATTGCAAATAAAATTACATTTCATGAGAAAGAAACATCTTTCATGTACTTGAGCTTTACTCATAAAATTGCATAAACCAACTTTCTCTCACTGAGAAAGAAGCTTTTCAGCAAATGTGGCTTTGCGTTCTCTTCATTTGCTTACTTGCACTAAACACAGCATTAGTGTTCTTAGAAGGTTTAAACTAGTGATAATGTGCGTTATTGAAGCATAAACATGTCTTGCTCTGCAAAAAAACTTTAACGCATGAAAATCTGTCTTCTGCATTGCAAATAACATTACATTTCATGAGAAAGAAACATCTTTCATGTACTTGAGCTTTACTCATAAAATTGCATAAACCAACTTTCTCTCACTGAGAAAGAAGCATTGCAGCAAATGTGGCCTTGCTTTCTCTTCATTTGCCTAGTTGCACTTAAACACAGCATTAGTGTTCTTAGAAGGTTTAAACTAGTGATAATATGCATTGAAGCTCAAACATGACCTGCTCTGCAAAAAAGCTTTAACACATGAAAATCTGTCTTCTGCATTGCAAATAACATTACATTTCACGAGAAAGAAATATCTTTCATGTACTTGAGCTTTACTCTTAAAATTGCATAAACCAACTTTCTCTCACTGAGAAAGGAGCTTTTTAGCAAATCTGGCCTTGCTTTCTCTTCATTTGCTTATTGCACTAAACACAGCATTAGTGTTCTTAGAAGGTTTAAACTAGTGATAATGTGCATTGAAGCTCAAACATGACTTGCTCTGCAAAAAAACTTTAACACATGAAAATCTGTCTTCTGCATTGCAAATAACATTACATTTCATGAGAAAGAAACATCTTTCATGTACTTGAGCTTTACTCATAAAATTGCATAAACCAACTTTCTCTCACTGAGAAAGAAGCTTTGCAGCAAATGTGGCCTTGCTTTTTCTTCATTTGCACTAAACACAGCATTAGTGTTCTTAGAAGGTTTAAACTAGTGATAATGTGCATTGAAGCTCAAACATGACTTGCACTGCAAAAAAACTTTAACACATGAAAATCTGTCTTCTGCATTGCAAATAACATTACATTTCATGAGAAAGAGACATCTTGCATGTACGTGAGCTTTACTCTTAAAATTGCATAAACCAACTTTCTCTCACTGAGAAAGAAGCTTTTCAGCAAATGTGGCTTTGCGTTCTCTTCATTTGCTTAGTTGCACTAAACACAGCATTAGTGTTCTTAAAAGGTTTAAACTAGTGATAATATGCATTGAAGCTCAAACATTACCTGCTCTGCAAAAAAACTTTAACACATGAAAATCTGTCTTCTGCATTGCATATATTACATTTCATGAGAAAGAAACATCTTTCATGTACTTGAGCTTTACTCATAAAATTGCATAAACCAACTTTCTCTCACTGAGAAAGAAGCTTTTCAGCAAATGTGGCTTTGCGTTCTCTTCATTTGCTTACTTGCACTAAACACAGCATTAGTGTTCTTAGAAGGTTTAAACTAGTGATAATGTGCATTATTGAAGCATAAACATGTCTTGCTCTGCAAAAAAACTTTAACGCATGAAAATCTTTCTTCTGCATTGCAAATAACATTACATTTCATGTGAAAGAAACATCTTTCATGTACTTGAGCTTTACTCATAAAATTGCATAAACCAACTTTCTCTCACTGAGAAAGAAGAATTGCAGCAAATGTGGCCTTGCTTTCTCTTCATTTGCCTAGTTGCACTAAACACAGCATTAGTGTTCTTAAAAGGTTTAAACTAGTGATAATACGCATTGAAGCTCAAACATGACCTGCTCTGCAAAAAAACTTTAACACATGAAAATCTGTCTTCTGCATTGCAAATAACATTACATTTCACGAGAAAGAAATATCTTTCATGTACTTGAGCTTTACTCTTAAAATTGCATAAACCAACTTTCTCTCACTGAGAAAGGAGCTTTTTAGCAAATCTGGCCTTGCTTTCTCTTCATTTGCTTATTGCACTAAACACAGCATTAGTGTTCTTAGAAGGTTTAAACTAGTGATAATGTGCATTGAAGCTCAAACATGACTTGCTCTGCAAAAAAACTTTAACACATGAAAATCTGTCTTCTGCATTGCAAATAACATTACATTTCATGAGAAAGAAACATCTTTCATGTACTTGAGCTTTACTCATAAAATTGCATAAACCAACTTTCTCTCACTGAGAAAGAAGCTTTGCAGCAAATGTGGCCTTGCTTTTTCTTCATTTGCACTAAACACAGCATTAGTGTTCTTAGAAGGTTTAAACTAGTGATAATGTGCATTGAAGCTCAAACATGTCTTGCTCTGCAAAAAAACTTTAACACATGAAAATCTGTCTTCTGCATTGCAAATGACATTACATTTCATGAGAAAGAGACATCTTGCATGTACGTGAGCTTTACTCTTAAAATTGCATAAACCAACTTTCTCTCACTGAGAAAGAAGCTTTTCAGCAAATGTGGCTTTGCGTTCTCTTCATTTGCTTACTTGCACTAAACACAGCATTAGTGTTCTTAGAAGGTTTAAACTAGTGATAATGTGCGTTATTGAAGCATAAACATGTCTTGCTCTGCAAAAAAACTTTAACGCATGAAAATCTGTCTTCTGCATTGCAAATAACATTACATTTCATGAGAAAGAAACATCTTTCATGTACTTGAGCTTTACTCATAAAATTGCATAAACCAACTTTCTCTCACTGAGAAAGAAGCATTGCAGCAAATGTGGCCTTGCTTTCTCTTCATTTGCCTAGTTGCACTTAAACACAGCATTAGTGTTCTTAGAAGGTTTAAACTAGTGATAATATGCATTGAAGCTCAAACATGACCTGCTCTGCAAAAAAACTTTAACACATGAAAATCTGTCTTCTGCATTGCAAATAACATTACATTTCACGAGAAAGAAATATCTTTCATGTACTTGAGCTTTACTCTTAAAATTGCGTAAACCAACTTTCTCTCACTGAGAAAGGAGCTTTTTAGCAAATCTGGCCTTGCTTTCTCTTCATTTGCTTATTGCACTAAACACAGCATTAGTGTTCTTAGAAGGTTTAAACTAGTGATAATGTGCATTGAAGCTCAAACATGACTTGCTCTGCAAAAAAACTTTAACACATGAAAATCTGTCTTCTGCATTGCAAATAACATTACATTTCATGAGAAAGAAACATCTTTCATGTACTTGAGCTTTACTCATAAAATTGCATAAACCAACTTTCTCTCACTGAGAAAGAAGCTTTGCAGCAAATTTGGCCTTGCTTTTTCTTCATTTGCACTAAACACAGCATTAGTGTTCTTAGGAGGTTTAAACTAGTGATAATGTGCATTGAAGCTCAAACATGTCTGGCTCTGCAAAAAAACTTTAACACATGAAAATCTGTCTTCTGCATTGCAAATAAAATTACATTTCATGAGAAAGAAACATCTTTCATGTACTTGAGCTTTACTCATAAAATTGCATAAACCAACTTTCTCTCACTGAGAAAGAAGCTTTTCAGCAAATGTGGCTTTGCGTTCTCTTCATTTGCTTACTTGCACTAAACACAGCATTAGTGTTCTTAGAAGGTTTAAACTAGTGATAATGTGCGTTATTGAAGCATAAACATGTCTTGCTCTGCAAAAAAACTTTAACGCATGAAAATCTGTCTTCTGCATTGCAAATAACATTACATTTCATGAGAAAGAAACATCTTTCATGTACTTGAGCTTTACTCATAAAATTGCATAAACCAACTTTCTCTCACTGAGAAAGAAGCATTGCAGCAAATGTGGCCTTGCTTTCTCTTCATTTGCCTAGTTGCACTTAAACACAGCATTAGTGTTCTTAGAAGGTTTAAACTAGTGATAATATGCATTGAAGCTCAAACATGACCTGCTCTGCAAAAAAGCTTTAACACATGAAACTCTGTCTTCTGCATTGCAAATAACATTACATTTCACGAGAAAGAAATATCTTTCATGTACTTGAGCTTTACTCTTAAAATTGCATAAACCAACTTTCTCTCACTGAGAAAGGAGCTTTTTAGCAAATCTGGCCTTGCTTTCTCTTCATTTGCTTATTGCACTAAACACAGCATTAGTGTTCTTAGAAGGTTTAAACTAGTGATAATGTGCATTGAAGCTCAAACATGTCTTGCTCTGCAAAAAAACTTTAACACATGAAAATCTGTCTTCTGCATTGCAAATAACATTACATTTCATGAGAAAGAAACATCTTTCATGTACTTGAGCTTTACTCATAAAATTGCATAAACCAACTTTCTCTCACTGGGAAAGAAGCTTTGCAGAAAATGTGGCCTTGCTTTCTCTTCATTTGCCTAGTTGCACTTAAACACAGCATTAGTGTTCTTAGAAGGTTTAAACCTTCATTTGCTTTCTCTTCATTTGCTTACTTGCACTAAACACAGCATTAGAGTTCTTAGAAGGTTTAAACTAGTGATAATGTGCATTGAAGCTCAAAGATGACTTGCACTGCAAAAAAACTTTAACACATGAAAATCTGTCTTCTGCATTGCAAATAACATTACATTTCATGAGAAAGAAACATCTTTCATGTACTTGAGCTTTACTCATAAAATTGCATAAACCAACTTTCTCTCACTGAGAAAGAAGCATTGCAGCAAATGTGGCCTTGCTTTCTCTTCATTTGCCTAGTTGCACTAAACACAGCATTAGTGTTCTTAAAAGGTTTAAACTAGTGATAATACGCATTGAAGCTCAAACATGACCTGCTCTGCAAAAAAACTTTAACACATGAAAATCTGTCTTCTGCATTGCAAATAACATTACATTTCACGAGAAAGAAATATCTTTCATGTACTTGAGCTTTACTCTTAAAATTGCATAAACCAACTCTCTCTCACTGAGAAAGGAGCTTTTTAGCAAATCTGGCCTTGCTTTCTCTTCATTTGCTTATTGCACTAAACACAGCATTAGTGTTCTTAGAAGGTTTAAACTAGTGATAATGTGCACTGAAGCTCAAACATGACTTGCTCTGCAAAAAAACTTTAACACATGAAAATCTGTCTTCTGCATTGCAAATAACATTACATTTCATGAGAAAGAAACATCTTTCATGTACTTGAGCTTTACTCATAAAATTGCATAAACCAACTTTCTCTCACTGAGAAAGAAGCTTTGCAAAAAATGTGGCCTTGCTTTTTCTTCATTTGCACTAAACACAGCATTAGTGTTCTTAGAAGGTTTAAACTAGTGATAATGTGCATTGAAGCTCAAACTTGTCTTGCTCTGCAAAAAAACTTTAACACATGAAAATCTGTCTTCTGCATTGCAAATGACATTACATTTCATGAGAAAGAGACATCTTGCATGTACGTGAGCTTTACTCTTAAAATTGCATAAACCAACTTTCTCTCACTGAGAAAGAAGCTTTTCAGCAAATGTGGCTTTGCGTTCTCTTCATTTGCTTAGTTGCACTAAACACAGCATTAGTGTTCTTAAAAGGTTTAAACTAGTGATATTATGCATTGAAGCTCAAACATGACCTGCTCTGCAAAAAAACTTTAACACATGAAAATCTGTCTTCTGCATTGCAAATAAAATTACATTTCATGAGAAAGAAACATCTTTCATGTACTTGAGCTTTACTCATAAAATTGCATAAACCAACTTTCTCTCACTGAGAAAGAAGCTTTTCAGCAAATGTGGCTTTGCGTTCTCTTCATTTGCTTACTTGCACTAAACACAGCATTAGTGTTCTTAGAAGGTTTAAACTAGTGATAATGTGCGTTATTGAAGCATAAACATGTCTTGCTCTGCAAAAAAACTTTAACGCATGAAAATCTGTCTTCTGCATTGCAAATAACATTACATTTCATGAGAAAGAAACATCTTTCATGTACTTGAGCTTTACTCATAAAATTGCATAAACCAACTTTCTCTCACTGAGAAAGAAGCATTGCAGCAAATGTGGCCTTGCTTTCTCTTCATTTGCCTAGTTGCACTTAAACACAGCATTAGTGTTCTTAGAAGGTTTAAACTAGTGATAATATGCATTGAAGCTCAAACATGACCTGCTCTGCAAAAAAGCTTTAACACATGAAAATCTGTCTTCTGCATTGCAAATAACATTACATTTCACGAGAAAGAAATATCTTTCATGTACTTGAGCTTTACTCTTAAAATTGCATAAACCAACTTTCTCTCACTGAGAAAGGAGCTTTTTAGCAAATCTGGCCTTGCTTTCTCTTCATTTGCTTATTGCACTAAACACAGCATTAGTGTTCTTAGAAGGTTTAAACTAGTGATAATGTGCATTGAAGCTCAAACATGACTTGCTCTGCAAAAAAACTTTAACACATGAAAATCTGTCTTCTGCATTGCAAATAACATTACATTTCATGAGAAAGAAACATCTTTCATGTACTTGAGCTTTACTCATAAAATTGCATAAACCAACTTTCTCTCACTGAGAAAGAAGCTTTGCAGCAAATGTGGCCTTGCTTTTTCTTCATTTGCACTAAACACAGCATTAGTGTTCTTAGAAGGTTTAAACTAGTGATAATGTGCATTGAAGCTCAAACATGACTTGCACTGCAAAAAAACTTTAACACATGAAAATCTGTCTTCTGCATTGCAAATAACATTACATTTCATGAGAAAGAGACATCTTGCATGTACGTGAGCTTTACTCTTAAAATTGCATAAACCAACTTTCTCTCACTGAGAAAGAAGCTTTTCAGCAAATGTGGCTTTGCGTTCTCTTCATTTGCTTAGTTGCACTAAACACAGCATTAGTGTTCTTAAAAGGTTTAAACTAGTGATAATATGCATTGAAGCTCAAACATTACCTGCTCTGCAAAAAAACTTTAACACATGAAAATCTGTCTTCTGCATTGCATATATTACATTTCATGAGAAAGAAACATCTTTCATGTACTTGAGCTTTACTCATAAAATTGCATAAACCAACTTTCTCTCACTGAGAAAGAAGCTTTTCAGCAAATGTGGCTTTGCGTTCTCTTCATTTGCTTACTTGCACTAAACACAGCATTAGTGTTCTTAGAAGGTTTAAACTAGTGATAATGTGCATTATTGAAGCATAAACATGTCTTGCTCTGCAAAAAAACTTTAACGCATGAAAATCTTTCTTCTGCATTGCAAATAACATTACATTTCATGTGAAAGAAACATCTTTCATGTACTTGAGCTTTACTCATAAAATTGCATAAACCAACTTTCTCTCACTGAGAAAGAAGAATTGCAGCAAATGTGGCCTTGCTTTCTCTTCATTTGCCTAGTTGCACTAAACACAGCATTAGTGTTCTTAAAAGGTTTAAACTAGTGATAATACGCATTGAAGCTCAAACATGACCTGCTCTGCAAAAAAACTTTAACACATGAAAATCTGTCTTCTGCATTGCAAATAACATTACATTTCACGAGAAAGAAATATCTTTCATGTACTTGAGCTTTACTCTTAAAATTGCATAAACCAACTTTCTCTCACTGAGAAAGGAGCTTTTTAGCAAATCTGGCCTTGCTTTCTCTTCATTTGCTTATTGCACTAAACACAGCATTAGTGTTCTTAGAAGGTTTAAACTAGTGATAATGTGCATTGAAGCTCAAACATGACTTGCTCTGCAAAAAAACTTTAACACATGAAAATCTGTCTTCTGCATTGCAAATAACATTACATTTCATGAGAAAGAAACATCTTTCATGTACTTGAGCTTTACTCATAAAATTGCATAAACCAACTTTCTCTCACTGAGAAAGAAGCTTTGCAGCAAATGTGGCCTTGCTTTTTCTTCATTTGCACTAAACACAGCATTAGTGTTCTTAGAAGGTTTAAACTAGTGATAATGTGCATTGAAGCTCAAACATGTCTTGCTCTGCAAAAAAACTTTAACACATGAAAATCTGTCTTCTGCATTGCAAATGACATTACATTTCATGAGAAAGAGACATCTTGCATGTACGTGAGCTTTACTCTTAAAATTGCATAAACCAACTTTCTCTCACTGAGAAAGAAGCTTTTCAGCAAATGTGGCTTTGCGTTCTCTTCATTTGCTTACTTGCACTAAACACAGCATTAGTGTTCTTAGAAGGTTTAAACTAGTGATAATGTGCGTTATTGAAGCATAAACATGTCTTGCTCTGCAAAAAAACTTTAACGCATGAAAATCTGTCTTCTGCATTGCAAATAACATTACATTTCATGAGAAAGAAACATCTTTCATGTACTTGAGCTTTACTCATAAAATTGCATAAACCAACTTTCTCTCACTGAGAAAGAAGCATTGCAGCAAATGTGGCCTTGCTTTCTCTTCATTTGCCTAGTTGCACTTAAACACAGCATTAGTGTTCTTAGAAGGTTTAAACTAGTGATAATATGCATTGAAGCTCAAACATGACCTGCTCTGCAAAAAAACTTTAACACATGAAAATCTGTCTTCTGCATTGCAAATAACATTACATTTCACGAGAAAGAAATATCTTTCATGTACTTGAGCTTTACTCTTAAAATTGCGTAAACCAACTTTCTCTCACTGAGAAAGGAGCTTTTTAGCAAATCTGGCCTTGCTTTCTCTTCATTTGCTTATTGCACTAAACACAGCATTAGTGTTCTTAGAAGGTTTAAACTAGTGATAATGTGCATTGAAGCTCAAACATGACTTGCTCTGCAAAAAAACTTTAACACATGAAAATCTGTCTTCTGCATTGCAAATAACATTACATTTCATGAGAAAGAAACATCTTTCATGTACTTGAGCTTTACTCATAAAATTGCATAAACCAACTTTCTCTCACTGAGAAAGAAGCTTTGCAGCAAATTTGGCCTTGCTTTTTCTTCATTTGCACTAAACACAGCATTAGTGTTCTTAGGAGGTTTAAACTAGTGATAATGTGCATTGAAGCTCAAACATGTCTGGCTCTGCAAAAAAACTTTAACACATGAAAATCTGTCTTCTGCATTGCAAATAAAATTACATTTCATGAGAAAGAAACATCTTTCATGTACTTGAGCTTTACTCATAAAATTGCATAAACCAACTTTCTCTCACTGAGAAAGAAGCTTTTCAGCAAATGTGGCTTTGCGTTCTCTTCATTTGCTTACTTGCACTAAACACAGCATTAGTGTTCTTAGAAGGTTTAAACTAGTGATAATGTGCGTTATTGAAGCATAAACATGTCTTGCTCTGCAAAAAAACTTTAACGCATGAAAATCTGTCTTCTGCATTGCAAATAACATTACATTTCATGAGAAAGAAACATCTTTCATGTACTTGAGCTTTACTCATAAAATTGCATAAACCAACTTTCTCTCACTGAGAAAGAAGCATTGCAGCAAATGTGGCCTTGCTTTCTCTTCATTTGCCTAGTTGCACTTAAACACAGCATTAGTGTTCTTAGAAGGTTTAAACTAGTGATAATATGCATTGAAGCTCAAACATGACCTGCTCTGCAAAAAAGCTTTAACACATGAAACTCTGTCTTCTGCATTGCAAATAACATTACATTTCACGAGAAAGAAATATCTTTCATGTACTTGAGCTTTACTCTTAAAATTGCATAAACCAACTTTCTCTCACTGAGAAAGGAGCTTTTTAGCAAATCTGGCCTTGCTTTCTCTTCATTTGCTTATTGCACTAAACACAGCATTAGTGTTCTTAGAAGGTTTAAACTAGTGATAATGTGCATTGAAGCTCAAACATGTCTTGCTCTGCAAAAAAACTTTAACACATGAAAATCTGTCTTCTGCATTGCAAATAACATTACATTTCATGAGAAAGAAACATCTTTCATGTACTTGAGCTTTACTCATAAAATTGCATAAACCAACTTTCTCTCACTGGGAAAGAAGCTTTGCAGAAAATGTGGCCTTGCTTTCTCTTCATTTGCCTAGTTGCACTTAAACACAGCATTAGTGTTCTTAGAAGGTTTAAACCTTCATTTGCTTTCTCTTCATTTGCTTACTTGCACTAAACACAGCATTAGAGTTCTTAGAAGGTTTAAACTAGTGATAATGTGCATTGAAGCTCAAAGATGACTTGCACTGCAAAAAAACTTTAACACATGAAAATCTGTCTTCTGCATTGCAAATAACATTACATTTCATGAGAAAGAAACATCTTTCATGTACTTGAGCTTTACTCATAAAATTGCATAAACCAACTTTCTCTCACTGAGAAAGAAGCATTGCAGCAAATGTGGCCTTGCTTTCTCTTCATTTGCCTAGTTGCACTAAACACAGCATTAGTGTTCTTAAAAGGTTTAAACTAGTGATAATACGCATTGAAGCTCAAACATGACCTGCTCTGCAAAAAAACTTTAACACATGAAAATCTGTCTTCTGCATTGCAAATAACATTACATTTCACGAGAAAGAAATATCTTTCATGTACTTGAGCTTTACTCTTAAAATTGCATAAACCAACTCTCTCTCACTGAGAAAGGAGCTTTTTAGCAAATCTGGCCTTGCTTTCTCTTCATTTGCTTATTGCACTAAACACAGCATTAGTGTTCTTAGAAGGTTTAAACTAGTGATAATGTGCACTGAAGCTCAAACATGACTTGCTCTGCAAAAAAACTTTAACACATGAAAATCTGTCTTCTGCATTGCAAATAACATTACATTTCATGAGAAAGAAACATCTTTCATGTACTTGAGCTTTACTCATAAAATTGCATAAACCAACTTTCTCTCACTGAGAAAGAAGCTTTGCAAAAAATGTGGCCTTGCTTTTTCTTCATTTGCACTAAACACAGCATTAGTGTTCTTAGAAGGTTTAAACTAGTGATAATGTGCATTGAAGCTCAAACTTGTCTTGCTCTGCAAAAAAACTTTAACACATGAAAATCTGTCTTCTGCATTGCAAATGACATTACATTTCATGAGAAAGAGACATCTTGCATGTACGTGAGCTTTACTCTTAAAATTGCATAAACCAACTTTCTCTCACTGAGAAAGAAGCTTTTCAGCAAATGTGGCTTTGCGTTCTCTTCGTTTGCTTAGTTGCACTAAACACAGCATTAGTGTTCTTAAAAGGTTTAAACTAGTGATATTATGCATTGAAGCTCAAACATGACCTGCTCTGCAAAAAAACTTTAACACATGAAAATCTGTCTTCTGCATTGCAAATAACATTACATTTCATGAGAAAGAAACATCTTTCATGTACTTGAGCTTTACTCATAAAATTGCATAAACCAACTTTCTCTCACTGAGAAAGAAGCATTGCAGCAAATGTGGCCTTGCTTTCTCTTCATTTGCCTAGTTGCACTTAAACACAGCATTAGTGTTCTTAGAAGGTTTAAACTAGTGATAATGTGCATTGAAGCTCAAACGTGACTTGCACTGCAAAAAACTTTAACACATGAAAATTTGTCTTCTGCATTGCAAATCACATTACATTTCATGAGAAAGAAACATCTTGCATGTACTTGAGCTTTACTCTTAAAATTGCATAAACCAACTTTCTCTCACTGAGAAAGAAGCTTTTCAGGAAATGTGGCTTTGCGTTCTCTTCATTTGCTTACTTGCACTTAAACACAGCATTAGTGTTCTTAGAAGGTTTAAACCTTCATTTGCTTTCTCTTCATTTGCTTATTGCACTAAACACAGCATTAGTGTTCTTAGAAGGTTTAAACTAGTGATAATGTGCATTGAAGCTCAAACATGACTTGCTCTGCAAAAAAACTTTAACACATGAAAATCTGTCTTCTGCATTGCAAATAACATTACATTTCATGAGAAAGAAACATCTTTCATGTACTTGAGCTTTACTCATAAAATTGCATAAACCAACTTTCTCTCACTGAGAAAGAAGCTTTGCAGCAAATGTGGCCTTGCTTTTTCTTCATTTGCACTAAACACAGCATTAGTGTTCTTAGAAGGTTTAAACTAGTGATAATGTGCATTGAAGCTCAAACATGTCTTGCTCTGCAAAAAAACTTTAACACATGAAAATCTGTCTTCTGCATTGCAAATGACATTACATTTCATGAGAAAGAGACATCTTGCATGTACGTGAGCTTTACTCTTAAAATTGCATAAACCAACTTTCTCTCACTGAGAAAGACGCTTTTCAGCAAATGTGGCTTTGCGTTCTCTTCGTTTGCTTAGTTGCACTAAACACAGCATTAGTGTTCTTAAAAGGTTTAAACTAGTGATATTATGCATTGAAGCTCAAACATGACCTGCTCTGCAAAAAAACTTTAACACATGAAAATCTGTCTTCTGCATTGCAAATAAAATTACATTTCATGAGAAAGAAACATCTTTCATGTACTTGAGCTTTAGTCTTAAAATTGCATAAACCAACTTTCTCTCACTGAGAAAGGAGCTTTTTAGCAAATCTGGCCTTGCTTTCTCTTCATTTGCCTAGTTGCACTTAAACACAGCATTAGTGTTCTTAGAAGGTTTAAACCTTCATTAGCTTTCTCTTCATTTGCTTACTTGCACTAAACACAGCATTAGAGTTCTTAGAAGGTTTAAACTAGTGATAATGTGCATTGAAGCTCAAACATGACTTGCACTGCAAAAAAACTTTAACACATGAAAATCTGTCTTCTGCATTGCAAATAACATTACATTTCATGAGAAAGAGACATCTTGCATGTACGTGAGCTTTACTCTTAAAATTGCATAAACCAACTTTCTCTCACTGAGAAAGAAGCTTTTCAGCAAATGTGGCTTTGCGTTCTCTTCATTTGCTTAGTTGCACTAAACACAGCATTAGTGTTCTTAAAAGGTTTAAACTAGTGATGATATGCATTGAAGCTCAAACATTACCTGCTCTGCAAAAAAACTTTAACACATGAAAATCTGTCTTCTGCATTGCAAATAAAATTACATTTCATGAGAAAGAAACATCTTTCATGTACTTGAGCTTTACTCATAAAATTGCATAAACCAACTTTCTCTCACTGAGAAAGAAGCTTTTCAGCAAATGTGGCTTTGCGTTCTCTTCATTTGCTTACTTGCACTAAACACAGCATTAGTGTTCTTAGAAGGTTTAAACTAGTGATAATGTGCGTTATTGAAGCATAAACATGTCTTGCTCTGCAAAAAAACTTTAACGCATGAAAATCTGTCTTCTGCATTGCAAATAACATTACATTTCATGAGAAAGAAACATCTTTCATGTACTTGAGCTTTACTCATAAAATTGCATAAACCAACTTTCTCTCACTGAGAAAGAAGCATTGCAGCAAATGTGGCCTTGCTTTCTCTTCATTTGCCTAGTTGCACTTAAACACAGCATTAGTGTTCTTAGAAGGTTTAAACTAGTGATAATATGCATTGAAGCTCAAACATGACCTGCTCTGCAAAAAAGCTTTAACACATGAAAATCTGTCTTCTGCATTGCAAATAACATTACATTTCACGAGAAAGAAATATCTTTCATGTACTTGAGCTTTACTCTTAAAATTGCATAAACCAACTTTCTCTCACTGAGAAAGGAGCTTTTTAGCAAATCTGGCCTTGCTTTCTCTTCATTTGCTTATTGCACTAAACACAGCATTAGTGTTCTTAGAAGGTTTAAACTAGTGATAATGTGCATTGAAGCTCAAACATGACTTGCTCTGCAAAAAAACTTTAACACATGAAAATCTGTCTTCTGCATTGCAAATAACATTACATTTCATGAGAAAGAAACATCTTTCATGTACTTGAGCTTTACTCATAAAATTGCATAAACCAACTTTCTCTCACTGAGAAAGAAGCTTTGCAGCAAATGTGGCCTTGCTTTTTCTTCATTTGCACTAAACACAGCATTAGTGTTCTTAGAAGGTTTAAACTAGTGATAATGTGCATTGAAGCTCAAACATGACTTGCACTGCAAAAAAACTTTAACACATGAAAATCTGTCTTCTGCATTGCAAATAACATTACATTTCATGAGAAAGAGACATCTTGCATGTACGTGAGCTTTACTCTTAAAATTGCATAAACCAACTTTCTCTCACTGAGAAAGAAGCTTTTCAGCAAATGTGGCTTTGCGTTCTCTTCATTTGCTTAGTTGCACTAAACACAGCATTAGTGTTCTTAAAAGGTTTAAACTAGTGATAATATGCATTGAAGCTCAAACATTACCTGCTCTGCAAAAAAACTTTAACACATGAAAATCTGTCTTCTGCATTGCATATATTACATTTCATGAGAAAGAAACATCTTTCATGTACTTGAGCTTTACTCATAAAATTGCATAAACCAACTTTCTCTCACTGAGAAAGAAGCTTTTCAGCAAATGTGGCTTTGCGTTCTCTTCATTTGCTTACTTGCACTAAACACAGCATTAGTGTTCTTAGAAGGTTTAAACTAGTGATAATGTGCATTATTGAAGCATAAACATGTCTTGCTCTGCAAAAAAACTTTAACGCATGAAAATCTGTCTTCTGCATTGCAAATAACATTACATTTCATGTGAAAGAAACATCTTTCATGTACTTGAGCTTTACTCATAAAATTGCATAAACCAACTTTCTCTCACTGAGAAAGAAGAATTGCAGCAAATGTGGCCTTGCTTTCTCTTCATTTGCCTAGTTGCACTAAACACAGCATTAGTGTTCTTAAAAGGTTTAAACTAGTGATAATACGCATTGAAGCTCAAACATGACCTGCTCTGCAAAAAAACTTTAACACATGAAAATCTGTCTTCTGCATTGCAAATAACTACATTTCACGAGAAAGAAATATCTTTCATGTACTTGAGCTTTACTCTTAAAATTGCATAAACCAACTTTCTCTCACTGAGAAAGGAGCTTTTTAGCAAATCTGGCCTTGCTTTCTCTTCATTTGCTTATTGCACTAAACACAGCATTAGTGTTCTTAGAAGGTTTAAACTAGTGATAATGTGCATTGAAGCTCAAACATGACTTGCTCTGCAAAAAAACTTTAACACATGAAAATCTGTCTTCTGCATTGCAAATAACATTACATTTCATGAGAAAGAAACATCTTTCATGTACTTGAGCTTTACTCATAAAATTGCATAAACCAACTTTCTCTCACTGAGAAAGAAGCTTTGCAGCAAATGTGGCCTTGCTTTTTCTTCATTTGCACTAAACACAGCATTAGTGTTCTTAGAAGGTTTAAACTAGTGATAATGTGCATTGAAGCTCAAACATGACTTGCACTGCAAAAAAACTTTAACACATGAAAATCTGTCTTCTGCATTGCAAATAACATTACATTTCATGAGAAAGAGACATCTTGCATGTACGTGAGCTTTACTCTTAAAATTGCATAAACCAACTTTCTCTCACTGAGAAAGAAGCTTTTCAGCAAATGTGGCTTTGCGTTCTCTTCATTTGCTTAGTTGCACTAAACACAGCATTAGTGTTCTTAAAAGGTTTAAACTAGTGATAATATGCATTGAAGCTCAAACATTACCTGCTCTGCAAAAAAACTTTAACACATGAAAATCTGTCTTCTGCATTGCATATATTACATTTCATGAGAAAGAAACATCTTTCATGTACTTGAGCTTTACTCATAAAATTGCATAAACCAACTTTCTCTCACTGAGAAAGAAGCTTTTCAGCAAATGTGGCTTTGCGTTCTCTTCATTTGCTTACTTGCACTAAACACAGCATTAGTGTTCTTAGAAGGTTTAAACTAGTGATAATGTGCATTATTGAAGCATAAACATGTCTTGCTCTGCAAAAAAACTTTAACGCATGAAAATCTTTCTTCTGCATTGCAAATAACATTACATTTCATGTGAAAGAAACATCTTTCATGTACTTGAGCTTTACTCATAAAATTGCATAAACCAACTTTCTCTCACTGAGAAAGAAGAATTGCAGCAAATGTGGCCTTGCTTTCTCTTCATTTGCCTAGTTGCACTAAACACAGCATTAGTGTTCTTAAAAGGTTTAAACTAGTGATAATACGCATTGAAGCTCAAACATGACCTGCTCTGCAAAAAAACTTTAACACATGAAAATCTGTCTTCTGCATTGCAAATAACATTACATTTCACGAGAAAGAAATATCTTTCATGTACTTGAGCTTTACTCTTAAAATTGCATAAACCAACTTTCTCTCACTGAGAAAGGAGCTTTTTAGCAAATCTGGCCTTGCTTTCTCTTCATTTGCTTATTGCACTAAACACAGCATTAGTGTTCTTAGAAGGTTTAAACTAGTGATAATGTGCATTGAAGCTCAAACATGACTTGCTCTGCAAAAAAACTTTAACACATGAAAATCTGTCTTCTGCATTGCAAATAACATTACATTTCATGAGAAAGAAACATCTTTCATGTACTTGAGCTTTACTCATAAAATTGCATAAACCAACTTTCTCTCACTGAGAAAGAAGCTTTGCAGCAAATGTGGCCTTGCTTTTTCTTCATTTGCACTAAACACAGCATTAGTGTTCTTAGAAGGTTTAAACTAGTGATAATGTGCATTGAAGCTCAAACATGTCTTGCTCTGCAAAAAAACTTTAACACATGAAAATCTGTCTTCTGCATTGCAAATGACATTACATTTCATGAGAAAGAGACATCTTGCATGTACGTGAGCTTTACTCTTAAAATTGCATAAACCAACTTTCTCTCACTGAGAAAGAAGCTTTTCAGCAAATGTGGCTTTGCGTTCTCTTCATTTGCTTACTTGCACTAAACACAGCATTAGTGTTCTTAGAAGGTTTAAACTAGTGATAATGTGCGTTATTGAAGCATAAACATGTCTTGCTCTGCAAAAAAACTTTAACGCATGAAAATCTGTCTTCTGCATTGCAAATAACATTACATTTCATGAGAAAGAAACATCTTTCATGTACTTGAGCTTTACTCATAAAATTGCATAAACCAACTTTCTCTCACTGAGAAAGAAGCATTGCAGCAAATGTGGCCTTGCTTTCTCTTCATTTGCCTAGTTGCACTTAAACACAGCATTAGTGTTCTTAGAAGGTTTAAACTAGTGATAATATGCATTGAAGCTCAAACATGACCTGCTCTGCAAAAAAACTTTAACACATGAAAATCTGTCTTCTGCATTGCAAATAACATTACATTTCACGAGAAAGAAATATCTTTCATGTACTTGAGCTTTACTCTTAAAATTGCGTAAACCAACTTTCTCTCACTGAGAAAGGAGCTTTTTAGCAAATCTGGCCTTGCTTTCTCTTCATTTGCTTATTGCACTAAACACAGCATTAGTGTTCTTAGAAGGTTTAAACTAGTGATAATGTGCATTGAAGCTCAAACATGACTTGCTCTGCAAAAAAACTTTAACACATGAAAATCTGTCTTCTGCATTGCAAATAACATTACATTTCATGAGAAAGAAACATCTTTCATGTACTTGAGCTTTACTCATAAAATTGCATAAACCAACTTTCTCTCACTGAGAAAGAAGCTTTGCAGCAAATTTGGCCTTGCTTTTTCTTCATTTGCACTAAACACAGCATTAGTGTTCTTAGGAGGTTTAAACTAGTGATAATGTGCATTGAAGCTCAAACATGTCTGGCTCTGCAAAAAAACTTTAACACATGAAAATCTGTCTTCTGCATTGCAAATAAAATTACATTTCATGAGAAAGAAACATCTTTCATGTACTTGAGCTTTACTCATAAAATTGCATAAACCAACTTTCTCTCACTGAGAAAGAAGCTTTTCAGCAAATGTGGCTTTGCGTTCTCTTCATTTGCTTACTTGCACTAAACACAGCATTAGTGTTCTTAGAAGGTTTAAACTAGTGATAATGTGCGTTATTGAAGCATAAACATGTCTTGCTCTGCAAAAAAACTTTAACGCATGAAAATCTGTCTTCTGCATTGCAAATAACATTACATTTCATGAGAAAGAAACATCTTTCATGTACTTGAGCTTTACTCATAAAATTGCATAAACCAACTTTCTCTCACTGAGAAAGAAGCATTGCAGCAAATGTGGCCTTGCTTTCTCTTCATTTGCCTAGTTGCACTTAAACACAGCATTAGTGTTCTTAGAAGGTTTAAACTAGTGATAATATGCATTGAAGCTCAAACATGACCTGCTCTGCAAAAAAGCTTTAACACATGAAACTCTGTCTTCTGCATTGCAAATAACATTACATTTCACGAGAAAGAAATATCTTTCATGTACTTGAGCTTTACTCTTAAAATTGCATAAACCAACTTTCTCTCACTGAGAAAGGAGCTTTTTAGCAAATCTGGCCTTGCTTTCTCTTCATTTGCTTATTGCACTAAACACAGCATTAGTGTTCTTAGAAGGTTTAAACTAGTGATAATGTGCATTGAAGCTCAAACATGTCTTGCTCTGCAAAAAAACTTTAACACATGAAAATCTGTCTTCTGCATTGCAAATAACATTACATTTCATGAGAAAGAAACATCTTTCATGTACTTGAGCTTTACTCATAAAATTGCATAAACCAACTTTCTCTCACTGGGAAAGAAGCTTTGCAGAAAATGTGGCCTTGCTTTCTCTTCATTTGCCTAGTTGCACTTAAACACAGCATTAGTGTTCTTAGAAGGTTTAAACCTTCATTTGCTTTCTCTTCATTTGCTTACTTGCACTAAACACAGCATTAGAGTTCTTAGAAGGTTTAAACTAGTGATAATGTGCATTGAAGCTCAAAGATGACTTGCACTGCAAAAAAACTTTAACACATGAAAATCTGTCTTCTGCATTGCAAATAACATTACATTTCATGAGAAAGAAACATCTTTCATGTACTTGAGCTTTACTCATAAAATTGCATAAACCAACTTTCTCTCACTGAGAAAGAAGCATTGCAGCAAATGTGGCCTTGCTTTCTCTTCATTTGCCTAGTTGCACTAAACACAGCATTAGTGTTCTTAAAAGGTTTAAACTAGTGATAATACGCATTGAAGCTCAAACATGACCTGCTCTGCAAAAAAACTTTAACACATGAAAATCTGTCTTCTGCATTGCAAATAACATTACATTTCACGAGAAAGAAATATCTTTCATGTACTTGAGCTTTACTCTTAAAATTGCATAAACCAACTCTCTCTCACTGAGAAAGGAGCTTTTTAGCAAATCTGGCCTTGCTTTCTCTTCATTTGCTTATTGCACTAAACACAGCATTAGTGTTCTTAGAAGGTTTAAACTAGTGATAATGTGCACTGAAGCTCAAACATGACTTGCTCTGCAAAAAAACTTTAACACATGAAAATCTGTCTTCTGCATTGCAAATAACATTACATTTCATGAGAAAGAAACATCTTTCATGTACTTGAGCTTTACTCATAAAATTGCATAAACCAACTTTCTCTCACTGAGAAAGAAGCTTTGCAAAAAATGTGGCCTTGCTTTTTCTTCATTTGCACTAAACACAGCATTAGTGTTCTTAGAAGGTTTAAACTAGTGATAATGTGCATTGAAGCTCAAACTTGTCTTGCTCTGCAAAAAAACTTTAACACATGAAAATCTGTCTTCTGCATTGCAAATGACATTACATTTCATGAGAAAGAGACATCTTGCATGTACGTGAGCTTTACTCTTAAAATTGCATAAACCAACTTTCTCTCACTGAGAAAGAAGCTTTTCAGCAAATGTGGCTTTGCGTTCTCTTCGTTTGCTTAGTTGCACTAAACACAGCATTAGTGTTCTTAAAAGGTTTAAACTAGTGATATTATGCATTGAAGCTCAAACATGACCTGCTCTGCAAAAAAACTTTAACACATGAAAATCTGTCTTCTGCATTGCAAATAACATTACATTTCATGAGAAAGAAACATCTTTCATGTACTTGAGCTTTACTCATAAAATTGCATAAACCAACTTTCTCTCACTGAGAAAGAAGCATTGCAGCAAATGTGGCCTTGCTTTCTCTTCATTTGCCTAGTTGCACTTAAACACAGCATTAGTGTTCTTAGAAGGTTTAAACTAGTGATAATGTGCATTGAAGCTCAAACGTGACTTGCACTGCAAAAAACTTTAACACATGAAAATTTGTCTTCTGCATTGCAAATCACATTACATTTCATGAGAAAGAAACATCTTGCATGTACTTGAGCTTTACTCTTAAAATTGCATAAACCAACTTTCTCTCACTGAGAAAGAAGCTTTTCAGGAAATGTGGCTTTGCGTTCTCTTCATTTGCTTACTTGCACTTAAACACAGCATTAGTGTTCTTAGAAGGTTTAAACCTTCATTTGCTTTCTCTTCATTTGCTTACTTGCACTAAACACAGCATTAGAGTTCTTAAAAGGTTTAAACTAGTGATAATATGCATTGAAGCTCAAACATGGCCTGCTCTGCAAAAAAACTTTAACACATGAAAATCTGTCTTCTGCTTTGCAAATAACATTACATTTCATGAGAAAGAAACATCTTTCATTACTTGAGCTTTACTCTTAAAATTGCATAAACCAACTTTCTCTCACTGAGAAAGAAGCATTGCAGCAAATGTGGCCTTGCTTTCTCTTCATTTGCTTATTGCACTAAACACAGCATTAGTGTTCTTAGAAGGTTTAAACTAGTGATAATGTGCATTGAAGCTCAAACATGACTTGCTCTGCAAAAAAACTTTAACACATGAAAATCTGTCTTCTGCATTGCAAATAACATTACATTTCATGAGAAAGAAACATCTTTCATGTACTTGAGCTTTACTCATAAAATTGCATAAACCAACTTTCTCTCACTGAGAAAGAAGCTTTGCAGCAAATGTGGCCTTGCTTTTTCTTCATTTGCACTAAACACAGCATTAGTGTTCTTAGAAGGTTTAAACTAGTGATAATGTGCATTGAAGCTCAAACATGTCTTGCTCTGCAAAAAAACTTTAACACATGAAAATCTGTCTTCTGCATTGCAAATGACATTACATTTCATGAGAAAGAGACATCTTGCATGTACGTGAGCTTTACTCTTAAAATTGCATAAACCAACTTTCTCTCACTGAGAAAGACGCTTTTCAGCAAATGTGGCTTTGCGTTCTCTTCGTTTGCTTAGTTGCACTAAACACAGCATTAGTGTTCTTAAAAGGTTTAAACTAGTGATATTATGCATTGAAGCTCAAACATGACCTGCTCTGCAAAAAAACTTTAACACATGAAAATCTGTCTTCTGCATTGCAAATAAAATTACATTTCATGAGAAAGAAACATCTTTCATGTACTTGAGCTTTAGTCTTAAAATTGCATAAACCAACTTTCTCTCACTGAGAAAGGAGCTTTTTAGCAAATCTGGCCTTGCTTTCTCTTCATTTGCCTAGTTGCACTTAAACACAGCATTAGTGTTCTTAGAAGGTTTAAACCTTCATTAGCTTTCTCTTCATTTGCTTACTTGCACTAAACACAGCATTAGAGTTCTTAGAAGGTTTAAACTAGTGATAATGTGCATTGAAGCTCAAACATGACTTGCACTGCAAAAAAACTTTAACACATGAAAATCTGTCTTCTGCATTGCAAATAACATTACATTTCATGAGAAAGAGACATCTTGCATGTACGTGAGCTTTACTCTTAAAATTGCATAAACCAACTTTCTCTCACTGAGAAAGAAGCTTTTCAGCAAATGTGGCTTTGCGTTCTCTTCATTTGCTTAGTTGCACTAAACACAGCATTAGTGTTCTTAAAAGGTTTAAACTAGTGATGATATGCATTGAAGCTCAAACATTACCTGCTCTGCAAAAAAACTTTAACACATGAAAATCTGTCTTCTGCATTGCAAATAAAATTACATTTCATGAGAAAGAAACATCTTTCATGTACTTGAGCTTTACTCATAAAATTGCATAAACCAACTTTCTCTCACTGAGAAAGAAGCTTTTCAGCAAATGTGGCTTTGCGTTCTCTTCATTTGCTTACTTGCACTAAACACAGCATTAGTGTTCTTAGAAGGTTTAAACTAGTGATAATGTGCGTTATTGAAGCATAAACATGTCTTGCTCTGCAAAAAAACTTTAACGCATGAAAATCTGTCTTCTGCATTGCAAATAACATTACATTTCATGAGAAAGAAACATCTTTCATGTACTTGAGCTTTACTCATAAAATTGCATAAACCAACTTTCTCTCACTGAGAAAGAAGCATTGCAGCAAATGTGGCCTTGCTTTCTCTTCATTTGCCTAGTTGCACTTAAACACAGCATTAGTGTTCTTAGAAGGTTTAAACTAGTGATAATATGCATTGAAGCTCAAACATGACCTGCTCTGCAAAAAAGCTTTAACACATGAAAATCTGTCTTCTGCATTGCAAATAACATTACATTTCACGAGAAAGAAATATCTTTCATGTACTTGAGCTTTACTCTTAAAATTGCATAAACCAACTTTCTCTCACTGAGAAAGGAGCTTTTTAGCAAATCTGGCCTTGCTTTCTCTTCATTTGCTTATTGCACTAAACACAGCATTAGTGTTCTTAGAAGGTTTAAACTAGTGATAATGTGCATTGAAGCTCAAACATGACTTGCTCTGCAAAAAAACTTTAACACATGAAAATCTGTCTTCTGCATTGCAAATAACATTACATTTCATGAGAAAGAAACATCTTTCATGTACTTGAGCTTTACTCATAAAATTGCATAAACCAACTTTCTCTCACTGAGAAAGAAGCTTTGCAGCAAATGTGGCCTTGCTTTTTCTTCATTTGCACTAAACACAGCATTAGTGTTCTTAGAAGGTTTAAACTAGTGATAATGTGCATTGAAGCTCAAACATGACTTGCACTGCAAAAAAACTTTAACACATGAAAATCTGTCTTCTGCATTGCAAATAACATTACATTTCATGAGAAAGAGACATCTTGCATGTACGTGAGCTTTACTCTTAAAATTGCATAAACCAACTTTCTCTCACTGAGAAAGAAGCTTTTCAGCAAATGTGGCTTTGCGTTCTCTTCATTTGCTTAGTTGCACTAAACACAGCATTAGTGTTCTTAAAAGGTTTAAACTAGTGATAATATGCATTGAAGCTCAAACATTACCTGCTCTGCAAAAAAACTTTAACACATGAAAATCTGTCTTCTGCATTGCATATATTACATTTCATGAGAAAGAAACATCTTTCATGTACTTGAGCTTTACTCATAAAATTGCATAAACCAACTTTCTCTCACTGAGAAAGAAGCTTTTCAGCAAATGTGGCTTTGCGTTCTCTTCATTTGCTTACTTGCACTAAACACAGCATTAGTGTTCTTAGAAGGTTTAAACTAGTGATAATGTGCATTATTGAAGCATAAACATGTCTTGCTCTGCAAAAAAACTTTAACGCATGAAAATCTGTCTTCTGCATTGCAAATAACATTACATTTCATGTGAAAGAAACATCTTTCATGTACTTGAGCTTTACTCATAAAATTGCATAAACCAACTTTCTCTCACTGAGAAAGAAGAATTGCAGCAAATGTGGCCTTGCTTTCTCTTCATTTGCCTAGTTGCACTAAACACAGCATTAGTGTTCTTAAAAGGTTTAAACTAGTGATAATACGCATTGAAGCTCAAACATGACCTGCTCTGCAAAAAAACTTTAACACATGAAAATCTGTCTTCTGCATTGCAAATAACTACATTTCACGAGAAAGAAATATCTTTCATGTACTTGAGCTTTACTCTTAAAATTGCATAAACCAACTTTCTCTCACTGAGAAAGGAGCTTTTTAGCAAATCTGGCCTTGCTTTCTCTTCATTTGCTTATTGCACTAAACACAGCATTAGTGTTCTTAGAAGGTTTAAACTAGTGATAATGTGCATTGAAGCTCAAACATGACTTGCTCTGCAAAAAAACTTTAACACATGAAAATCTGTCTTCTGCATTGCAAATAACATTACATTTCATGAGAAAGAAACATCTTTCATGTACTTGAGCTTTACTCATAAAATTGCATAAACCAACTTTCTCTCACTGAGAAAGAAGCTTTGCAGCAAATGTGGCCTTGCTTTTTCTTCATTTGCACTAAACACAGCATTAGTGTTCTTAGAAGGTTTAAACTAGTGATAATGTGCATTGAAGCTCAAACATGTCTTGCTCTGCAAAAAAACTTTAACACATGAAAATCTGTCTTCTGCATTGCAAATGACATTACATTTCATGAGAAAGAGACATCTTGCATGTACGTGAGCTTTACTCTTAAAATTGCATAAACCAACTTTCTCTCACTGAGAAAGAAGCTTTTCAGCAAATGTGGCTTTGCGTTCTCTTCATTTGCTTACTTGCACTAAACACAGCATTAGTGTTCTTAGAAGGTTTAAACTAGTGATAATGTGCGTTATTGAAGCATAAACATGTCTTGCTCTGCAAAAAAACTTTAACGCATGAAAATCGGTCTTCTGCATTGCAAATAACATTACATTTCATGAGAAAGAAACATCTTTCATGTACTTGAGCTTTACTCATAAAATTGCATAAACCAACTTTCTCTCACTGAGAAAGAAGCATTGCAGCAAATGTGGCCTTGCTTTCTCTTCATTTGCCTAGTTGCACTTAAACACAGCATTAGTGTTCTTAGAAGGTTTAAACTAGTGATAATATGCATTGAAGCTCAAACATGACCTGCTCTGCAAAAAAACTTTAACACATGAAAATCTGTCTTCTGCATTGCAAATAACATTACATTTCACGAGAAAGAAATATCTTTCATGTACTTGAGCTTTACTCTTAAAATTGCGTAAACCAACTTTCTCTCACTGAGAAAGGAGCTTTTTAGCAAATCTGGCCTTGCTTTCTCTTCATTTGCTTATTGCACTAAACACAGCATTAGTGTTCTTAGAAGGTTTAAACTAGTGATAATGTGCATTGAAGCTCAAATATGACTTGCTCTGCAAAAAAACTTTAACACATGAAAATCTGTCTTCTGCATTGCAAATAACATTACATTTCATGAGAAAGAAACATCTTTCATGTACTTTAGCTTTACTCATAAAATTGCATAAACCAACTTTCTCTCACTGAGAAAGAAGCTTTGCAGCAAATTTGGCCTTGCTTTTTCTTCATTTGCACTAAACACAGCATTAGTGTTCTTAGAAGGTTTAAACTAGTGATAATGTGCATTGAAGCTCAAACATGTCTTGCTCTGCAAAAAAACTTTAACACATGAAAATCTGTCTTCTGCATTGCAAATGACATTACATTTCATGAGAAAGAGACATCTTGCATGTACGTGAGCTTTACCCTTAAAATTGCATAAACCAACTTTCTCTCACTGAGAAAGAAGCTTTTCAGCAAATGTGGCTTTGCGTTCTCTTCGTTTGCTTAGTTGCACTAAACACAACATTAGTGTTCTTAAAAGGTTTAAACTAGTGATAATATGCATTGAAGCTCAAACATGACCTGCTCTGCAAAAAAACTTTAACACATGAAAATCTGTCTTCTGCTTTGCAAATAACATTACATTTCATGAGAAAGAAACATCTTTCATTACTTGAGCTTTACTCTTAAAATTGCATAAACCAACTTTCTCTCACTGAGAAAGGAGCTTTTTAGCAAATCTGGCCTTGCTTTCTCTTCATTTGCCTAGTTGCACTTAAACACAGCATTAGTGTTCTTAGAAGGTTTAAACCTTCATTTGCTTTCTCTTCATCTGCTTACTTGCACTAAACACAGCATTAGAGTTCTTAGAAGGTTTAAAATAGTGATAATGTGCATTTAAGCTCAAACATGACTTGCACTGCAAAAAAACTTTAACACATGAAAATCTGTCTTCTGCATTGCAAATAACATTACATTTCATGAGAAAGAAACATCTTTCATGTACTTGAGCTTTACTCTTAAAATTGCAAAAACCAACTTTCTCTCACTGAGAAAGAAGCTTTTCAGCAAATGTGGCTTTGCGTTCTCTTCGTTTGCTTAGTTGCACTAAACACAGCATTAGTGTTCTTAAAAGGTTTGAACTAGTGATAATATGCATTGAAGCTCAAACATTACCTGCTCTGCAAAAAAACTTTTAACACATAAAAATCTGTCTTCTGCATTGCAAATAACATTACATTTTCTGAGAAAGAAACATTTTCATGTACTTGAGCTTTACTCATAAAATTGCATAAACCAACTTTCTCTCACTGAGAAAGAAGCATTGCAGCAAATGTGGCCTTGCTTTCTCTTCATTTGCTTATTGCACTAAACACAGCATTAGTGTTCTTAGAAGGTTTAAACTAGTGATAATGTGCATTGAAGCTCAAACATGACTTGCTCTGCAAAAAAACTTTAACACATGAAAATCTGTCTTCTGCATTGCAAATAACATTACATTTCATGAGAAAGAAACATCTTTCATGTACTTGAGCTTTACTCATAAAATTGCATAAACCAACTTTCTCTCACTGAGAAAGAAGCTTTGCAGCAAATGTGGCCTTGCTTTTTCTTCATTTGCACTAAACACAGCATTAGTGTTCTTAGAAGGTTTAAACTAGTGATAATGTGCATTGAAGCTCAAACATGTCTTGCTCTGCAAAAAAACTTTAACACATGAAAATCTGTCTTCTGCATTGCAAATGACATTACATTTCATGAGAAAGAGACATCTTGCATGTACGTGAGCTTTACTCTTAAAATTGCATAAACCAACTTTCTCTCACTGAGAAAGAAGCTTTTCAGCAAATGTGGCTTTGCGTTCTCTTCGTTTGCTTAGTTGCACTAAACACAGCATTAGTGTTCTTAAAAGGTTTAAACTAGTGATATTATGCATTGAAGCTCAAACATGACCTGCTCTGCAAAAAAACTTTAACACATGAAAATCTGTCTTCTGCATTGCAAATAAAATTACATTTCATGAGAAAGAAACATCTTTCATGTACTTGAGCTTTAGTCTTAAAATTGCATAAACCAACTTTCTCTCACTGAGAAAGGAGCTTTTTAGCAAATCTGGCCTTGCTTTCTCTTCATTTGCCTAGTTGCACTTAAACACAGCATTAGTGTTCTTAGAAGGTTTAAACCTTCATTAGCTTTCTCTTCATTTGCTTACTTGCACTAAACACAGCATTAGAGTTCTTAGGTTTAAACTAGTGATAATGTGCATTGAAGCTCAAACATGACTTGCACTGCAAAAAAACTTTAACACATGAAAATCTGTCTTCTGCATTGCAAATAACATTACATTTCATGAGAAAGAGACATCTTGCATGTACGTGAGCTTTACTCTTAAAATTGCATAAACCAACTTTCTCTCACTGAGAAAGAAGCTTTTCAGCAAATGTGGCTTTGCGTTCTCTTCATTTGCTTAGTTGCACTAAACACAGCATTAGTGTTCTTAAAAGGTTTAAACTAGTGATGATATGCATTGAAGCTCAAACATTACCTGCTCTGCAAAAAAACTTTAACACATGAAAATCTGTCTTCTGCATTGCAAATAAAATTACATTTCATGAGAAAGAAACATCTTTCATGTACTTGAGCTTTACTCATAAAATTGCATAAACCAACTTTCTCTCACTGAGAAAGAAGCTTTTCAGCAAATGTGGCTTTGCGTTCTCTTCATTTGCTTACTTGCACTAAACACAGCATTAGTGTTCTTAGAAGGTTTAAACTAGTGATAATGTGCGTTATTGAAGCATAAACATGTCTTGCTCTGCAAAAAAACTTTAACGCATGAAAATCTGTCTTCTGCATTGCAAATAACATTACATTTCATGAGAAAGAAACATCTTTCATGTACTTGAGCTTTACTCATAAAATTGCATAAACCAACTTTCTCTCACTGAGAAAGAAGCATTGCAGCAAATGTGGCCTTGCTTTCTCTTCATTTGCCTAGTTGCACTTAAACACAGCATTAGTGTTCTTAGAAGGTTTAAACTAGTGATAATATGCATTGAAGCTCAAACATGACCTGCTCTGCAAAAAAGCTTTAACACATGAAAATCTGTCTTCTGCATTGCAAATAACATTACATTTCACGAGAAAGAAATATCTTTCATGTACTTGAGCTTTACTCTTAAAATTGCATAAACCAACTTTCTCTCACTGAGAAAGGAGCTTTTTAGCAAATCTGGCCTTGCTTTCTCTTCATTTGCTTATTGCACTAAACACAGCATTAGTGTTCTTAGAAGGTTTAAACTAGTGATAATGTGCATTGAAGCTCAAACATGACTTGCTCTGCAAAAAAACTTTAACACATGAAAATCTGTCTTCTGCATTGCAAATAACATTACATTTCATGAGAAAGAAACATCTTTCATGTACTTGAGCTTTACTCATAAAATTGCATAAACCAACTTTCTCTCACTGAGAAAGAAGCTTTGCAGCAAATGTGGCCTTGCTTTTTCTTCATTTGCACTAAACACAGCATTAGTGTTCTTAGAAGGTTTAAACTAGTGATAATGTGCATTGAAGCTCAAACATGACTTGCACTGCAAAAAAACTTTAACACATGAAAATCTGTCTTCTGCATTGCAAATAACATTACATTTCATGAGAAAGAGACATCTTGCATGTACGTGAGCTTTACTCTTAAAATTGCATAAACCAACTTTCTCTCACTGAGAAAGAAGCTTTTCAGCAAATGTGGCTTTGCGTTCTCTTCATTTGCTTAGTTGCACTAAACACAGCATTAGTGTTCTTAAAAGGTTTAAACTAGTGATAATATGCATTGAAGCTCAAACATTACCTGCTCTGCAAAAAAACTTTAACACATGAAAATCTGTCTTCTGCATTGCATATATTACATTTCATGAGAAAGAAACATCTTTCATGTACTTGAGCTTTACTCATAAAATTGCATAAACCAACTTTCTCTCACTGAGAAAGAAGCTTTTCAGCAAATGTGGCTTTGCGTTCTCTTCATTTGCTTACTTGCACTAAACACAGCATTAGTGTTCTTAGAAGGTTTAAACTAGTGATAATGTGCATTATTGAAGCATAAACATGTCTTGCTCTGCAAAAAAACTTTAACGCATGAAAATCTTTCTTCTGCATTGCAAATAACATTACATTTCATGTGAAAGAAACATCTTTCATGTACTTGAGCTTTACTCATAAAATTGCATAAACCAACTTTCTCTCACTGAGAAAGAAGAATTGCAGCAAATGTGGCCTTGCTTTCTCTTCATTTGCCTAGTTGCACTAAACACAGCATTAGTGTTCTTAAAAGGTTTAAACTAGTGATAATACGCATTGAAGCTCAAACATGACCTGCTCTGCAAAAAAACTTTAACACATGAAAATCTGTCTTCTGCATTGCAAATAACATTACATTTCACGAGAAAGAAATATCTTTCATGTACTTGAGCTTTACTCTTAAAATTGCATAAACCAACTTTCTCTCACTGAGAAAGGAGCTTTTTAGCAAATCTGGCCTTGCTTTCTCTTCATTTGCTTATTGCACTAAACACAGCATTAGTGTTCTTAGAAGGTTTAAACTAGTGATAATGTGCATTGAAGCTCAAACATGACTTGCTCTGCAAAAAAACTTTAACACATGAAAATCTGTCTTCTGCATTGCAAATAACATTACATTTCATGAGAAAGAAACATCTTTCATGTACTTGAGCTTTACTCATAAAATTGCATAAACCAACTTTCTCTCACTGAGAAAGAAGCTTTGCAGCAAATGTGGCCTTGCTTTTTCTTCATTTGCACTAAACACAGCATTAGTGTTCTTAGAAGGTTTAAACTAGTGATAATGTGCATTGAAGCTCAAACATGTCTTGCTCTGCAAAAAAACTTTAACACATGAAAATCTGTCTTCTGCATTGCAAATGACATTACATTTCATGAGAAAGAGACATCTTGCATGTACGTGAGCTTTACTCTTAAAATTGCATAAACCAACTTTCTCTCACTGAGAAAGAAGCTTTTCAGCAAATGTGGCTTTGCGTTCTCTTCATTTGCTTACTTGCACTAAACACAGCATTAGTGTTCTTAGAAGGTTTAAACTAGTGATAATGTGCGTTATTGAAGCATAAACATGTCTTGCTCTGCAAAAAAACTTTAACGCATGAAAATCTGTCTTCTGCATTGCAAATAACATTACATTTCATGAGAAAGAAACATCTTTCATGTACTTGAGCTTTACTCATAAAATTGCATAAACCAACTTTCTCTCACTGAGAAAGAAGCATTGCAGCAAATGTGGCCTTGCTTTCTCTTCATTTGCCTAGTTGCACTTAAACACAGCATTAGTGTTCTTAGAAGGTTTAAACTAGTGATAATATGCATTGAAGCTCAAACATGACCTGCTCTGCAAAAAAACTTTAACACATGAAAATCTGTCTTCTGCATTGCAAATAACATTACATTTCACGAGAAAGAAATATCTTTCATGTACTTGAGCTTTACTCTTAAAATTGCGTAAACCAACTTTCTCTCACTGAGAAAGGAGCTTTTTAGCAAATCTGGCCTTGCTTTCTCTTCATTTGCTTATTGCACTAAACACAGCATTAGTGTTCTTAGAAGGTTTAAACTAGTGATAATGTGCATTGAAGCTCAAACATGACTTGCTCTGCAAAAAAACTTTAACACATGAAAATCTGTCTTCTGCATTGCAAATAACATTACATTTCATGAGAAAGAAACATCTTTCATGTACTTGAGCTTTACTCATAAAATTGCATAAACCAACTTTCTCTCACTGAGAAAGAAGCTTTGCAGCAAATTTGGCCTTGCTTTTTCTTCATTTGCACTAAACACAGCATTAGTGTTCTTAGGAGGTTTAAACTAGTGATAATGTGCATTGAAGCTCAAACATGTCTGGCTCTGCAAAAAAACTTTAACACATGAAAATCTGTCTTCTGCATTGCAAATAACATTACATTTCACGAGAAAGAAATATCTTTCATGTACTTGAGCTTTACTCTTAAAATTGCATAAACCAACTTTCTCTCACTGAGAAAGGAGCTTTTTAGCAAATCTGGCCTTGCTTTCTCTTCATTTGCTTATTGCACTAAACACAGCATTAGTGTTCTTAAAAGGTTTAAACTAGTGATAATGTGCATTGAAGCTCAAATATGACTTGCTCTGCAAAAAAACTTTAACACATGAAAATCTGTCTTCTGCATTGCAAATAACATTACATTTCATGAGAAAGAAACATCTTTCATGTACTTGAGCTTTACTCATAAAATTGCATAAACCAACTTTCTCTCACTGAGAAAGAAGCTTTGCAGCAAATGTGGCCTTGCTTTTTCTTCATTTGCACTAAACACAGCATTAGTGTTCTTAGAAGGTTTAAACTAGTGATAATGTGCATTGAAGCTCAAACATGTCTTGCTCTGCAAAAAAACTTTAACACATGAAAATCTGTCTTCTGCATTGCAAATAACATTACATTTCATGAGAAAGAAACATCTTTCATGTACTTGAGCTTTACTCATAAAATTGCATAAACCAACTTTCTCTCACTGGGAAAGAAGCTTTGCAGAAAATGTGGCCTTGCTTTCTCTTCATTTGCCTAGTTGCACTTAAACACAGCATTAGTGTTCTTAGAAGGTTTAAACCTTCATTTGCTTTCTCTTCATTTGCTTACTTGCACTAAACACAGCATTAGAGTTCTTAGAAGGTTTAAACTAGTGATAATGTGCATTGAAGCTCAAAGATGACTTGCACTGCAAAAAAACTTTAACACATGAAAATCTGTCTTCTGCATTGCAAATAACATTACATTTCATGAGAAAGAAACATCTTTCATGTACTTGAGCTTTACTCATAAAATTGCATAAACCAACTTTCTCTCACTGAGAAAGAAGCATTGCAGCAAATGTGGCCTTGCTTTCTCTTCATTTGCCTAGTTGCACTAAACACAGCATTAGTGTTCTTAAAAGGTTTAAACTAGTGATAATACGCATTGAAGCTCAAACATGACCTGCTCTGCAAAAAAACTTTAACACATGAAAATCTGTCTTCTGCATTGCAAATAACATTACATTTTACGAGAAAGAAATATCTTTCATGTACGTGAGCTTTACTCTTAAAATTGCATAAACCAACTTTCTCTCACTGAGAAAGAAGCTTTTCAGCAAATGTGGCTTTGCGTTCTCTTCATTTGCTTAGTTGCACTAAACACAGCATTAGTGTTCTTAAAAGGTTTAAACTAGTGATGATATGCATTGAAGCTCAAACATTACCTGCTCTGCAAAAAAACTTTAACACATGAAAATCTGTCTTCTGCATTGCAAATGACATTACATTTCATGAGAAAGAGACATCTTGCATGTACGTGAGCTTTACTCTTAAAATTGCATAAACCAACTTTCTCTCACTGAGAAAGAAGCTTTTCAGCAAATGTGGCTTTGCGTTCTCTTCATTTGCTTACTTGCACTAAACACAGCATTAGTGTTCTTAGAAGGTTTAAACTAGTGATAATGTGCGTTATTGAAGCATAAACATGTCTTGCTCTGCAAAAAAACTTTAACGCATGAAAATCTGTCTTCTGCATTGCAAATAACATTACATTTCATGAGAAAGAAACATCTTTCATGTACTTGAGCTTTACTCATAAAATTGCATAAACCAACTTTCTCTCACTGAGAAAGAAGCATTGCAGCAAATGTGGCCTTGCTTTCTCTTCATTTGCCTAGTTGCACTTAAACACAGCATTAGTGTTCTTAGAAGGTTTAAACTAGTGATAATATGCATTGAAGCTCAAACATGACCTGCTCTGCAAAAAAACTTTAACACATGAAAATCTGTCTTCTGCATTGCAAATAACATTACATTTCACGAGAAAGAAATATCTTTCATGTACTTGAGCTTTACTCTTAAAATTGCGTAAACCAACTTTCTCTCACTGAGAAAGGAGCTTTTTAGCAAATCTGGCCTTGCTTTCTCTTCATTTGCTTATTGCACTAAACACAGCATTAGTGTTCTTAGAAGGTTTAAACTAGTGATAATGTGCATTGAAGCTCAAACATGACTTGCTCTGCAAAAAAACTTTAACACATGAAAATCTGTCTTCTGCATTGCAAATAACATTACATTTCATGAGAAAGAAACATCTTTCATGTACTTGAGCTTTACTCATAAAATTGCATAAACCAACTTTCTCTCACTGAGAAAGAAGCTTTGCAGCAAATTTGGCCTTGCTTTTTCTTCATTTGCACTAAACACAGCATTAGTGTTCTTAGGAGGTTTAAACTAGTGATAATGTGCATTGAAGCTCAAACATGTCTGGCTCTGCAAAAAAACTTTAACACATGAAAATCTGTCTTCTGCATTGCAAATAACATTACATTTCACGAGAAAGAAATATCTTTCATGTACTTGAGCTTTACTCTTAAAATTGCATAAACCAACTTTCTCTCACTGAGAAAGGAGCTTTTTAGCAAATCTGGCCTTGCTTTCTCTTCATTTGCTTATTGCACTAAACACAGCATTAGTGTTCTTAAAAGGTTTAAACTAGTGATAATGTGCATTGAAGCTCAAATATGACTTGCTCTGCAAAAAAACTTTAACACATGAAAATCTGTCTTCTGCATTGCAAATAACATTACATTTCATGAGAAAGAAACATCTTTCATGTACTTGAGCTTTACTCATAAAATTGCATAAACCAACTTTCTCTCACTGAGAAAGAAGCTTTGCAGCAAATGTGGCCTTGCTTTTTCTTCATTTGCACTAAACACAGCATTAGTGTTCTTAGAAGGTTTAAACTAGTGATAATGTGCATTGAAGCTCAAACATGTCTTGCTCTGCAAAAAAACTTTAACACATGAAAATCTGTCTTCTGCATTGCAAATAACATTACATTTCATGAGAAAGAAACATCTTTCATGTACTTGAGCTTTACTCATAAAATTGCATAAACCAACTTTCTCTCACTGGGAAAGAAGCTTTGCAGAAAATGTGGCCTTGCTTTCTCTTCATTTGCCTAGTTGCACTTAAACACAGCATTAGTGTTCTTAGAAGGTTTAAACCTTCATTTGCTTTCTCTTCATTTGCTTACTTGCACTAAACACAGCATTAGAGTTCTTAGAAGGTTTAAACTAGTGATAATGTGCATTGAAGCTCAAAGATGACTTGCACTGCAAAAAAACTTTAACACATGAAAATCTGTCTTCTGCATTGCAAATAACATTACATTTCATGAGAAAGAAACATCTTTCATGTACTTGAGCTTTACTCATAAAATTGCATAAACCAACTTTCTCTCACTGAGAAAGAAGCATTGCAGCAAATGTGGCCTTGCTTTCTCTTCATTTGCCTAGTTGCACTAAACACAGCATTAGTGTTCTTAAAAGGTTTAAACTAGTGATAATACGCATTGAAGCTCAAACATGACCTGCTCTGCAAAAAAACTTTAACACATGAAAATCTGTCTTCTGCATTGCAAATAACATTACATTTTACGAGAAAGAAATATCTTTCATGTACTTGAGCTTTACTCTTAAAATTGCATAAACCAACTTTCTCTCACTGAGAAAGGAGCTTTTTAGCAAATCTGGCCTTGCTTTCTCTTCATTTGCTTATTGCACTAAACACAGCATTAGTGTTCTTAGAAGGTTTAAACTAGTGATAATGTGCATTGAAGCTCAAACATGACTTGCTCTGCAAAAAAACTTTAACACATGAAAATCTGTCTTCTGCATTGCAAATAACATTACATTTCATGAGAAAGAAACATCTTTCATGTACTTGAGCTTTACTCATAAAATTGCATAAACCAACTTTCTCTCACTGAGAAAGAAGCTTTGCAGCAAATGTGGCCTTGCTTTTTCTTCATTTGCACTAAACACAGCATTAGTGTTCTTAGAAGGTTTAAACTAGTGATAATGTGCATTGAAGCTCAAACATGTCTTGCTCTGCAAAAAAACTTTAACACATGAAAATCTGTCTTCTGCATTGCAAATGACATTACATTTCATGAGAAAGAGACATCTTGCATGTACGTGAGCTTTACTCTTAAAATTGCATAAACCAACTTTCTCTCACTGAGAAAGAAGCTTTTCAGCAAATGTGGCTTTGCGTTCTCTTCGTTTGCTTAGTTGCACTAAACACAGCATTAGTGTTCTTAAAAGGTTTAAACTAGTGATATTATGCATTGAAGCTCAAACATGACCTGCTCTGCAAAAAAACTTTAACACATGAAAATCTGTCTTCTGCATTGCAAATAAAATTACATTTCATGAGAAAGAAACATCTTTCATGTACTTGAGCTTTAGTCTTAAAATTGCATAAACCAACTTTCTCTCACTGAGAAAGGAGCTTTTTAGCAAATCTGGCCTTGCTTTCTCTTCATTTGCCTAGTTGCACTTAAACACAGCATTAGTGTTCTTAGAAGGTTTAAACCTTCATTAGCTTTCTCTTCATTTGCTTACTTGCACTAAACACAGCATTAGAGTTCTTAGAAGGTTTAAACTAGTGATAATGTGCATTGAAGCTCAAACATGACTTGCACTGCAAAAAAACTTTAACACATGAAAATCTGTCTTCTGCATTGCAAATAACATTACATTTCATGAGAAAGAGACATCTTGCATGTACGTGAGCTTTACTCTTAAAATTGCATAAACCAACTTTCTCTCACTGAGAAAGAAGCTTTTCAGCAAATGTGGCTTTGCGTTCTCTTCATTTGCTTAGTTGCACTAAACACAGCATTAGTGTTCTTAAAAGGTTTAAACTAGTGATGATATGCATTGAAGCTCAAACATTACCTGCTCTGCAAAAAAACTTTAACACATGAAAATCTGTCTTCTGCATTGCAAATAAAATTACATTTCATGAGAAAGAAACATCTTTCATGTACTTGAGCTTTACTCATAAAATTGCATAAACCAACTTTCTCTCACTGAGAAAGAAGCTTTTCAGCAAATGTGGCTTTGCGTTCTCTTCATTTGCTTACTTGCACTAAACACAGCATTAGTGTTCTTAGAAGGTTTAAACTAGTGATAATGTGCGTTATTGAAGCATAAACATGTCTTGCTCTGCAAAAAAACTTTAACGCATGAAAATCTGTCTTCTGCATTGCAAATAACATTACATTTCATGAGAAAGAAACATCTTTCATGTACTTGAGCTTTACTCATAAAATTGCATAAACCAACTTTCTCTCACTGAGAAAGAAGCATTGCAGCAAATGTGGCCTTGCTTTCTCTTCATTTGCCTAGTTGCACTTAAACACAGCATTAGTGTTCTTAGAAGGTTTAAACTAGTGATAATATGCATTGAAGCTCAAACATGACCTGCTCTGCAAAAAAGCTTTAACACATGAAACTCTGTCTTCTGCATTGCAAATAACATTACATTTCACGAGAAAGAAATATCTTTCATGTACTTGAGCTTTACTCTTAAAATTGCATAAACCAACTTTCTCTCACTGAGAAAGGAGCTTTTTAGCAAATCTGGCCTTGCTTTCTCTTCATTTGCTTATTGCACTAAACACAGCATTAGTGTTCTTAGAAGGTTTAAACTAGTGATAATGTGCATTGAAGCTCAAACATGTCTTGCTCTGCAAAAAAACTTTAACACATGAAAATCTGTCTTCTGCATTGCAAATAACATTACATTTCATGAGAAAGAAACATCTTTCATGTACTTGAGCTTTACTCATAAAATTGCATAAACCAACTTTCTCTCACTGGGAAAGAAGCTTTGCAGAAAATGTGGCCTTGCTTTCTCTTCATTTGCCTAGTTGCACTTAAACACAGCATTAGTGTTCTTAGAAGGTTTAAACCTTCATTTGCTTTCTCTTCATTTGCTTACTTGCACTAAACACAGCATTAGAGTTCTTAGAAGGTTTAAACTAGTGATAATGTGCATTGAAGCTCAAAGATGACTTGCACTGCAAAAAAACTTTAACACATGAAAATCTGTCTTCTGCATTGCAAATAACATTACATTTCATGAGAAAGAAACATCTTTCATGTACTTGAGCTTTACTCATAAAATTGCATAAACCAACTTTCTCTCACTGAGAAAGAAGCATTGCAGCAAATGTGGCCTTGCTTTCTCTTCATTTGCCTAGTTGCACTAAACACAGCATTAGTGTTCTTAAAAGGTTTAAACTAGTGATAATACGCATTGAAGCTCAAACATGACCTGCTCTGCAAAAAAACTTTAACACATGAAAATCTGTCTTCTGCATTGCAAATAACATTACATTTCACGAGAAAGAAATATCTTTCATGTACTTGAGCTTTACTCTTAAAATTGCATAAACCAACTCTCTCTCACTGAGAAAGGAGCTTTTTAGCAAATCTGGCCTTGCTTTCTCTTCATTTGCTTATTGCACTAAACACAGCATTAGTGTTCTTAGAAGGTTTAAACTAGTGATAATGTGCACTGAAGCTCAAACATGACTTGCTCTGCAAAAAAACTTTAACACATGAAAATCTGTCTTCTGCATTGCAAATAACATTACATTTCATGAGAAAGAAACATCTTTCATGTACTTGAGCTTTACTCATAAAATTGCATAAACCAACTTTCTCTCACTGAGAAAGAAGCTTTGCAAAAAATGTGGCCTTGCTTTTTCTTCATTTGCACTAAACACAGCATTAGTGTTCTTAGAAGGTTTAAACTAGTGATAATGTGCATTGAAGCTCAAACTTGTCTTGCTCTGCAAAAAAACTTTAACACATGAAAATCTGTCTTCTGCATTGCAAATGACATTACATTTCATGAGAAAGAGACATCTTGCATGTACGTGAGCTTTACTCTTAAAATTGCATAAACCAACTTTCTCTCACTGAGAAAGAAGCTTTTCAGCAAATGTGGCTTTGCGTTCTCTTCGTTTGCTTAGTTGCACTAAACACAGCATTAGTGTTCTTAAAAGGTTTAAACTAGTGATATTATGCATTGAAGCTCAAACATGACCTGCTCTGCAAAAAAACTTTAACACATGAAAATCTGTCTTCTGCATTGCAAATAACATTACATTTCATGAGAAAGAAACATCTTTCATGTACTTGAGCTTTACTCATAAAATTGCATAAACCAACTTTCTCTCACTGAGAAAGAAGCATTGCAGCAAATGTGGCCTTGCTTTCTCTTCATTTGCCTAGTTGCACTTAAACACAGCATTAGTGTTCTTAGAAGGTTTAAACTAGTGATAATGTGCATTGAAGCTCAAACGTGACTTGCACTGCAAAAAACTTTAACACATGAAAATTTGTCTTCTGCATTGCAAATCACATTACATTTCATGTGAAAGAAATATCTTTCATGTACTTGAGCTTTACTCTTAAAATTGCGTAAACCAACTTTCTCTCACTGAGAAAGGAGCTTTTTAGCAAATCTGGCCTTGCTTTCTCTTCATTTGCTTATTGCACTAAACACAGCATTAGTGTTCTTAGAAGGTTTAAACTAGTGATAATGTGCATTGAAGCTCAAACATGACTTGCTCTGCAAAAAAACTTTAACACATGAAAATCTGTCTTCTGCATTGCAAATAACATTACATTTCATGAGAAAGAAACATCTTTCATGTACTTGAGCTTTACTCATAAAATTGCATAAACCAACTTTCTCTCACTGAGAAAGAAGCTTTGCAGCAAATTTGGCCTTGCTTTTTCTTCATTTGCACTAAACACAGCATTAGTGTTCTTAGGAGGTTTAAACTAGTGATAATGTGCATTGAAGCTCAAACATGTCTGGCTCTGCAAAAAAACTTTAACACATGAAAATCTGTCTTCTGCATTGCAAATAAAATTACATTTCATGAGAAAGAAACATCTTTCATGTACTTGAGCTTTACTCATAAAATTGCATAAACCAACTTTCTCTCACTGAGAAAGAAGCTTTTCAGCAAATGTGGCTTTGCGTTCTCTTCATTTGCTTACTTGCACTAAACACAGCATTAGTGTTCTTAGAAGGTTTAAACTAGTGATAATGTGCGTTATTGAAGCATAAACATGTCTTGCTCTGCAAAAAAACTTTAACGCATGAAAATCTGTCTTCTGCATTGCAAATAACATTACATTTCATGAGAAAGAAACATCTTTCATGTACTTGAGCTTTACTCATAAAATTGCATAAACCAACTTTCTCTCACTGAGAAAGAAGCATTGCAGCAAATGTGGCCTTGCTTTCTCTTCATTTGCCTAGTTGCACTTAAACACAGCATTAGTGTTCTTAGAAGGTTTAAACTAGTGATAATATGCATTGAAGCTCAAACATGACCTGCTCTGCAAAAAAGCTTTAACACATGAAACTCTGTCTTCTGCATTGCAAATAACATTACATTTCACGAGAAAGAAATATCTTTCATGTACTTGAGCTTTACTCTTAAAATTGCATAAACCAACTTTCTCTCACTGAGAAAGGAGCTTTTTAGCAAATCTGGCCTTGCTTTCTCTTCATTTGCTTATTGCACTAAACACAGCATTAGTGTTCTTAGAAGGTTTAAACTAGTGATAATGTGCATTGAAGCTCAAACATGTCTTGCTCTGCAAAAAAACTTTAACACATGAAAATCTGTCTTCTGCATTGCAAATAACATTACATTTCATGAGAAAGAAACATCTTTCATGTACTTGAGCTTTACTCATAAAATTGCATAAACCAACTTTCTCTCACTGGGAAAGAAGCTTTGCAGAAAATGTGGCCTTGCTTTCTCTTCATTTGCCTAGTTGCACTTAAACACAGCATTAGTGTTCTTAGAAGGTTTAAACCTTCATTTGCTTTCTCTTCATTTGCTTACTTGCACTAAACACAGCATTAGAGTTCTTAGAAGGTTTAAACTAGTGATAATGTGCATTGAAGCTCAAAGATGACTTGCACTGCAAAAAAACTTTAACACATGAAAATCTGTCTTCTGCATTGCAAATAACATTACATTTCATGAGAAAGAAACATCTTTCATGTACTTGAGCTTTACTCATAAAATTGCATAAACCAACTTTCTCTCACTGAGAAAGAAGCATTGCAGCAAATGTGGCCTTGCTTTCTCTTCATTTGCCTAGTTGCACTAAACACAGCATTAGTGTTCTTAAAAGGTTTAAACTAGTGATAATACGCATTGAAGCTCAAACATGACCTGCTCTGCAAAAAAACTTTAACACATGAAAATCTGTCTTCTGCATTGCAAATAACATTACATTTCACGAGAAAGAAATATCTTTCATGTACTTGAGCTTTACTCTTAAAATTGCATAAACCAACTTTCTCTCACTGAGAAAGAAGCATTGCAGCAAATGTGGCCTTGCTTTCTCTTCATTTGCCTAGTTGCACTTAAACACAGCATTAGTGTTCTTAGAAGGTTTAAACTAGTGATAATATGCATTGAAGCTCAAACATGACCTGCTCTGCAAAAAAACTTTAACACATGAAAATCTGTCTTCTGCATTGCAAATAACATTACATTTCACGAGAAAGAAATATCTTTCATGTACTTGAGCTTTACTCTTAAAATTGCGTAAACCAACTTTCTCTCACTGAGAAAGGAGCTTTTTAGCAAATCTGGCCTTGCTTTCTCTTCATTTGCTTATTGCACTAAACACAGCATTAGTGTTCTTAGAAGGTTTAAACTAGTGATAATGTGCATTGAAGCTCAAACATGACTTGCTCTGCAAAAAAACTTTAACACATGAAAATCTGTCTTCTGCATTGCAAATAACATTACATTTCATGAGAAAGAAACATCTTTCATGTACTTGAGCTTTACTCATAAAATTGCATAAACCAACTTTCTCTCACTGAGAAAGAAGCTTTGCAGCAAATTTGGCCTTGCTTTTTCTTCATTTGCACTAAACACAGCATTAGTGTTCTTAGGAGGTTTAAACTAGTGATAATGTGCATTGAAGCTCAAACATGTCTGGCTCTGCAAAAAAACTTTAACACATGAAAATCTGTCTTCTGCATTGCAAATAACATTACATTTCACGAGAAAGAAATATCTTTCATGTACTTGAGCTTTACTCTTAAAATTGCATAAACCAACTTTCTCTCACTGAGAAAGGAGCTTTTTAGCAAATCTGGCCTTGCTTTCTCTTCATTTGCTTATTGCACTAAACACAGCATTAGTGTTCTTAAAAGGTTTAAACTAGTGATAATGTGCATTGAAGCTCAAATATGACTTGCTCTGCAAAAAAACTTTAACACATGAAAATCTGTCTTCTGCATTGCAAATAACATTACATTTCATGAGAAAGAAACATCTTTCATGTACTTGAGCTTTACTCATAAAATTGCATAAACCAACTTTCTCTCACTGAGAAAGAAGCTTTGCAGCAAATGTGGCCTTGCTTTTTCTTCATTTGCACTAAACACAGCATTAGTGTTCTTAGAAGGTTTAAACTAGTGATAATGTGCATTGAAGCTCAAACATGTCTTGCTCTGCAAAAAAACTTTAACACATGAAAATCTGTCTTCTGCATTGCAAATAACATTACATTTCATGAGAAAGAAACATCTTTCATGTACTTGAGCTTTACTCATAAAATTGCATAAACCAACTTTCTCTCACTGGGAAAGAAGCTTTGCAGAAAATGTGGCCTTGCTTTCTCTTCATTTGCCTAGTTGCACTTAAACACAGCATTAGTGTTCTTAGAAGGTTTAAACCTTCATTTGCTTTCTCTTCATTTGCTTACTTGCACTAAACACAGCATTAGAGTTCTTAGAAGGTTTAAACTAGTGATAATGTGCATTGAAGCTCAAAGATGACTTGCACTGCAAAAAAACTTTAACACATGAAAATCTGTCTTCTGCATTGCAAATAACATTACATTTCATGAGAAAGAAACATCTTTCATGTACTTGAGCTTTACTCATAAAATTGCATAAACCAACTTTCTCTCACTGAGAAAGAAGCATTGCAGCAAATGTGGCCTTGCTTTCTCTTCATTTGCCTAGTTGCACTAAACACAGCATTAGTGTTCTTAAAAGGTTTAAACTAGTGATAATACGCATTGAAGCTCAAACATGACCTGCTCTGCAAAAAAACTTTAACACATGAAAATCTGTCTTCTGCATTGCAAATAACATTACATTTTACGAGAAAGAAATATCTTTCATGTACGTGAGCTTTACTCTTAAAATTGCATAAACCAACTTTCTCTCACTGAGAAAGAAGCTTTTCAGCAAATGTGGCTTTGCGTTCTCTTCATTTGCTTAGTTGCACTAAACACAGCATTAGTGTTCTTAAAAGGTTTAAACTAGTGATGATATGCATTGAAGCTCAAACATTACCTGCTCTGCAAAAAAACTTTAACACATGAAAATCTGTCTTCTGCATTGCAAATGACATTACATTTCATGAGAAAGAGACATCTTGCATGTACGTGAGCTTTACTCTTAAAATTGCATAAACCAACTTTCTCTCACTGAGAAAGAAGCTTTTCAGCAAATGTGGCTTTGCGTTCTCTTCATTTGCTTACTTGCACTAAACACAGCATTAGTGTTCTTAGAAGGTTTAAACTAGTGATAATGTGCGTTATTGAAGCATAAACATGTCTTGCTCTGCAAAAAAACTTTAACGCATGAAAATCTGTCTTCTGCATTGCAAATAACATTACATTTCATGAGAAAGAAACATCTTTCATGTACTTGAGCTTTACTCATAAAATTGCATAAACCAACTTTCTCTCACTGAGAAAGAAGCATTGCAGCAAATGTGGCCTTGCTTTCTCTTCATTTGCCTAGTTGCACTTAAACACAGCATTAGTGTTCTTAGAAGGTTTAAACTAGTGATAATATGCATTGAAGCTCAAACATGACCTGCTCTGCAAAAAAACTTTAACACATGAAAATCTGTCTTCTGCATTGCAAATAACATTACATTTCACGAGAAAGAAATATCTTTCATGTACTTGAGCTTTACTCTTAAAATTGCGTAAACCAACTTTCTCTCACTGAGAAAGGAGCTTTTTAGCAAATCTGGCCTTGCTTTCTCTTCATTTGCTTATTGCACTAAACACAGCATTAGTGTTCTTAGAAGGTTTAAACTAGTGATAATGTGCATTGAAGCTCAAACATGACTTGCTCTGCAAAAAAACTTTAACACATGAAAATCTGTCTTCTGCATTGCAAATAACATTACATTTCATGAGAAAGAAACATCTTTCATGTACTTGAGCTTTACTCATAAAATTGCATAAACCAACTTTCTCTCACTGAGAAAGAAGCTTTGCAGCAAATTTGGCCTTGCTTTTTCTTCATTTGCACTAAACACAGCATTAGTGTTCTTAGGAGGTTTAAACTAGTGATAATGTGCATTGAAGCTCAAACATGTCTGGCTCTGCAAAAAAACTTTAACACATGAAAATCTGTCTTCTGCATTGCAAATAACATTACATTTCACGAGAAAGAAATATCTTTCATGTACTTGAGCTTTACTCTTAAAATTGCATAAACCAACTTTCTCTCACTGAGAAAGGAGCTTTTTAGCAAATCTGGCCTTGCTTTCTCTTCATTTGCTTATTGCACTAAACACAGCATTAGTGTTCTTAAAAGGTTTAAACTAGTGATAATGTGCATTGAAGCTCAAATATGACTTGCTCTGCAAAAAAACTTTAACACATGAAAATCTGTCTTCTGCATTGCAAATAACATTACATTTCATGAGAAAGAAACATCTTTCATGTACTTGAGCTTTACTCATAAAATTGCATAAACCAACTTTCTCTCACTGAGAAAGAAGCTTTGCAGCAAATGTGGCCTTGCTTTTTCTTCATTTGCACTAAACACAGCATTAGTGTTCTTAGAAGGTTTAAACTAGTGATAATGTGCATTGAAGCTCAAACATGTCTTGCTCTGCAAAAAAACTTTAACACATGAAAATCTGTCTTCTGCATTGCAAATAACATTACATTTCATGAGAAAGAAACATCTTTCATGTACTTGAGCTTTACTCATAAAATTGCATAAACCAACTTTCTCTCACTGGGAAAGAAGCTTTGCAGAAAATGTGGCCTTGCTTTCTCTTCATTTGCCTAGTTGCACTTAAACACAGCATTAGTGTTCTTAGAAGGTTTAAACCTTCATTTGCTTTCTCTTCATTTGCTTACTTGCACTAAACACAGCATTAGAGTTCTTAGAAGGTTTAAACTAGTGATAATGTGCATTGAAGCTCAAAGATGACTTGCACTGCAAAAAAACTTTAACACATGAAAATCTGTCTTCTGCATTGCAAATAACATTACATTTCATGAGAAAGAAACATCTTTCATGTACTTGAGCTTTACTCATAAAATTGCATAAACCAACTTTCTCTCACTGAGAAAGAAGCATTGCAGCAAATGTGGCCTTGCTTTCTCTTCATTTGCCTAGTTGCACTAAACACAGCATTAGTGTTCTTAAAAGGTTTAAACTAGTGATAATACGCATTGAAGCTCAAACATGACCTGCTCTGCAAAAAAACTTTAACACATGAAAATCTGTCTTCTGCATTGCAAATAACATTACATTTTACGAGAAAGAAATATCTTTCATGTACTTGAGCTTTACTCTTAAAATTGCATAAACCAACTTTCTCTCACTGAGAAAGGAGCTTTTTAGCAAATCTGGCCTTGCTTTCTCTTCATTTGCTTATTGCACTAAACACAGCATTAGTGTTCTTAGAAGGTTTAAACTAGTGATAATGTGCATTGAAGCTCAAACATGACTTGCTCTGCAAAAAAACTTTAACACATGAAAATCTGTCTTCTGCATTGCAAATAACATTACATTTCATGAGAAAGAAACATCTTTCATGTACTTGAGCTTTACTCATAAAATTGCATAAACCAACTTTCTCTCACTGAGAAAGAAGCTTTGCAGCAAATGTGGCCTTGCTTTTTCTTCATTTGCACTAAACACAGCATTAGTGTTCTTAGAAGGTTTAAACTAGTGATAATGTGCATTGAAGCTCAAACATGTCTTGCTCTGCAAAAAAACTTTAACACATGAAAATCTGTCTTCTGCATTGCAAATGACATTACATTTCATGAGAAAGAGACATCTTGCATGTACGTGAGCTTTACTCTTAAAATTGCATAAACCAACTTTCTCTCACTGAGAAAGAAGCTTTTCAGCAAATGTGGCTTTGCGTTCTCTTCGTTTGCTTAGTTGCACTAAACACAGCATTAGTGTTCTTAAAAGGTTTAAACTAGTGATATTATGCATTGAAGCTCAAACATGACCTGCTCTGCAAAAAAACTTTAACACATGAAAATCTGTCTTCTGCATTGCAAATAAAATTACATTTCATGAGAAAGAAACATCTTTCATGTACTTGAGCTTTAGTCTTAAAATTGCATAAACCAACTTTCTCTCACTGAGAAAGGAGCTTTTTAGCAAATCTGGCCTTGCTTTCTCTTCATTTGCCTAGTTGCACTTAAACACAGCATTAGTGTTCTTAGAAGGTTTAAACCTTCATTAGCTTTCTCTTCATTTGCTTACTTGCACTAAACACAGCATTAGAGTTCTTAGAAGGTTTAAACTAGTGATAATGTGCATTGAAGCTCAAACATGACTTGCACTGCAAAAAAACTTTAACACATGAAAATCTGTCTTCTGCATTGCAAATAACATTACATTTCATGAGAAAGAGACATCTTGCATGTACGTGAGCTTTACTCTTAAAATTGCATAAACCAACTTTCTCTCACTGAGAAAGAAGCTTTTCAGCAAATGTGGCTTTGCGTTCTCTTCATTTGCTTAGTTGCACTAAACACAGCATTAGTGTTCTTAAAAGGTTTAAACTAGTGATGATATGCATTGAAGCTCAAACATTACCTGCTCTGCAAAAAAACTTTAACACATGAAAATCTGTCTTCTGCATTGCAAATAAAATTACATTTCATGAGAAAGAAACATCTTTCATGTACTTGAGCTTTACTCATAAAATTGCATAAACCAACTTTCTCTCACTGAGAAAGAAGCTTTTCAGCAAATGTGGCTTTGCGTTCTCTTCATTTGCTTACTTGCACTAAACACAGCATTAGTGTTCTTAGAAGGTTTAAACTAGTGATAATGTGCGTTATTGAAGCATAAACATGTCTTGCTCTGCAAAAAAACTTTAACGCATGAAAATCTGTCTTCTGCATTGCAAATAACATTACATTTCATGAGAAAGAAACATCTTTCATGTACTTGAGCTTTACTCATAAAATTGCATAAACCAACTTTCTCTCACTGAGAAAGAAGCATTGCAGCAAATGTGGCCTTGCTTTCTCTTCATTTGCCTAGTTGCACTTAAACACAGCATTAGTGTTCTTAGAAGGTTTAAACTAGTGATAATATGCATTGAAGCTCAAACATGACCTGCTCTGCAAAAAAGCTTTAACACATGAAACTCTGTCTTCTGCATTGCAAATAACATTACATTTCACGAGAAAGAAATATCTTTCATGTACTTGAGCTTTACTCTTAAAATTGCATAAACCAACTTTCTCTCACTGAGAAAGGAGCTTTTTAGCAAATCTGGCCTTGCTTTCTCTTCATTTGCTTATTGCACTAAACACAGCATTAGTGTTCTTAGAAGGTTTAAACTAGTGATAATGTGCATTGAAGCTCAAACATGTCTTGCTCTGCAAAAAAACTTTAACACATGAAAATCTGTCTTCTGCATTGCAAATAACATTACATTTCATGAGAAAGAAACATCTTTCATGTACTTGAGCTTTACTCATAAAATTGCATAAACCAACTTTCTCTCACTGGGAAAGAAGCTTTGCAGAAAATGTGGCCTTGCTTTCTCTTCATTTGCCTAGTTGCACTTAAACACAGCATTAGTGTTCTTAGAAGGTTTAAACCTTCATTTGCTTTCTCTTCATTTGCTTACTTGCACTAAACACAGCATTAGAGTTCTTAGAAGGTTTAAACTAGTGATAATGTGCATTGAAGCTCAAAGATGACTTGCACTGCAAAAAAACTTTAACACATGAAAATCTGTCTTCTGCATTGCAAATAACATTACATTTCATGAGAAAGAAACATCTTTCATGTACTTGAGCTTTACTCATAAAATTGCATAAACCAACTTTCTCTCACTGAGAAAGAAGCATTGCAGCAAATGTGGCCTTGCTTTCTCTTCATTTGCCTAGTTGCACTAAACACAGCATTAGTGTTCTTAAAAGGTTTAAACTAGTGATAATACGCATTGAAGCTCAAACATGACCTGCTCTGCAAAAAAACTTTAACACATGAAAATCTGTCTTCTGCATTGCAAATAACATTACATTTCACGAGAAAGAAATATCTTTCATGTACTTGAGCTTTACTCTTAAAATTGCATAAACCAACTCTCTCTCACTGAGAAAGGAGCTTTTTAGCAAATCTGGCCTTGCTTTCTCTTCATTTGCTTATTGCACTAAACACAGCATTAGTGTTCTTAGAAGGTTTAAACTAGTGATAATGTGCACTGAAGCTCAAACATGACTTGCTCTGCAAAAAAACTTTAACACATGAAAATCTGTCTTCTGCATTGCAAATAACATTACATTTCATGAGAAAGAAACATCTTTCATGTACTTGAGCTTTACTCATAAAATTGCATAAACCAACTTTCTCTCACTGAGAAAGAAGCTTTGCAAAAAATGTGGCCTTGCTTTTTCTTCATTTGCACTAAACACAGCATTAGTGTTCTTAGAAGGTTTAAACTAGTGATAATGTGCATTGAAGCTCAAACTTGTCTTGCTCTGCAAAAAAACTTTAACACATGAAAATCTGTCTTCTGCATTGCAAATGACATTACATTTCATGAGAAAGAGACATCTTGCATGTACGTGAGCTTTACTCTTAAAATTGCATAAACCAACTTTCTCTCACTGAGAAAGAAGCTTTTCAGCAAATGTGGCTTTGCGTTCTCTTCGTTTGCTTAGTTGCACTAAACACAGCATTAGTGTTCTTAAAAGGTTTAAACTAGTGATATTATGCATTGAAGCTCAAACATGACCTGCTCTGCAAAAAAACTTTAACACATGAAAATCTGTCTTCTGCATTGCAAATAACATTACATTTCATGAGAAAGAAACATCTTTCATGTACTTGAGCTTTACTCATAAAATTGCATAAACCAACTTTCTCTCACTGAGAAAGAAGCATTGCAGCAAATGTGGCCTTGCTTTCTCTTCATTTGCCTAGTTGCACTTAAACACAGCATTAGTGTTCTTAGAAGGTTTAAACTAGTGATAATGTGCATTGAAGCTCAAACGTGACTTGCACTGCAAAAAACTTTAACACATGAAAATTTGTCTTCTGCATTGCAAATCACATTACATTTCATGTGAAAGAAATATCTTTCATGTACTTGAGCTTTACTCTTAAAATTGCGTAAACCAACTTTCTCTCACTGAGAAAGGAGCTTTTTAGCAAATCTGGCCTTGCTTTCTCTTCATTTGCTTATTGCACTAAACACAGCATTAGTGTTCTTAGAAGGTTTAAACTAGTGATAATGTGCATTGAAGCTCAAACATGACTTGCTCTGCAAAAAAACTTTAACACATGAAAATCTGTCTTCTGCATTGCAAATAACATTACATTTCATGAGAAAGAAACATCTTTCATGTACTTGAGCTTTACTCATAAAATTGCATAAACCAACTTTCTCTCACTGAGAAAGAAGCTTTGCAGCAAATTTGGCCTTGCTTTTTCTTCATTTGCACTAAACACAGCATTAGTGTTCTTAGGAGGTTTAAACTAGTGATAATGTGCATTGAAGCTCAAACATGTCTGGCTCTGCAAAAAAACTTTAACACATGAAAATCTGTCTTCTGCATTGCAAATAAAATTACATTTCATGAGAAAGAAACATCTTTCATGTACTTGAGCTTTACTCATAAAATTGCATAAACCAACTTTCTCTCACTGAGAAAGAAGCTTTTCAGCAAATGTGGCTTTGCGTTCTCTTCATTTGCTTACTTGCACTAAACACAGCATTAGTGTTCTTAGAAGGTTTAAACTAGTGATAATGTGCGTTATTGAAGCATAAACATGTCTTGCTCTGCAAAAAAACTTTAACGCATGAAAATCTGTCTTCTGCATTGCAAATAACATTACATTTCATGAGAAAGAAACATCTTTCATGTACTTGAGCTTTACTCATAAAATTGCATAAACCAACTTTCTCTCACTGAGAAAGAAGCATTGCAGCAAATGTGGCCTTGCTTTCTCTTCATTTGCCTAGTTGCACTTAAACACAGCATTAGTGTTCTTAGAAGGTTTAAACTAGTGATAATATGCATTGAAGCTCAAACATGACCTGCTCTGCAAAAAAGCTTTAACACATGAAACTCTGTCTTCTGCATTGCAAATAACATTACATTTCACGAGAAAGAAATATCTTTCATGTACTTGAGCTTTACTCTTAAAATTGCATAAACCAACTTTCTCTCACTGAGAAAGGAGCTTTTTAGCAAATCTGGCCTTGCTTTCTCTTCATTTGCTTATTGCACTAAACACAGCATTAGTGTTCTTAGAAGGTTTAAACTAGTGATAATGTGCATTGAAGCTCAAACATGTCTTGCTCTGCAAAAAAACTTTAACACATGAAAATCTGTCTTCTGCATTGCAAATAACATTACATTTCATGAGAAAGAAACATCTTTCATGTACTTGAGCTTTACTCATAAAATTGCATAAACCAACTTTCTCTCACTGGGAAAGAAGCTTTGCAGAAAATGTGGCCTTGCTTTCTCTTCATTTGCCTAGTTGCACTTAAACACAGCATTAGTGTTCTTAGAAGGTTTAAACCTTCATTTGCTTTCTCTTCATTTGCTTACTTGCACTAAACACAGCATTAGAGTTCTTAGAAGGTTTAAACTAGTGATAATGTGCATTGAAGCTCAAAGATGACTTGCACTGCAAAAAAACTTTAACACATGAAAATCTGTCTTCTGCATTGCAAATAACATTACATTTCATGAGAAAGAAACATCTTTCATGTACTTGAGCTTTACTCATAAAATTGCATAAACCAACTTTCTCTCACTGAGAAAGAAGCATTGCAGCAAATGTGGCCTTGCTTTCTCTTCATTTGCCTAGTTGCACTAAACACAGCATTAGTGTTCTTAAAAGGTTTAAACTAGTGATAATACGCATTGAAGCTCAAACATGACCTGCTCTGCAAAAAAACTTTAACACATGAAAATCTGTCTTCTGCATTGCAAATAACATTACATTTCACGAGAAAGAAATATCTTTCATGTACTTGAGCTTTACTCTTAAAATTGCATAAACCAACTCTCTCTCACTGAGAAAGGAGCTTTTTAGCAAATCTGGCCTTGCTTTCTCTTCATTTGCTTATTGCACTAAACACAGCATTAGTGTTCTTAGAAGGTTTAAACTAGTGATAATGTGCACTGAAGCTCAAACATGACTTGCTCTGCAAAAAAACTTTAACACATGAAAATCTGTCTTCTGCATTGCAAATAACATTACATTTCATGAGAAAGAAACATCTTTCATGTACTTGAGCTTTACTCATAAAATTGCATAAACCAACTTTCTCTCACTGAGAAAGAAGCTTTTCAGCAAATGTGGCTTTGCGTTCTCTTCATTTGCTTACTTGCACTAAACACAGCATTAGTGTTCTTAGAAGGTTTAAACTAGTGATAATGTGCGTTATTGAAGCATAAACATGTCTTGCTCTGCAAAAAAACTTTAACGCATGAAAATCTGTCTTCTGCATTGCAAATAACATTACATTTCATGAGAAAGAAACATCTTTCATGTACTTGAGCTTTACTCATAAAATTGCATAAACCAACTTTCTCTCACTGAGAAAGAAGCTTTGCAGCAAATTTGGCCTTGCTTTTTCTTCATTTGCACTAAACACAGCATTAGTGTTCTTAGGAGGTTTAAACTAGTGATAATGTGCATTGAAGCTCAAACATGTCTGGCTCTGCAAAAAAACTTTAACACATGAAAATCTGTCTTCTGCATTGCAAATAAAATTACATTTCATGAGAAAGAAACATCTTTCATGTACTTGAGCTTTACTCATAAAATTGCATAAACCAACTTTCTCTCACTGAGAAAGAAGCTTTTCAGCAAATGTGGCTTTGCGTTCTCTTCATTTGCTTACTTGCACTAAACACAGCATTAGTGTTCTTAGAAGGTTTAAACTAGTGATAATGTGCGTTATTGAAGCATAAACATGTCTTGCTCTGCAAAAAAACTTTAACGCATGAAAATCTGTCTTCTGCATTGCAAATAACATTACATTTCATGAGAAAGAAACATCTTTCATGTACTTGAGCTTTACTCATAAAATTGCATAAACCAACTTTCTCTCACTGAGAAAGAAGCATTGCAGCAAATGTGGCCTTGCTTTCTCTTCATTTGCCTAGTTGCACTTAAACACAGCATTAGTGTTCTTAGAAGGTTTAAACTAGTGATAATATGCATTGAAGCTCAAACATGACCTGCTCTGCAAAAAAGCTTTAACACATGAAACTCTGTCTTCTGCATTGCAAATAACATTACATTTCACGAGAAAGAAATATCTTTCATGTACTTGAGCTTTACTCTTAAAATTGCATAAACCAACTTTCTCTCACTGAGAAAGGAGCTTTTTAGCAAATCTGGCCTTGCTTTCTCTTCATTTGCTTATTGCACTAAACACAGCATTAGTGTTCTTAGAAGGTTTAAACTAGTGATAATGTGCATTGAAGCTCAAACATGTCTTGCTCTGCAAAAAAACTTTAACACATGAAAATCTGTCTTCTGCATTGCAAATAACATTACATTTCATGAGAAAGAAACATCTTTCATGTACTTGAGCTTTACTCATAAAATTGCATAAACCAACTTTCTCTCACTGGGAAAGAAGCTTTGCAGAAAATGTGGCCTTGCTTTCTCTTCATTTGCCTAGTTGCACTTAAACACAGCATTAGTGTTCTTAGAAGGTTTAAACCTTCATTTGCTTTCTCTTCATTTGCTTACTTGCACTAAACACAGCATTAGAGTTCTTAGAAGGTTTAAACTAGTGATAATGTGCATTGAAGCTCAAAGATGACTTGCACTGCAAAAAAACTTTAACACATGAAAATCTGTCTTCTGCATTGCAAATAACATTACATTTCATGAGAAAGAAACATCTTTCATGTACTTGAGCTTTACTCATAAAATTGCATAAACCAACTTTCTCTCACTGAGAAAGAAGCATTGCAGCAAATGTGGCCTTGCTTTCTCTTCATTTGCCTAGTTGCACTAAACACAGCATTAGTGTTCTTAAAAGGTTTAAACTAGTGATAATACGCATTGAAGCTCAAACATGACCTGCTCTGCAAAAAAACTTTAACACATGAAAATCTGTCTTCTGCATTGCAAATAACATTACATTTCACGAGAAAGAAATATCTTTCATGTACTTGAGCTTTACTCTTAAAATTGCATAAACCAACTCTCTCTCACTGAGAAAGGAGCTTTTTAGCAAATCTGGCCTTGCTTTCTCTTCATTTGCTTATTGCACTAAACACAGCATTAGTGTTCTTAGAAGGTTTAAACTAGTGATAATGTGCACTGAAGCTCAAACATGACTTGCTCTGCAAAAAAACTTTAACACATGAAAATCTGTCTTCTGCATTGCAAATAACATTACATTTCATGAGAAAGAAACATCTTTCATGTACTTGAGCTTTACTCATAAAATTGCATAAACCAACTTTCTCTCACTGAGAAAGAAGCTTTGCAAAAAATGTGGCCTTGCTTTTTCTTCATTTGCACTAAACACAGCATTAGTGTTCTTAGAAGGTTTAAACTAGTGATAATGTGCATTGAAGCTCAAACTTGTCTTGCTCTGCAAAAAAACTTTAACACATGAAAATCTGTCTTCTGCATTGCAAATGACATTACATTTCATGAGAAAGAGACATCTTGCATGTACGTGAGCTTTACTCTTAAAATTGCATAAACCAACTTTCTCTCACTGAGAAAGACGCTTTTCAGCAAATGTGGCTTTGCGTTCTCGTCGTTTGCTTAGTTGCACTAAACACAGCATTAGTGTTCTTAAAAGGTTTAAACTAGTGATATTATGCATTGAAGCTCAAACATGACCTGCTCTGCAAAAAAACTTTAACACATGAAAATCTGTCTTCTGCATTGCAAATAAAATTACATTTCATGAGAAAGAAACATCTTTCATGTACTTGAGCTTTAGTCTTAAAATTGCATAAACCAACTTTCTCTCACTGAGAAAGGAGCTTTTTAGCAAATCTGGCCTTGCTTTCTCTTCATTTGCCTAGTTGCACTTAAACACAGCATTAGTGTTCTTAGAAGGTTTAAACCTTCATTAGCTTTCTCTTCATTTGCTTACTTGCACTAAACACAGCATTAGAGTTCTTAGAAGGTTTAAACTAGTGATAATGTGCATTGAAGCTCAAACATGACTTGCACTGCAAAAAAACTTTAACACATGAAAATCTGTCTTCTGCATTGCAAATAACATTACATTTCATGAGAAAGAGACATCTTGCATGTACGTGAGCTTTACTCTTAAAATTGCATAAACCAACTTTCTCTCACTGAGAAAGAAGCTTTTCAGCAAATGTGGCTTTGCGTTCTCTTCATTTGCTTAGTTGCACTAAACACAGCATTAGTGTTCTTAAAAGGTTTAAACTAGTGATGATATGCATTGAAGCTCAAACATTACCTGCTCTGCAAAAAAACTTTAACACATGAAAATCTGTCTTCTGCATTGCAAATAAAATTACATTTCATGAGAAAGAAACATCTTTCATGTACTTGAGCTTTACTCATAAAATTGCATAAACCAACTTTCTCTCACTGAGAAAGAAGCTTTTCAGCAAATGTGGCTTTGCGTTCTCTTCATTTGCTTACTTGCACTAAACACAGCATTAGTGTTCTTAGAAGGTTTAAACTAGTGATAATGTGCGTTATTGAAGCATAAACATGTGTTGCTCTGCAAAAAAACTTTAACGCATGAAAATCTGTCTTCTGCATTGCAAATAACATTACATTTCATGAGAAAGAAACATCTTTCATGTACTTGAGCTTTACTCATAAAATTGCATAAACCAACTTTCTCTCACTGAGAAAGAAGCATTGCAGCAAATGTGGCCTTGCTTTCTCTTCATTTGCCTAGTTGCACTTAAACACAGCATTAGTGTTCTTAGAAGGTTTAAACTAGTGATAATATGCATTGAAGCTCAAACATGACCTGCTCTGCAAAAAAGCTTTAACACATGAAAATCTGTCTTCTGCATTGCAAATAACATTACATTTCACGAGAAAGAAATATCTTTCATGTACTTGAGCTTTACTCTTAAAATTGCATAAACCAACTTTCTCTCACTGAGAAAGGAGCTTTTTAGCAAATCTGGCCTTGCTTTCTCTTCATTTGCTTATTGCACTAAACACAGCATTAGTGTTCTTAGAAGGTTTAAACTAGTGATAATGTGCATTGAAGCTCAAACATGACTTGCTCTGCAAAAAAACTTTAACACATGAAAATCTGTCTTCTGCATTGCAAATAACATTACATTTCATGAGAAAGAAACATCTTTCATGTACTTGAGCTTTACTCATAAAATTGCATAAACCAACTTTCTCTCACTGAGAAAGAAGCTTTGCAGCAAATGTGGCCTTGCTTTTTCTTCATTTGCACTAAACACAGCATTAGTGTTCTTAGAAGGTTTAAACTAGTGATAATGTGCATTGAAGCTCAAACATGACTTGCACTGCAAAAAAACTTTAACACATGAAAATCTGTCTTCTGCATTGCAAATAACATTACATTTCATGAGAAAGAGACATCTTGCATGTACGTGAGCTTTACTCTTAAAATTGCATAAACCAACTTTCTCTCACTGAGAAAGAAGCTTTTCAGCAAATGTGGCTTTGCGTTCTCTTCATTTGCTTAGTTGCACTAAACACAGCATTAGTGTTCTTAAAAGGTTTAAACTAGTGATAATATGCATTGAAGCTCAAACATTACCTGCTCTGCAAAAAAACTTTAACACATGAAAATCTGTCTTCTGCATTGCATATATTACATTTCATGAGAAAGAAACATCTTTCATGTACTTGAGCTTTACTCATAAAATTGCATAAACCAACTTTCTCTCACTGAGAAAGAAGCTTTTCAGCAAATGTGGCTTTGCGTTCTCTTCATTTGCTTACTTGCACTAAACACAGCATTAGTGTTCTTAGAAGGTTTAAACTAGTGATAATGTGCATTATTGAAGCATAAACATGTCTTGCTCTGCAAAAAAACTTTAACGCATGAAAATCTGTCTTCTGCATTGCAAATAACATTACATTTCATGTGAAAGAAACATCTTTCATGTACTTGAGCTTTACTCATAAAATTGCATAAACCAACTTTCTCTCACTGAGAAAGAAGAATTGCAGCAAATGTGGCCTTGCTTTCTCTTCATTTGCCTAGTTGCACTAAACACAGCATTAGTGTTCTTAAAAGGTTTAAACTAGTGATAATACGCATTGAAGCTCAAACATGACCTGCTCTGCAAAAAAACTTTAACACATGAAAATCTGTCTTCTGCATTGCAAATAACTACATTTCACGAGAAAGAAATATCTTTCATGTACTTGAGCTTTACTCTTAAAATTGCATAAACCAACTTTCTCTCACTGAGAAAGGAGCTTTTTAGCAAATCTGGCCTTGCTTTCTCTTCATTTGCTTATTGCACTAAACACAGCATTAGTGTTCTTAGAAGGTTTAAACTAGTGATAATGTGCATTGAAGCTCAAACATGACTTGCTCTGCAAAAAAACTTTAACACATGAAAATCTGTCTTCTGCATTGCAAATAACATTACATTTCATGAGAAAGAAACATCTTTCATGTACTTGAGCTTTACTCATAAAATTGCATAAACCAACTTTCTCTCACTGAGAAAGAAGCTTTGCAGCAAATGTGGCCTTGCTTTTTCTTCATTTGCACTAAACACAGCATTAGTGTTCTTAGAAGGTTTAAACTAGTGATAATGTGCATTGAAGCTCAAACATGACTTGCACTGCAAAAAAACTTTAACACATGAAAATCTGTCTTCTGCATTGCAAATAACATTACATTTCATGAGAAAGAGACATCTTGCATGTACGTGAGCTTTACTCTTAAAATTGCATAAACCAACTTTCTCTCACTGAGAAAGAAGCTTTTCAGCAAATGTGGCTTTGCGTTCTCTTCATTTGCTTAGTTGCACTAAACACAGCATTAGTGTTCTTAAAAGGTTTAAACTAGTGATAATATGCATTGAAGCTCAAACATTACCTGCTCTGCAAAAAAACTTTAACACATGAAAATCTGTCTTCTGCATTGCATATATTACATTTCATGAGAAAGAAACATCTTTCATGTACTTGAGCTTTACTCATAAAATTGCATAAACCAACTTTCTCTCACTGAGAAAGAAGCTTTTCAGCAAATGTGGCTTTGCGTTCTCTTCATTTGCTTACTTGCACTAAACACAGCATTAGTGTTCTTAGAAGGTTTAAACTAGTGATAATGTGCATTATTGAAGCATAAACATGTCTTGCTCTGCAAAAAAACTTTAACGCATGAAAATCTTTCTTCTGCATTGCAAATAACATTACATTTCATGTGAAAGAAACATCTTTCATGTACTTGAGCTTTACTCATAAAATTGCATAAACCAACTTTCTCTCACTGAGAAAGAAGAATTGCAGCAAATGTGGCCTTGCTTTCTCTTCATTTGCCTAGTTGCACTAAACACAGCATTAGTGTTCTTAAAAGGTTTAAACTAGTGATAATACGCATTGAAGCTCAAACATGACCTGCTCTGCAAAAAAACTTTAACACATGAAAATCTGTCTTCTGCATTGCAAATAACATTACATTTCACGAGAAAGAAATATCTTTCATGTACTTGAGCTTTACTCTTAAAATTGCATAAACCAACTTTCTCTCACTGAGAAAGGAGCTTTTTAGCAAATCTGGCCTTGCTTTCTCTTCATTTGCTTATTGCACTAAACACAGCATTAGTGTTCTTAGAAGGTTTAAACTAGTGATAATGTGCATTGAAGCTCAAACATGACTTGCTCTGCAAAAAAACTTTAACACATGAAAATCTGTCTTCTGCATTGCAAATAACATTACATTTCATGAGAAAGAAACATCTTTCATGTACTTGAGCTTTACTCATAAAATTGCATAAACCAACTTTCTCTCACTGAGAAAGAAGCTTTGCAGCAAATGTGGCCTTGCTTTTTCTTCATTTGCACTAAACACAGCATTAGTGTTCTTAGAAGGTTTAAACTAGTGATAATGTGCATTGAAGCTCAAACATGTCTTGCTCTGCAAAAAAACTTTAACACATGAAAATCTGTCTTCTGCTTTGCAAATGACATTACATTTCATGAGAAAGAGACATCTTGCATGTACGTGAGCTTTACTCTTAAAATTGCATAAACCAACTTTCTCTCACTGAGAAAGAAGCTTTTCAGCAAATGTGGCTTTGCGTTCTCTTCATTTGCTTACTTGCACTAAACACAGCATTAGTGTTCTTAGAAGGTTTAAACTAGTGATAATGTGCGTTATTGAAGCATAAACATGTCTTGCTCTGCAAAAAAACTTTAACGCATGAAAATCTGTCTTCTGCATTGCAAATAACATTACATTTCATGAGAAAGAAACATCTTTCATGTACTTGAGCTTTACTCATAAAATTGCATAAACCAACTTTCTCTCACTGAGAAAGAAGCATTGCAGCAAATGTGGCCTTGCTTTCTCTTCATTTGCCTAGTTGCACTTAAACACAGCATTAGTGTTCTTAGAAGGTTTAAACTAGTGATAATATGCATTGAAGCTCAAACATGACCTGCTCTGCAAAAAAACTTTAACACATGAAAATCTGTCTTCTGCATTGCAAATAACATTACATTTCACGAGAAAGAAATATCTTTCATGTACTTGAGCTTTACTCTTAAAATTGCGTAAACCAACTTTCTCTCACTGAGAAAGGAGCTTTTTAGCAAATCTGGCCTTGCTTTCTCTTCATTTGCTTATTGCACTAAACACAGCATTAGTGTTCTTAGAAGGTTTAAACTAGTGATAATGTGCATTGAAGCTCAAACATGACTTGCTCTGCAAAAAAACTTTAACACATGAAAATCTGTCTTCTGCATTGCAAATAACATTACATTTCATGAGAAAGAAACATCTTTCATGTACTTGAGCTTTACTCATAAAATTGCATAAACCAACTTTCTCTCACTGAGAAAGAAGCTTTGCAGCAAATTTGGCCTTGCTTTTTCTTCATTTGCACTAAACACAGCATTAGTGTTCTTAGGAGGTTTAAACTAGTGATAATGTGCATTGAAGCTCAAACATGTCTGGCTCTGCAAAAAAACTTTAACACATGAAAATCTGTCTTCTGCATTGCAAATAAAATTACATTTCATGAGAAAGAAACATCTTTCATGTACTTGAGCTTTACTCATAAAATTGCATAAACCAACTTTCTCTCACTGAGAAAGAAGCTTTTCAGCAAATGTGGCTTTGCGTTCTCTTCATTTGCTTACTTGCACTAAACACAGCATTAGTGTTCTTAGAAGGTTTAAACTAGTGATAATGTGCGTTATTGAAGCATAAACATGTCTTGCTCTGCAAAAAAACTTTAACGCATGAAAATCTGTCTTCTGCATTGCAAATAACATTACATTTCATGAGAAAGAAACATCTTTCATGTACTTGAGCTTTACTCATAAAATTGCATAAACCAACTTTCTCTCACTGAGAAAGAAGCATTGCAGCAAATGTGGCCTTGCTTTCTCTTCATTTGCCTAGTTGCACTTAAACACAGCATTAGTGTTCTTAGAAGGTTTAAACTAGTGATAATATGCATTGAAGCTCAAACATGACCTGCTCTGCAAAAAAGCTTTAACACATGAAACTCTGTCTTCTGCATTGCAAATAACATTACATTTCACGAGAAAGAAATATCTTTCATGTACTTGAGCTTTACTCTTAAAATTGCATAAACCAACTTTCTCTCACTGAGAAAGGAGCTTTTTAGCAAATCTGGCCTTGCTTTCTCTTCATTTGCTTATTGCACTAAACACAGCATTAGTGTTCTTAGAAGGTTTAAACTAGTGATAATGTGCATTGAAGCTCAAACATGTCTTGCTCTGCAAAAAAACTTTAACACATGAAAATCTGTCTTCTGCATTGCAAATAACATTACATTTCATGAGAAAGAAACATCTTTCATGTACTTGAGCTTTACTCATAAAATTGCATAAACCAACTTTCTCTCACTGGGAAAGAAGCTTTGCAGAAAATGTGGCCTTGCTTTCTCTTCATTTGCCTAGTTGCACTTAAACACAGCATTAGTGTTCTTAGAAGGTTTAAACCTTCATTTGCTTTCTCTTCATTTGCTTACTTGCACTAAACACAGCATTAGAGTTCTTAGAAGGTTTAAACTAGTGATAATGTGCATTGAAGCTCAAAGATGACTTGCACTGCAAAAAAACTTTAACACATGAAAATCTGTCTTCTGCATTGCAAATAACATTACATTTCATGAGAAAGAAACATCTTTCATGTACTTGAGCTTTACTCATAAAATTGCATAAACCAACTTTCTCTCACTGAGAAAGAAGCATTGCAGCAAATGTGGCCTTGCTTTCTCTTCATTTGCCTAGTTGCACTAAACACAGCATTAGTGTTCTTAAAAGGTTTAAACTAGTGATAATACGCATTGAAGCTCAAACATGACCTGCTCTGCAAAAAAACTTTAACACATGAAAATCTGTCTTCTGCATTGCAAATAACATTACATTTCACGAGAAAGAAATATCTTTCATGTACTTGAGCTTTACTCTTAAAATTGCATAAACCAACTCTCTCTCACTGAGAAAGGAGCTTTTTAGCAAATCTGGCCTTGCTTTCTCTTCATTTGCTTATTGCACTAAACACAGCATTAGTGTTCTTAGAAGGTTTAAACTAGTGATAATGTGCACTGAAGCTCAAACATGACTTGCTCTGCAAAAAAACTTTAACACATGAAAATCTGTCTTCTGCATTGCAAATAACATTACATTTCATGAGAAAGAAACATCTTTCATGTACTTGAGCTTTACTCATAAAATTGCATAAACCAACTTTCTCTCACTGAGAAAGAAGCTTTGCAAAAAATGTGGCCTTGCTTTTTCTTCATTTGCACTAAACACAGCATTAGTGTTCTTAGAAGGTTTAAACTAGTGATAATGTGCATTGAAGCTCAAACTTGTCTTGCTCTGCAAAAAAACTTTAACACATGAAAATCTGTCTTCTGCATTGCAAATGACATTACATTTCATGAGAAAGAGACATCTTGCATGTACGTGAGCTTTACTCTTAAAATTGCATAAACCAACTTTCTCTCACTGAGAAAGAAGCTTTTCAGCAAATGTGGCTTTGCGTTCTCTTCGTTTGCTTAGTTGCACTAAACACAGCATTAGTGTTCTTAAAAGGTTTAAACTAGTGATATTATGCATTGAAGCTCAAACATGACCTGCTCTGCAAAAAAACTTTAACACATGAAAATCTGTCTTCTGCATTGCAAATAACATTACATTTCATGAGAAAGAAACATCTTTCATGTACTTGAGCTTTACTCATAAAATTGCATAAACCAACTTTCTCTCACTGAGAAAGAAGCATTGCAGCAAATGTGGCCTTGCTTTCTCTTCATTTGCCTAGTTGCACTTAAACACAGCATTAGTGTTCTTAGAAGGTTTAAACTAGTGATAATGTGCATTGAAGCTCAAACGTGACTTGCACTGCAAAAAACTTTAACACATGAAAATTTGTCTTCTGCATTGCAAATCACATTACATTTCATGAGAAAGAAACATCTTGCATGTACTTGAGCTTTACTCTTAAAATTGCATAAACCAACTTTCTCTCACTGAGAAAGAAGCTTTTCAGGAAATGTGGCTTTGCGTTCTCTTCATTTGCTTACTTGCACTTAAACACAGCATTAGTGTTCTTAGAAGGTTTAAACCTTCATTTGCTTTCTCTTCATTTGCTTACTTGCACTAAACACAGCATTAGAGTTCTTAAAAGGTTTAAACTAGTGATAATATGCATTGAAGCTCAAACATGGCCTGCTCTGCAAAAAAACTTTAACACATGAAAATCTGTCTTCTGCTTTGCAAATAACATTACATTTCATGAGAAAGAAACATCTTTCATTACTTGAGCTTTACTCTTAAAATTGCATAAACCAACTTTCTCTCACTGAGAAAGAAGCATTGCAGCAAATGTGGCCTTGCTTTCTCTTCATTTGCTTATTGCACTAAACACAGCATTAGTGTTCTTAGAAGGTTTAAACTAGTGATAATGTGCATTGAAGCTCAAACATGACTTGCTCTGCAAAAAAACTTTAACACATGAAAATCTGTCTTCTGCATTGCAAATAACATTACATTTCATGAGAAAGAAACATCTTTCATGTACTTGAGCTTTACTCATAAAATTGCATAAACCAACTTTCTCTCACTGAGAAAGAAGCTTTGCCGCAAATGTGGCCTTGCTTTTTCTTCATTTGCACTAAACACAGCATTAGTGTTCTTAGAAGGTTTAAACTAGTGATAATGTGCATTGAAGCTCAAACATGTCTTGCTCTGCAAAAAAACTTTAACACATGAAAATCTGTCTTCTGCATTGCAAATGACATTACATTTCATGAGAAAGAGACATCTTGCATGTACGTGAGCTTTACTCTTAAAATTGCATAAACCAACTTTCTCTCACTGAGAAAGACGCTTTTCAGCAAATGTGGCTTTGCGTTCTCTTCGTTTGCTTAGTTGCACTAAACACAGCATTAGTGTTCTTAAAAGGTTTAAACTAGTGATATTATGCATTGAAGCTCAAACATGACCTGCTCTGCAAAAAAACTTTAACACATGAAAATCTGTCTTCTGCATTGCAAATAAAATTACATTTCATGAGAAAGAAACATCTTTCATGTACTTGAGCTTTAGTCTTAAAATTGCATAAACCAACTTTCTCTCACTGAGAAAGGAGCTTTTTAGCAAATCTGGCCTTGCTTTCTCTTCATTTGCCTAGTTGCACTTAAACACAGCATTAGTGTTCTTAGAAGGTTTAAACCTTCATTAGCTTTCTCTTCATTTGCTTACTTGCACTAAACACAGCATTAGAGTTCTTAGAAGGTTTAAACTAGTGATAATGTGCATTGAAGCTCAAACATGACTTGCACTGCAAAAAAACTTTAACACATGAAAATCTGTCTTCTGCATTGCAAATAACATTACATTTCATGAGAAAGAGACATCTTGCATGTACGTGAGCTTTACTCTTAAAATTGCATAAACCAACTTTCTCTCACTGAGAAAGAAGCTTTTCAGCAAATGTGGCTTTGCGTTCTCTTCATTTGCTTAGTTGCACTAAACACAGCATTAGTGTTCTTAAAAGGTTTAAACTAGTGATGATATGCATTGAAGCTCAAACATTACCTGCTCTGCAAAAAAACTTTAACACATGAAAATCTGTCTTCTGCATTGCAAATAAAATTACATTTCATGAGAAAGAAACATCTTTCATGTACTTGAGCTTTACTCATAAAATTGCATAAACCAACTTTCTCTCACTGAGAAAGAAGCTTTTCAGCAAATGTGGCTTTGCGTTCTCTTCATTTGCTTACTTGCACTAAACACAGCATTAGTGTTCTTAGAAGGTTTAAACTAGTGATAATGTGCGTTATTGAAGCATAAACATGTCTTGCTCTGCAAAAAAACTTTAACGCATGAAAATCTGTCTTCTGCATTGCAAATAACATTACATTTCATGAGAAAGAAACATCTTTCATGTACTTGAGCTTTACTCATAAAATTGCATAAACCAACTTTCTCTCACTGAGAAAGAAGCATTGCAGCAAATGTGGCCTTGCTTTCTCTTCATTTGCCTAGTTGCACTTAAACACAGCATTAGTGTTCTTAGAAGGTTTAAACTAGTGATAATATGCATTGAAGCTCAAACATGACCTGCTCTGCAAAAAAGCTTTAACACATGAAAATCTGTCTTCTGCATTGCAAATAACATTACATTTCACGAGAAAGAAATATCTTTCATGTACTTGAGCTTTACTCTTAAAATTGCATAAACCAACTTTCTCTCACTGAGAAAGGAGCTTTTTAGCAAATCTGGCCTTGCTTTCTCTTCATTTGCTTATTGCACTAAACACAGCATTAGTGTTCTTAGAAGGTTTAAACTAGTGATAATGTGCATTGAAGCTCAAACATGACTTGCTCTGCAAAAAAACTTTAACACATGAAAATCTGTCTTCTGCATTGCAAATAACATTACATTTCATGAGAAAGAAACATCTTTCATGTACTTGAGCTTTACTCATAAAATTGCATAAACCAACTTTCTCTCACTGAGAAAGAAGCTTTGCAGCAAATGTGGCCTTGCTTTTTCTTCATTTGCACTAAACACAGCATTAGTGTTCTTAGAAGGTTTAAACTAGTGATAATGTGCATTGAAGCTCAAACATGACTTGCACTGCAAAAAAACTTTAACACATGAAAATCTGTCTTCTGCATTGCAAATAACATTACATTTCATGAGAAAGAGACATCTTGCATGTACGTGAGCTTTACTCTTAAAATTGCATAAACCAACTTTCTCTCACTGAGAAAGAAGCTTTTCAGCAAATGTGGCTTTGCGTTCTCTTCATTTGCTTAGTTGCACTAAACACAGCATTAGTGTTCTTAAAAGGTTTAAACTAGTGATAATATGCATTGAAGCTCAAACATTACCTGCTCTGCAAAAAAACTTTAACACATGAAAATCTGTCTTCTGCATTGCATATATTACATTTCATGAGAAAGAAACATCTTTCATGTACTTGAGCTTTACTCATAAAATTGCATAAACCAACTTTCTCTCACTGAGAAAGAAGCTTTTCAGCAAATGTGGCTTTGCGTTCTCTTCATTTGCTTACTTGCACTAAACACAGCATTAGTGTTCTTAGAAGGTTTAAACTAGTGATAATGTGCATTATTGAAGCATAAACATGTCTTGCTCTGCAAAAAAACTTTAACGCATGAAAATCTGTCTTCTGCATTGCAAATAACATTACATTTCATGTGAAAGAAACATCTTTCATGTACTTGAGCTTTACTCATAAAATTGCATAAACCAACTTTCTCTCACTGAGAAAGAAGAATTGCAGCAAATGTGGCCTTGCTTTCTCTTCATTTGCCTAGTTGCACTAAACACAGCATTAGTGTTCTTAAAAGGTTTAAACTAGTGATAATACGCATTGAAGCTCAAACATGACCTGCTCTGCAAAAAAACTTTAACACATGAAAATCTGTCTTCTGCATTGCAAATAACTACATTTCACGAGAAAGAAATATCTTTCATGTACTTGAGCTTTACTCTTAAAATTGCATAAACCAACTTTCTCTCACTGAGAAAGGAGCTTTTTAGCAAATCTGGCCTTGCTTTCTCTTCATTTGCTTATTGCACTAAACACAGCATTAGTGTTCTTAGAAGGTTTAAACTAGTGATAATGTGCATTGAAGCTCAAACATGACTTGCTCTGCAAAAAAACTTTAACACATGAAAATCTGTCTTCTGCATTGCAAATAACATTACATTTCATGAGAAAGAAACATCTTTCATGTACTTGAGCTTTACTCATAAAATTGCATAAACCAACTTTCTCTCACTGAGAAAGAAGCTTTGCAGCAAATGTGGCCTTGCTTTTTCTTCATTTGCACTAAACACAGCATTAGTGTTCTTAGAAGGTTTAAACTAGTGATAATGTGCATTGAAGCTCAAACATGTCTTGCTCTGCAAAAAAACTTTAACACATGAAAATCTGTCTTCTGCATTGCAAATGACATTACATTTCATGAGAAAGAGACATCTTGCATGTACGTGAGCTTTACTCTTAAAATTGCATAAACCAACTTTCTCTCACTGAGAAAGAAGCTTTTCAGCAAATGTGGCTTTGCGTTCTCTTCATTTGCTTACTTGCACTAAACACAGCATTAGTGTTCTTAGAAGGTTTAAACTAGTGATAATGTGCGTTATTGAAGCATAAACATGTCTTGCTCTGCAAAAAAACTTTAACGCATGAAAATCGGTCTTCTGCATTGCAAATAACATTACATTTCATGAGAAAGAAACATCTTTCATGTACTTGAGCTTTACTCATAAAATTGCATAAACCAACTTTCTCTCACTGAGAAAGAAGCATTGCAGCAAATGTGGCCTTGCTTTCTCTTCATTTGCCTAGTTGCACTTAAACACAGCATTAGTGTTCTTAGAAGGTTTAAACTAGTGATAATATGCATTGAAGCTCAAACATGACCTGCTCTGCAAAAAAACTTTAACACATGAAAATCTGTCTTCTGCATTGCAAATAACATTACATTTCACGAGAAAGAAATATCTTTCATGTACTTGAGCTTTACTCTTAAAATTGCGTAAACCAACTTTCTCTCACTGAGAAAGGAGCTTTTTAGCAAATCTGGCCTTGCTTTCTCTTCATTTGCTTATTGCACTAAACACAGCATTAGTGTTCTTAGAAGGTTTAAACTAGTGATAATGTGCATTGAAGCTCAAATATGACTTGCTCTGCAAAAAAACTTTAACACATGAAAATCTGTCTTCTGCATTGCAAATAACATTACATTTCATGAGAAAGAAACATCTTTCATGTACTTTAGCTTTACTCATAAAATTGCATAAACCAACTTTCTCTCACTGAGAAAGAAGCTTTGCAGCAAATTTGGCCTTGCTTTTTCTTCATTTGCACTAAACACAGCATTAGTGTTCTTAGAAGGTTTAAACTAGTGATAATGTGCATTGAAGCTCAAACATGTCTTGCTCTGCAAAAAAACTTTAACACATGAAAATCTGTCTTCTGCATTGCAAATGACATTACATTTCATGAGAAAGAGACATCTTGCATGTACGTGAGCTTTACCCTTAAAATTGCATAAACCAACTTTCTCTCACTGAGAAAGAAGCTTTTCAGCAAATGTGGCTTTGCGTTCTCTTCGTTTGCTTAGTTGCACTAAACACAACATTAGTGTTCTTAAAAGGTTTAAACTAGTGATAATATGCATTGAAGCTCAAACATGACCTGCTCTGCAAAAAAACTTTAACACATGAAAATCTGTCTTCTGCTTTGCAAATAACATTACATTTCATGAGAAAGAAACATCTTTCATTACTTGAGCTTTACTCTTAAAATTGCATAAACCAACTTTCTCTCACTGAGAAAGGAGCTTTTTAGCAAATCTGGCCTTGCTTTCTCTTCATTTGCCTAGTTGCACTTAAACACAGCATTAGTGTTCTTAGAAGGTTTAAACCTTCATTTGCTTTCTCTTCATCTGCTTACTTGCACTAAACACAGCATTAGAGTTCTTAGAAGGTTTAAAATAGTGATAATGTGCATTTAAGCTCAAACATGACTTGCACTGCAAAAAAACTTTAACACATGAAAATCTGTCTTCTGCATTGCAAATAACATTACATTTCATGAGAAAGAAACATCTTTCATGTACTTGAGCTTTACTCTTAAAATTGCAAAAACCAACTTTCTCTCACTGAGAAAGAAGCTTTTCAGCAAATGTGGCCTTGCTTTCTCTTCATTTGCCTAGTTGCACTTAAACACAGCATTAGTGTTCTTAGAAGGTTTAAACCTTCATTTGCTTTCTCTTCATTTGCTTACTTGCACTAAACACAGCATTAGAGTTCTTAGAAGGTTTAAACTAGTGATAATGTGCATTGAAGCTCAAAGATGACTTGCACTGCAAAAAAACTTTAACACATGAAAATCTGTCTTCTGCATTGCAAATAACATTACATTTCATGAGAAAGAAACATCTTTCATGTACTTGAGCTTTACTCATAAAATTGCATAAACCAACTTTCTCTCACTGAGAAAGAAGCATTGCAGCAAATGTGGCCTTGCTTTCTCTTCATTTGCCTAGTTGCACTAAACACAGCATTAGTGTTCTTAAAAGGTTTAAACTAGTGATAATACGCATTGAAGCTCAAACATGACCTGCTCTGCAAAAAAACTTTAACACATGAAAATCTGTCTTCTGCATTGCAAATAACATTACATTTCACGAGAAAGAAATATCTTTCATGTACTTGAGCTTTACTCTTAAAATTGCATAAACCAACTCTCTCTCACTGAGAAAGGAGCTTTTTAGCAAATCTGGCCTTGCTTTCTCTTCATTTGCTTATTGCACTAAACACAGCATTAGTGTTCTTAGAAGGTTTAAACTAGTGATAATGTGCACTGAAGCTCAAACATGACTTGCTCTGCAAAAAAACTTTAACACATGAAAATCTGTCTTCTGCATTGCAAATAACATTACATTTCATGAGAAAGAAACATCTTTCATGTACTTGAGCTTTACTCATAAAATTGCATAAACCAACTTTCTCTCACTGAGAAAGAAGCTTTGCAAAAAATGTGGCCTTGCTTTTTCTTCATTTGCACTAAACACAGCATTAGTGTTCTTAGAAGGTTTAAACTAGTGATAATGTGCATTGAAGCTCAAACTTGTCTTGCTCTGCAAAAAAACTTTAACACATGAAAATCTGTCTTCTGCATTGCAAATGACATTACATTTCATGAGAAAGAGACATCTTGCATGTACGTGAGCTTTACTCTTAAAATTGCATAAACCAACTTTCTCTCACTGAGAAAGAAGCTTTTCAGCAAATGTGGCTTTGCGTTCTCTTCGTTTGCTTAGTTGCACTAAACACAGCATTAGTGTTCTTAAAAGGTTTAAACTAGTGATATTATGCATTGAAGCTCAAACATGACCTGCTCTGCAAAAAAACTTTAACACATGAAAATCTGTCTTCTGCATTGCAAATAACATTACATTTCATGAGAAAGAAACATCTTTCATGTACTTGAGCTTTACTCATAAAATTGCATAAACCAACTTTCTCTCACTGAGAAAGAAGCATTGCAGCAAATGTGGCCTTGCTTTCTCTTCATTTGCCTAGTTGCACTTAAACACAGCATTAGTGTTCTTAGAAGGTTTAAACTAGTGATAATGTGCATTGAAGCTCAAACGTGACTTGCACTGCAAAAAACTTTAACACATGAAAATTTGTCTTCTGCATTGCAAATCACATTACATTTCATGTGAAAGAAATATCTTTCATGTACTTGAGCTTTACTCTTAAAATTGCGTAAACCAACTTTCTCTCACTGAGAAAGGAGCTTTTTAGCAAATCTGGCCTTGCTTTCTCTTCATTTGCTTATTGCACTAAACACAGCATTAGTGTTCTTAGAAGGTTTAAACTAGTGATAATGTGCATTGAAGCTCAAACATGACTTGCTCTGCAAAAAAACTTTAACACATGAAAATCTGTCTTCTGCATTGCAAATAACATTACATTTCATGAGAAAGAAACATCTTTCATGTACTTGAGCTTTACTCATAAAATTGCATAAACCAACTTTCTCTCACTGAGAAAGAAGCTTTGCAGCAAATTTGGCCTTGCTTTTTCTTCATTTGCACTAAACACAGCATTAGTGTTCTTAGGAGGTTTAAACTAGTGATAATGTGCATTGAAGCTCAAACATGTCTGGCTCTGCAAAAAAACTTTAACACATGAAAATCTGTCTTCTGCATTGCAAATAAAATTACATTTCATGAGAAAGAAACATCTTTCATGTACTTGAGCTTTACTCATAAAATTGCATAAACCAACTTTCTCTCACTGAGAAAGAAGCTTTTCAGCAAATGTGGCTTTGCGTTCTCTTCATTTGCTTACTTGCACTAAACACAGCATTAGTGTTCTTAGAAGGTTTAAACTAGTGATAATGTGCGTTATTGAAGCATAAACATGTCTTGCTCTGCAAAAAAACTTTAACGCATGAAAATCTGTCTTCTGCATTGCAAATAACATTACATTTCATGAGAAAGAAACATCTTTCATGTACTTGAGCTTTACTCATAAAATTGCATAAACCAACTTTCTCTCACTGAGAAAGAAGCATTGCAGCAAATGTGGCCTTGCTTTCTCTTCATTTGCCTAGTTGCACTTAAACACAGCATTAGTGTTCTTAGAAGGTTTAAACTAGTGATAATATGCATTGAAGCTCAAACATGACCTGCTCTGCAAAAAAGCTTTAACACATGAAACTCTGTCTTCTGCATTGCAAATAACATTACATTTCACGAGAAAGAAATATCTTTCATGTACTTGAGCTTTACTCTTAAAATTGCATAAACCAACTTTCTCTCACTGAGAAAGGAGCTTTTTAGCAAATCTGGCCTTGCTTTCTCTTCATTTGCTTATTGCACTAAACACAGCATTAGTGTTCTTAGAAGGTTTAAACTAGTGATAATGTGCATTGAAGCTCAAACATGTCTTGCTCTGCAAAAAAACTTTAACACATGAAAATCTGTCTTCTGCATTGCAAATAACATTACATTTCATGAGAAAGAAACATCTTTCATGTACTTGAGCTTTACTCATAAAATTGCATAAACCAACTTTCTCTCACTGGGAAAGAAGCTTTGCAGAAAATGTGGCCTTGCTTTCTCTTCATTTGCCTAGTTGCACTTAAACACAGCATTAGTGTTCTTAGAAGGTTTAAACCTTCATTTGCTTTCTCTTCATTTGCTTACTTGCACTAAACACAGCATTAGAGTTCTTAGAAGGTTTAAACTAGTGATAATGTGCATTGAAGCTCAAAGATGACTTGCACTGCAAAAAAACTTTAACACATGAAAATCTGTCTTCTGCATTGCAAATAACATTACATTTCATGAGAAAGAAACATCTTTCATGTACTTGAGCTTTACTCATAAAATTGCATAAACCAACTTTCTCTCACTGAGAAAGAAGCATTGCAGCAAATGTGGCCTTGCTTTCTCTTCATTTGCCTAGTTGCACTAAACACAGCATTAGTGTTCTTAAAAGGTTTAAACTAGTGATAATACGCATTGAAGCTCAAACATGACCTGCTCTGCAAAAAAACTTTAACACATGAAAATCTGTCTTCTGCATTGCAAATAACATTACATTTCACGAGAAAGAAATATCTTTCATGTACTTGAGCTTTACTCTTAAAATTGCATAAACCAACTCTCTCTCACTGAGAAAGGAGCTTTTTAGCAAATCTGGCCTTGCTTTCTCTTCATTTGCTTATTGCACTAAACACAGCATTAGTGTTCTTAGAAGGTTTAAACTAGTGATAATGTGCACTGAAGCTCAAACATGACTTGCTCTGCAAAAAAACTTTAACACATGAAAATCTGTCTTCTGCATTGCAAATAACATTACATTTCATGAGAAAGAAACATCTTTCATGTACTTGAGCTTTACTCATAAAATTGCATAAACCAACTTTCTCTCACTGAGAAAGAAGCTTTGCAAAAAATGTGGCCTTGCTTTTTCTTCATTTGCACTAAACACAGCATTAGTGTTCTTAGAAGGTTTAAACTAGTGATAATGTGCATTGAAGCTCAAACTTGTCTTGCTCTGCAAAAAAACTTTAACACATGAAAATCTGTCTTCTGCATTGCAAATGACATTACATTTCATGAGAAAGAGACATCTTGCATGTACGTGAGCTTTACTCTTAAAATTGCATAAACCAACTTTCTCTCACTGAGAAAGACGCTTTTCAGCAAATGTGGCTTTGCGTTCTCTTCGTTTGCTTAGTTGCACTAAACACAGCATTAGTGTTCTTAAAAGGTTTAAACTAGTGATATTATGCATTGAAGCTCAAACATGACCTGCTCTGCAAAAAAACTTTAACACATGAAAATCTGTCTTCTGCATTGCAAATAAAATTACATTTCATGAGAAAGAAACATCTTTCATGTACTTGAGCTTTAGTCTTAAAATTGCATAAACCAACTTTCTCTCACTGAGAAAGGAGCTTTTTAGCAAATCTGGCCTTGCTTTCTCTTCATTTGCCTAGTTGCACTTAAACACAGCATTAGTGTTCTTAGAAGGTTTAAACCTTCATTAGCTTTCTCTTCATTTGCTTACTTGCACTAAACACAGCATTAGAGTTCTTAGAAGGTTTAAACTAGTGATAATGTGCATTGAAGCTCAAACATGACTTGCACTGCAAAAAAACTTTAACACATGAAAATCTGTCTTCTGCATTGCAAATAACATTACATTTCATGAGAAAGAGACATCTTGCATGTACGTGAGCTTTACTCTTAAAATTGCATAAACCAACTTTCTCTCACTGAGAAAGAAGCTTTTCAGCAAATGTGGCTTTGCGTTCTCTTCATTTGCTTAGTTGCACTAAACACAGCATTAGTGTTCTTAAAAGGTTTAAACTAGTGATGATATGCATTGAAGCTCAAACATTACCTGCTCTGCAAAAAAACTTTAACACATGAAAATCTGTCTTCTGCATTGCAAATAAAATTACATTTCATGAGAAAGAAACATCTTTCATGTACTTGAGCTTTACTCATAAAATTGCATAAACCAACTTTCTCTCACTGAGAAAGAAGCTTTTCAGCAAATGTGGCTTTGCGTTCTCTTCATTTGCTTACTTGCACTAAACACAGCATTAGTGTTCTTAGAAGGTTTAAACTAGTGATAATGTGCGTTATTGAAGCATAAACATGTCTTGCTCTGCAAAAAAACTTTAACGCATGAAAATCTGTCTTCTGCATTGCAAATAACATTACATTTCATGAGAAAGAAACATCTTTCATGTACTTGAGCTTTACTCATAAAATTGCATAAACCAACTTTCTCTCACTGAGAAAGAAGCATTGCAGCAAATGTGGCCTTGCTTTCTCTTCATTTGCCTAGTTGCACTTAAACACAGCATTAGTGTTCTTAGAAGGTTTAAACTAGTGATAATATGCATTGAAGCTCAAACATGACCTGCTCTGCAAAAAAGCTTTAACACATGAAAATCTGTCTTCTGCATTGCAAATAACATTACATTTCACGAGAAAGAAATATCTTTCATGTACTTGAGCTTTACTCTTAAAATTGCATAAACCAACTTTCTCTCACTGAGAAAGGAGCTTTTTAGCAAATCTGGCCTTGCTTTCTCTTCATTTGCTTATTGCACTAAACACAGCATTAGTGTTCTTAGAAGGTTTAAACTAGTGATAATGTGCATTGAAGCTCAAACATGACTTGCTCTGCAAAAAAACTTTAACACATGAAAATCTGTCTTCTGCATTGCAAATAACATTACATTTCATGAGAAAGAAACATCTTTCATGTACTTGAGCTTTACTCATAAAATTGCATAAACCAACTTTCTCTCACTGAGAAAGAAGCTTTGCAGCAAATGTGGCCTTGCTTTTTCTTCATTTGCACTAAACACAGCATTAGTGTTCTTAGAAGGTTTAAACTAGTGATAATGTGCATTGAAGCTCAAACATGACTTGCACTGCAAAAAAACTTTAACACATGAAAATCTGTCTTCTGCATTGCAAATAACATTACATTTCATGAGAAAGAGACATCTTGCATGTACGTGAGCTTTACTCTTAAAATTGCATAAACCAACTTTCTCTCACTGAGAAAGAAGCTTTTCAGCAAATGTGGCTTTGCGTTCTCTTCATTTGCTTAGTTGCACTAAACACAGCATTAGTGTTCTTAAAAGGTTTAAACTAGTGATAATATGCATTGAAGCTCAAACATTACCTGCTCTGCAAAAAAACTTTAACACATGAAAATCTGTCTTCTGCATTGCATATATTACATTTCATGAGAAAGAAACATCTTTCATGTACTTGAGCTTTACTCATAAAATTGCATAAACCAACTTTCTCTCACTGAGAAAGAAGCTTTTCAGCAAATGTGGCTTTGCGTTCTCTTCATTTGCTTACTTGCACTAAACACAGCATTAGTGTTCTTAGAAGGTTTAAACTAGTGATAATGTGCATTATTGAAGCATAAACATGTCTTGCTCTGCAAAAAAACTTTAACGCATGAAAATCTTTCTTCTGCATTGCAAATAACATTACATTTCATGTGAAAGAAACATCTTTCATGTACTTGAGCTTTACTCATAAAATTGCATAAACCAACTTTCTCTCACTGAGAAAGAAGAATTGCAGCAAATGTGGCCTTGCTTTCTCTTCATTTGCCTAGTTGCACTAAACACAGCATTAGTGTTCTTAAAAGGTTTAAACTAGTGATAATACGCATTGAAGCTCAAACATGACCTGCTCTGCAAAAAAACTTTAACACATGAAAATCTGTCTTCTGCATTGCAAATAACATTACATTTCACGAGAAAGAAATATCTTTCATGTACTTGAGCTTTACTCTTAAAATTGCATAAACCAACTTTCTCTCACTGAGAAAGGAGCTTTTTAGCAAATCTGGCCTTGCTTTCTCTTCATTTGCTTATTGCACTAAACACAGCATTAGTGTTCTTAGAAGGTTTAAACTAGTGATAATGTGCATTGAAGCTCAAACATGACTTGCTCTGCAAAAAAACTTTAACACATGAAAATCTGTCTTCTGCATTGCAAATAACATTACATTTCATGAGAAAGAAACATCTTTCATGTACTTGAGCTTTACTCATAAAATTGCATAAACCAACTTTCTCTCACTGAGAAAGAAGCTTTGCAGCAAATGTGGCCTTGCTTTTTCTTCATTTGCACTAAACACAGCATTAGTGTTCTTAGAAGGTTTAAACTAGTGATAATGTGCATTGAAGCTCAAACATGTCTTGCTCTGCAAAAAAACTTTAACACATGAAAATCTGTCTTCTGCATTGCAAATGACATTACATTTCATGAGAAAGAGACATCTTGCATGTACGTGAGCTTTACTCTTAAAATTGCATAAACCAACTTTCTCTCACTGAGAAAGAAGCTTTTCAGCAAATGTGGCTTTGCGTTCTCTTCATTTGCTTACTTGCACTAAACACAGCATTAGTGTTCTTAGAAGGTTTAAACTAGTGATAATGTGCGTTATTGAAGCATAAACATGTCTTGCTCTGCAAAAAAACTTTAACGCATGAAAATCTGTCTTCTGCATTGCAAATAACATTACATTTCATGAGAAAGAAACATCTTTCATGTACTTGAGCTTTACTCATAAAATTGCATAAACCAACTTTCTCTCACTGAGAAAGAAGCATTGCAGCAAATGTGGCCTTGCTTTCTCTTCATTTGCCTAGTTGCACTTAAACACAGCATTAGTGTTCTTAGAAGGTTTAAACTAGTGATAATATGCATTGAAGCTCAAACATGACCTGCTCTGCAAAAAAACTTTAACACATGAAAATCTGTCTTCTGCATTGCAAATAACATTACATTTCACGAGAAAGAAATATCTTTCATGTACTTGAGCTTTACTCTTAAAATTGCGTAAACCAACTTTCTCTCACTGAGAAAGGAGCTTTTTAGCAAATCTGGCCTTGCTTTCTCTTCATTTGCTTATTGCACTAAACACAGCATTAGTGTTCTTAGAAGGTTTAAACTAGTGATAATGTGCATTGAAGCTCAAACATGACTTGCTCTGCAAAAAAACTTTAACACATGAAAATCTGTCTTCTGCATTGCAAATAACATTACATTTCATGAGAAAGAAACATCTTTCATGTACTTGAGCTTTACTCATAAAATTGCATAAACCAACTTTCTCTCACTGAGAAAGAAGCTTTGCAGCAAATTTGGCCTTGCTTTTTCTTCATTTGCACTAAACACAGCATTAGTGTTCTTAGGAGGTTTAAACTAGTGATAATGTGCATTGAAGCTCAAACATGTCTGGCTCTGCAAAAAAACTTTAACACATGAAAATCTGTCTTCTGCATTGCAAATAAAATTACATTTCATGAGAAAGAAACATCTTTCATGTACTTGAGCTTTACTCATAAAATTGCATAAACCAACTTTCTCTCACTGAGAAAGAAGCTTTTCAGCAAATGTGGCTTTGCGTTCTCTTCATTTGCTTACTTGCACTAAACACAGCATTAGTGTTCTTAGAAGGTTTAAACTAGTGATAATGTGCGTTATTGAAGCATAAACATGTCTTGCTCTGCAAAAAAACTTTAACGCATGAAAATCTGTCTTCTGCATTGCAAATAACATTACATTTCATGAGAAAGAAACATCTTTCATGTACTTGAGCTTTACTCATAAAATTGCATAAACCAACTTTCTCTCACTGAGAAAGAAGCATTGCAGCAAATGTGGCCTTGCTTTCTCTTCATTTGCCTAGTTGCACTTAAACACAGCATTAGTGTTCTTAGAAGGTTTAAACTAGTGATAATATGCATTGAAGCTCAAACATGACCTGCTCTGCAAAAAAGCTTTAACACATGAAACTCTGTCTTCTGCATTGCAAATAACATTACATTTCACGAGAAAGAAATATCTTTCATGTACTTGAGCTTTACTCTTAAAATTGCATAAACCAACTTTCTCTCACTGAGAAAGGAGCTTTTTAGCAAATCTGGCCTTGCTTTCTCTTCATTTGCTTATTGCACTAAACACAGCATTAGTGTTCTTAGAAGGTTTAAACTAGTGATAATGTGCATTGAAGCTCAAACATGTCTTGCTCTGCAAAAAAACTTTAACACATGAAAATCTGTCTTCTGCATTGCAAATAACATTACATTTCATGAGAAAGAAACATCTTTCATGTACTTGAGCTTTACTCATAAAATTGCATAAACCAACTTTCTCTCACTGGGAAAGAAGCTTTGCAGAAAATGTGGCCTTGCTTTCTCTTCATTTGCCTAGTTGCACTTAAACACAGCATTAGTGTTCTTAGAAGGTTTAAACCTTCATTTGCTTTCTCTTCATTTGCTTACTTGCACTAAACACAGCATTAGAGTTCTTAGAAGGTTTAAACTAGTGATAATGTGCATTGAAGCTCAAAGATGACTTGCACTGCAAAAAAACTTTAACACATGAAAATCTGTCTTCTGCATTGCAAATAACATTACATTTCATGAGAAAGAAACATCTTTCATGTACTTGAGCTTTACTCATAAAATTGCATAAACCAACTTTCTCTCACTGAGAAAGAAGCATTGCAGCAAATGTGGCCTTGCTTTCTCTTCATTTGCCTAGTTGCACTAAACACAGCATTAGTGTTCTTAAAAGGTTTAAACTAGTGATAATACGCATTGAAGCTCAAACATGACCTGCTCTGCAAAAAAACTTTAACACATGAAAATCTGTCTTCTGCATTGCAAATAACATTACATTTCACGAGAAAGAAATATCTTTCATGTACTTGAGCTTTACTCTTAAAATTGCATAAACCAACTCTCTCTCACTGAGAAAGGAGCTTTTTAGCAAATCTGGCCTTGCTTTCTCTTCATTTGCTTATTGCACTAAACACAGCATTAGTGTTCTTAGAAGGTTTAAACTAGTGATAATGTGCACTGAAGCTCAAACATGACTTGCTCTGCAAAAAAACTTTAACACATGAAAATCTGTCTTCTGCATTGCAAATAACATTACATTTCATGAGAAAGAAACATCTTTCATGTACTTGAGCTTTACTCATAAAATTGCATAAACCAACTTTCTCTCACTGAGAAAGAAGCTTTGCAAAAAATGTGGCCTTGCTTTTTCTTCATTTGCACTAAACACAGCATTAGTGTTCTTAGAAGGTTTAAACTAGTGATAATGTGCATTGAAGCTCAAACTTGTCTTGCTCTGCAAAAAAACTTTAACACATGAAAATCTGTCTTCTGCATTGCAAATGACATTACATTTCATGAGAAAGAGACATCTTGCATGTACGTGAGCTTTACTCTTAAAATTGCATAAACCAACTTTCTCTCACTGAGAAAGAAGCTTTTCAGCAAATGTGGCTTTGCGTTCTCTTCGTTTGCTTAGTTGCACTAAACACAGCATTAGTGTTCTTAAAAGGTTTAAACTAGTGATATTATGCATTGAAGCTCAAACATGACCTGCTCTGCAAAAAAACTTTAACACATGAAAATCTGTCTTCTGCATTGCAAATAACATTACATTTCATGAGAAAGAAACATCTTTCATGTACTTGAGCTTTACTCATAAAATTGCATAAACCAACTTTCTCTCACTGAGAAAGAAGCATTGCAGCAAATGTGGCCTTGCTTTCTCTTCATTTGCCTAGTTGCACTTAAACACAGCATTAGTGTTCTTAGAAGGTTTAAACTAGTGATAATGTGCATTGAAGCTCAAACGTGACTTGCACTGCAAAAAACTTTAACACATGAAAATTTGTCTTCTGCATTGCAAATCACATTACATTTCATGAGAAAGAAACATCTTGCATGTACTTGAGCTTTACTCTTAAAATTGCATAAACCAACTTTCTCTCACTGAGAAAGAAGCTTTTCAGGAAATGTGGCTTTGCGTTCTCTTCATTTGCTTACTTGCACTTAAACACAGCATTAGTGTTCTTAGAAGGTTTAAACCTTCATTTGCTTTCTCTTCATTTGCTTACTTGCACTAAACACAGCATTAGAGTTCTTAAAAGGTTTAAACTAGTGATAATATGCATTGAAGCTCAAACATGGCCTGCTCTGCAAAAAAACTTTAACACATGAAAATCTGTCTTCTGCTTTGCAAATAACATTACATTTCATGAGAAAGAAACATCTTTCATTACTTGAGCTTTACTCTTAAAATTGCATAAACCAACTTTCTCTCACTGAGAAAGAAGCATTGCAGCAAATGTGGCCTTGCTTTCTCTTCATTTGCTTATTGCACTAAACACAGCATTAGTGTTCTTAGAAGGTTTAAACTAGTGATAATGTGCATTGAAGCTCAAACATGACTTGCTCTGCAAAAAAACTTTAACACATGAAAATCTGTCTTCTGCATTGCAAATAACATTACATTTCATGAGAAAGAAACATCTTTCATGTACTTGAGCTTTACTCATAAAATTGCATAAACCAACTTTCTCTCACTGAGAAAGAAGCTTTGCAGCAAATGTGGCCTTGCTTTTTCTTCATTTGCACTAAACACAGCATTAGTGTTCTTAGAAGGTTTAAACTAGTGATAATGTGCATTGAAGCTCAAACATGTCTTGCTCTGCAAAAAAACTTTAACACATGAAAATCTGTCTTCTGCATTGCAAATGACATTACATTTCATGAGAAAGAGACATCTTGCATGTACGTGAGCTTTACTCTTAAAATTGCATAAACCAACTTTCTCTCACTGAGAAAGACGCTTTTCAGCAAATGTGGCTTTGCGTTCTCTTCGTTTGCTTAGTTGCACTAAACACAGCATTAGTGTTCTTAAAAGGTTTAAACTAGTGATATTATGCATTGAAGCTCAAACATGACCTGCTCTGCAAAAAAACTTTAACACATGAAAATCTGTCTTCTGCATTGCAAATAAAATTACATTTCATGAGAAAGAAACATCTTTCATGTACTTGAGCTTTAGTCTTAAAATTGCATAAACCAACTTTCTCTCACTGAGAAAGGAGCTTTTTAGCAAATCTGGCCTTGCTTTCTCTTCATTTGCCTAGTTGCACTTAAACACAGCATTAGTGTTCTTAGAAGGTTTAAACCTTCATTAGCTTTCTCTTCATTTGCTTACTTGCACTAAACACAGCATTAGAGTTCTTAGAAGGTTTAAACTAGTGATAATGTGCATTGAAGCTCAAACATGACTTGCACTGCAAAAAAACTTTAACACATGAAAATCTGTCTTCTGCATTGCAAATAACATTACATTTCATGAGAAAGAGACATCTTGCATGTACGTGAGCTTTACTCTTAAAATTGCATAAACCAACTTTCTCTCACTGAGAAAGAAGCTTTTCAGCAAATGTGGCTTTGCGTTCTCTTCATTTGCTTAGTTGCACTAAACACAGCATTAGTGTTCTTAAAAGGTTTAAACTAGTGATGATATGCATTGAAGCTCAAACATTACCTGCTCTGCAAAAAAACTTTAACACATGAAAATCTGTCTTCTGCATTGCAAATAAAATTACATTTCATGAGAAAGAAACATCTTTCATGTACTTGAGCTTTACTCATAAAATTGCATAAACCAACTTTCTCTCACTGAGAAAGAAGCTTTTCAGCAAATGTGGCTTTGCGTTCTCTTCATTTGCTTACTTGCACTAAACACAGCATTAGTGTTCTTAGAAGGTTTAAACTAGTGATAATATGCATTGAAGCTCAAACATGACCTGCTCTGCAAAAAAGCTTTAACACATGAAAATCTGTCTTCTGCATTGCAAATAACATTACATTTCACGAGAAAGAAATATCTTTCATGTACTTGAGCTTTACTCTTAAAATTGCATAAACCAACTTTCTCTCACTGAGAAAGGAGCTTTTTAGCAAATCTGGCCTTGCTTTCTCTTCATTTGCTTATTGCACTAAACACAGCATTAGTGTTCTTAGAAGGTTTAAACTAGTGATAATGTGCATTGAAGCTCAAACATGACTTGCTCTGCAAAAAAACTTTAACACATGAAAATCTGTCTTCTGCATTGCAAATAACATTACATTTCATGAGAAAGAAACATCTTTCATGTACTTGAGCTTTACTCATAAAATTGCATAAACCAACTTTCTCTCACTGAGAAAGAAGCTTTGCAGCAAATGTGGCCTTGCTTTTTCTTCATTTGCACTAAACACAGCATTAGTGTTCTTAGAAGGTTTAAACTAGTGATAATGTGCATTGAAGCTCAAACATGACTTGCACTGCAAAAAAACTTTAACACATGAAAATCTGTCTTCTGCATTGCAAATAACATTACATTTCATGAGAAAGAGACATCTTGCATGTACGTGAGCTTTACTCTTAAAATTGCATAAACCAACTTTCTCTCACTGAGAAAGAAGCTTTTCAGCAAATGTGGCTTTGCGTTCTCTTCATTTGCTTAGTTGCACTAAACACAGCATTAGTGTTCTTAAAAGGTTTAAACTAGTGATAATATGCATTGAAGCTCAAACATTACCTGCTCTGCAAAAAAACTTTAACACATGAAAATCTGTCTTCTGCATTGCATATATTACATTTCATGAGAAAGAAACATCTTTCATGTACTTGAGCTTTACTCATAAAATTGCATAAACCAACTTTCTCTCACTGAGAAAGAAGCTTTTCAGCAAATGTGGCTTTGCGTTCTCTTCATTTGCTTACTTGCACTAAACACAGCATTAGTGTTCTTAGAAGGTTTAAACTAGTGATAATGTGCATTATTGAAGCATAAACATGTCTTGCTCTGCAAAAAAACTTTAACGCATGAAAATCTGTCTTCTGCATTGCAAATAACATTACATTTCATGTGAAAGAAACATCTTTCATGTACTTGAGCTTTACTCATAAAATTGCATAAACCAACTTTCTCTCACTGAGAAAGAAGAATTGCAGCAAATGTGGCCTTGCTTTCTCTTCATTTGCCTAGTTGCACTAAACACAGCATTAGTGTTCTTAAAAGGTTTAAACTAGTGATAATACGCATTGAAGCTCAAACATGACCTGCTCTGCAAAAAAACTTTAACACATGAAAATCTGTCTTCTGCATTGCAAATAACTACATTTCACGAGAAAGAAATATCTTTCATGTACTTGAGCTTTACTCTTAAAATTGCATAAACCAACTTTCTCTCACTGAGAAAGGAGCTTTTTAGCAAATCTGGCCTTGCTTTCTCTTCATTTGCTTATTGCACTAAACACAGCATTAGTGTTCTTAGAAGGTTTAAACTAGTGATAATGTGCATTGAAGCTCAAACATGACTTGCTCTGCAAAAAAACTTTAACACATGAAAATCTGTCTTCTGCATTGCAAATAACATTACATTTCATGAGAAAGAAACATCTTTCATGTACTTGAGCTTTACTCATAAAATTGCATAAACCAACTTTCTCTCACTGAGAAAGAAGCTTTGCAGCAAATGTGGCCTTGCTTTTTCTTCATTTGCACTAAACACAGCATTATTGTTCTTAGAAGGTTTAAACTAGTGATAATGTGCATTGAAGCTCAAACATGTCATGCTCTGCAAAAAAACTTTAACACATGAAAATCTGTCTTCTGCATTGCAAATGACATTACATTTCATGAGAAAGAGACATCTTGCATGTACGTGAGCTTTACTCTTAAAATTGCATAAACCAACTTTCTCTCACTGAGAAAGAAGCTTTTCAGCAAATGTGGCTTTGCGTTCTCTTCATTTGCTTACTTGCACTAAACACAGCATTAGTGTTCTTAGAAGGTTTAAACTAGTGATAATGTGCGTTATTGAAGCATAAACATGTCTTGCTCTGCAAAAAAACTTTAACGCATGAAAATCGGTCTTCTGCATTGCAAATAACATTACATTTCATGAGAAAGAAACATCTTTCATGTACTTGAGCTTTACTCATAAAATTGCATAAACCAACTTTCTCTCACTGAGAAAGAAGCATTGCAGCAAATGTGGCCTTGCTTTCTCTTCATTTGCCTAGTTGCACTTAAACACAGCATTAGTGTTCTTAGAAGGTTTAAACTAGTGATAATATGCATTGAAGCTCAAACATGACCTGCTCTGCAAAAAAACTTTAACACATGAAAATCTGTCTTCTGCATTGCAAATAACATTACATTTCACGAGAAAGAAATATCTTTCATGTACTTGAGCTTTACTCTTAAAATTGCGTAAACCAACTTTCTCTCACTGAGAAAGGAGCTTTTTAGCAAATCTGGCCTTGCTTTCTCTTCATTTGCTTATTGCACTAAACACAGCATTAGTGTTCTTAGAAGGTTTAAACTAGTGATAATGTGCATTGAAGCTCAAATATGACTTGCTCTGCAAAAAAACTTTAACACATGAAAATCTGTCTTCTGCATTGCAAATAACATTACATTTCATGAGAAAGAAACATCTTTCATGTACTTTAGCTTTACTCATAAAATTGCATAAACCAACTTTCTCTCACTGAGAAAGAAGCTTTGCAGCAAATTTGGCCTTGCTTTTTCTTCATTTGCACTAAACACAGCATTAGTGTTCTTAGAAGGTTTAAACTAGTGATAATGTGCATTGAAGCTCAAACATGTCTTGCTCTGCAAAAAAACTTTAACACATGAAAATCTGTCTTCTGCATTGCAAATGACATTACATTTCATGAGAAAGAGACATCTTGCATGTACGTGAGCTTTACCCTTAAAATTGCATAAACCAACTTTCTCTCACTGAGAAAGAAGCTTTTCAGCAAATGTGGCTTTGCGTTCTCTTCGTTTGCTTAGTTGCACTAAACACAACATTAGTGTTCTTAAAAGGTTTAAACTAGTGATAATATGCATTGAAGCTCAAACATGACCTTCTCTGCAAAAAAACTTTAACACATGAAAATCTGTCTTCTGCTTTGCAAATAACATTACATTTCATGAGAAAGAAACATCTTTCATTACTTGAGCTTTACTCTTAAAATTGCATAAACCAACTTTCTCTCACTGAGAAAGGAGCTTTTTAGCAAATCTGGCCTTGCTTTCTCTTCATTTGCCTAGTTGCACTTAAACACAGCATTAGTGTTCTTAGAAGGTTTAAACCTTCATTTGCTTTCTCTTCATCTGCTTACTTGCACTAAACACAGCATTAGAGTTCTTAGAAGGTTTAAAATAGTGATAATGTGCATTTAAGCTCAAACATGACTTGCACTGCAAAAAAACTTTAACACATGAAAATCTGTCTTCTGCATTGCAAATAACATTACATTTCATGAGAAAGAAACATCTTTCATGTACTTGAGCTTTACTCTTAAAATTGCAAAAACCAACTTTCTCTCACTGAGAAAGAAGCTTTTCAGCAAATGTGGCTTTGCGTTCTCTTCGTTTGCTTAGTTGCACTAAACACAGCATTAGTGTTCTTAAAAGGTTTGAACTAGTGATAATATGCATTGAAGCTCAAACATTACCTGCTCTGCAAAAAAACTTTTAACACATAAAAATCTGTCTTCTGCATTGCAAATAACATTACATTTTCTGAGAAAGAAACATTTTCATGTACTTGAGCTTTACTCATAAAATTGCATAAACCAACTTTCTCTCACTGAGAAAGAAGCATTGCAGCAAATGTGGCCTTGCTTTCTCTTCATTTGCTTATTGCACTAAACACAGCATTAGTGTTCTTAGAAGGTTTAAACTAGTGATAATGTGCATTGAAGCTCAAACATGACTTGCTCTGCAAAAAAACTTTAACACATGAAAATCTGTCTTCTGCATTGCAAATAACATTACATTTCATGAGAAAGAAACATCTTTCATGTACTTGAGCTTTACTCATAAAATTGCATAAACCAACTTTCTCTCACTGAGAAAGAAGCTTTGCAGCAAATGTGGCCTTGCTTTTTCTTCATTTGCACTAAACACAGCATTAGTGTTCTTAGAAGGTTTAAACTAGTGATAATGTGCATTGAAGCTCAAACATGTCTTGCTCTGCAAAAAAACTTTAACACATGAAAATCTGTCTTCTGCATTGCAAATGACATTACATTTCATGAGAAAGAGACATCTTGCATGTACGTGAGCTTTACTCTTAAAATTGCATAAACCAACTTTCTCTCACTGAGAAAGAAGCTTTTCAGCAAATGTGGCTTTGCGTTCTCTTCGTTTGCTTAGTTGCACTAAACACAGCATTAGTGTTCTTAAAAGGTTTAAACTAGTGATATTATGCATTGAAGCTCAAACATGACCTGCTCTGCAAAAAAACTTTAACACATGAAAATCTGTCTTCTGCATTGCAAATAAAATTACATTTCATGAGAAAGAAACATCTTTCATGTACTTGAGCTTTAGTCTTAAAATTGCATAAACCAACTTTCTCTCACTGAGAAAGGAGCTTTTTAGCAAATCTGGCCTTGCTTTCTCTTCATTTGCCTAGTTGCACTTAAACACAGCATTAGTGTTCTTAGAAGGTTTAAACCTTCATTAGCTTTCTCTTCATTTGCTTACTTGCACTAAACACAGCATTAGAGTTCTTAGGTTTAAACTAGTGATAATGTGCATTGAAGCTCAAACATGACTTGCACTGCAAAAAAACTTTAACACATGAAAATCTGTCTTCTGCATTGCAAATAACATTACATTTCATGAGAAAGAGACATCTTGCATGTACGTGAGCTTTACTCTTAAAATTGCATAAACCAACTTTCTCTCACTGAGAAAGAAGCTTTTCAGCAAATGTGGCTTTGCGTTCTCTTCATTTGCTTAGTTGCACTAAACACAGCATTAGTGTTCTTAAAAGGTTTAAACTAGTGATGATATGCATTGAAGCTCAAACATTACCTGCTCTGCAAAAAAACTTTAACACATGAAAATCTGTCTTCTGCATTGCAAATAAAATTACATTTCATGAGAAAGAAACATCTTTCATGTACTTGAGCTTTACTCATAAAATTGCATAAACCAACTTTCTCTCACTGAGAAAGAAGCTTTTCAGCAAATGTGGCTTTGCGTTCTCTTCATTTGCTTACTTGCACTAAACACAGCATTAGTGTTCTTAGAAGGTTTAAACTAGTGATAATGTGCGTTATTGAAGCATAAACATGTCTTGCTCTGCAAAAAAACTTTAACGCATGAAAATCTGTCTTCTGCATTGCAAATAACATTACATTTCATGAGAAAGAAACATCTTTCATGTACTTGAGCTTTACTCATAAAATTGCATAAACCAACTTTCTCTCACTGAGAAAGAAGCATTGCAGCAAATGTGGCCTTGCTTTCTCTTCATTTGCCTAGTTGCACTTAAACACAGCATTAGTGTTCTTAGAAGGTTTAAACTAGTGATAATATGCATTGAAGCTCAAACATGACCTGCTCTGCAAAAAAGCTTTAACACATGAAAATCTGTCTTCTGCATTGCAAATAACATTACATTTCACGAGAAAGAAATATCTTTCATGTACTTGAGCTTTACTCTTAAAATTGCATAAACCAACTTTCTCTCACTGAGAAAGGAGCTTTTTAGCAAATCTGGCCTTGCTTTCTCTTCATTTGCTTATTGCACTAAACACAGCATTAGTGTTCTTAGAAGGTTTAAACTAGTGATAATGTGCATTGAAGCTCAAACATGACTTGCTCTGCAAAAAAACTTTAACACATGAAAATCTGTCTTCTGCATTGCAAATAACATTACATTTCATGAGAAAGAAACATCTTTCATGTACTTGAGCTTTACTCATAAAATTGCATAAACCAACTTTCTCTCACTGAGAAAGAAGCTTTGCAGCAAATGTGGCCTTGCTTTTTCTTCATTTGCACTAAACACAGCATTAGTGTTCTTAGAAGGTTTAAACTAGTGATAATGTGCATTGAAGCTCAAACATGACTTGCACTGCAAAAAAACTTTAACACATGAAAATCTGTCTTCTGCATTGCAAATAACATTACATTTCATGAGAAAGAGACATCTTGCATGTACGTGAGCTTTACTCTTAAAATTGCATAAACCAACTTTCTCTCACTGAGAAAGAAGCTTTTCAGCAAATGTGGCTTTGCGTTCTCTTCATTTGCTTAGTTGCACTAAACACAGCATTAGTGTTCTTAAAAGGTTTAAACTAGTGATAATATGCATTGAAGCTCAAACATTACCTGCTCTGCAAAAAAACTTTAACACATGAAAATCTGTCTTCTGCATTGCATATATTACATTTCATGAGAAAGAAACATCTTTCATGTACTTGAGCTTTACTCATAAAATTGCATAAACCAACTTTCTCTCACTGAGAAAGAAGCTTTTCAGCAAATGTGGCTTTGCGTTCTCTTCATTTGCTTACTTGCACTAAACACAGCATTAGTGTTCTTAGAAGGTTTAAACTAGTGATAATGTGCATTATTGAAGCATAAACATGTCTTGCTCTGCAAAAAAACTTTAACGCATGAAAATCTTTCTTCTGCATTGCAAATAACATTACATTTCATGTGAAAGAAACATCTTTCATGTACTTGAGCTTTACTCATAAAATTGCATAAACCAACTTTCTCTCACTGAGAAAGAAGAATTGCAGCAAATGTGGCCTTGCTTTCTCTTCATTTGCCTAGTTGCACTAAACACAGCATTAGTGTTCTTAAAAGGTTTAAACTAGTGATAATACGCATTGAAGCTCAAACATGACCTGCTCTGCAAAAAAACTTTAACACATGAAAATCTGTCTTCTGCATTGCAAATAACATTACATTTCACGAGAAAGAAATATCTTTCATGTACTTGAGCTTTACTCTTAAAATTGCATAAACCAACTTTCTCTCACTGAGAAAGGAGCTTTTTAGCAAATCTGGCCTTGCTTTCTCTTCATTTGCTTATTGCACTAAACACAGCATTAGTGTTCTTAGAAGGTTTAAACTAGTGATAATGTGCATTGAAGCTCAAACATGACTTGCTCTGCAAAAAAACTTTAACACATGAAAATCTGTCTTCTGCATTGCAAATAACATTACATTTCATGAGAAAGAAACATCTTTCATGTACTTGAGCTTTACTCATAAAATTGCATAAACCAACTTTCTCTCACTGAGAAAGAAGCTTTGCAGCAAATGTGGCCTTGCTTTTTCTTCATTTGCACTAAACACAGCATTAGTGTTCTTAGAAGGTTTAAACTAGTGATAATGTGCATTGAAGCTCAAACATGTCTTGCTCTGCAAAAAAACTTTAACACATGAAAATCTGTCTTCTGCATTGCAAATGACATTACATTTCATGAGAAAGAGACATCTTGCATGTACGTGAGCTTTACTCTTAAAATTGCATAAACCAACTTTCTCTCACTGAGAAAGAAGCTTTTCAGCAAATGTGGCTTTGCGTTCTCTTCGTTTGCTTAGTTGCACTAAACACAGCATTAGTGTTCTTAAAAGGTTTAAACTAGTGATATTATGCATTGAAGCTCAAACATGACCTGCTCTGCAAAAAAACTTTAACACATGAAAATCTGTCTTCTGCATTGCAAATAAAATTACATTTCATGAGAAAGAAACATCTTTCATGTACTTGAGCTTTAGTCTTAAAATTGCATAAACCAACTTTCTCTCACTGAGAAAGGAGCTTTTTAGCAAATCTGGCCTTGCTTTCTCTTCATTTGCCTAGTTGCACTTAAACACAGCATTAGTGTTCTTAGAAGGTTTAAACCTTCATTAGCTTTCTCTTCATTTGCTTACTTGCACTAAACACAGCATTAGAGTTCTTAGGTTTAAACTAGTGATAATGTGCATTGAAGCTCAAACATGACTTGCACTGCAAAAAAACTTTAACACATGAAAATCTGTCTTCTGCATTGCAAATAACATTACATTTCATGAGAAAGAGACATCTTGCATGTACGTGAGCTTTACTCTTAAAATTGCATAAACCAACTTTCTCTCACTGAGAAAGAAGCTTTTCAGCAAATGTGGCTTTGCGTTCTCTTCATTTGCTTAGTTGCACTAAACACAGCATTAGTGTTCTTAAAAGGTTTAAACTAGTGATGATATGCATTGAAGCTCAAACATTACCTGCTCTGCAAAAAAACTTTAACACATGAAAATCTGTCTTCTGCATTGCAAATAAAATTACATTTCATGAGAAAGAAACATCTTTCATGTACTTGAGCTTTACTCATAAAATTGCATAAACCAACTTTCTCTCACTGAGAAAGAAGCTTTTCAGCAAATGTGGCTTTGCGTTCTCTTCATTTGCTTACTTGCACTAAACACAGCATTAGTGTTCTTAGAAGGTTTAAACTAGTGATAATGTGCGTTATTGAAGCATAAACATGTCTTGCTCTGCAAAAAAACTTTAACGCATGAAAATCTGTCTTCTGCATTGCAAATAACATTACATTTCATGAGAAAGAAACATCTTTCATGTACTTGAGCTTTACTCATAAAATTGCATAAACCAACTTTCTCTCACTGAGAAAGAAGCATTGCAGCAAATGTGGCCTTGCTTTCTCTTCATTTGCCTAGTTGCACTTAAACACAGCATTAGTGTTCTTAGAAGGTTTAAACTAGTGATAATATGCATTGAAGCTCAAACATGACCTGCTCTGCAAAAAAGCTTTAACACATGAAAATCTGTCTTCTGCATTGCAAATAACATTACATTTCACGAGAAAGAAATATCTTTCATGTACTTGAGCTTTACTCTTAAAATTGCATAAACCAACTTTCTCTCACTGAGAAAGGAGCTTTTTAGCAAATCTGGCCTTGCTTTCTCTTCATTTGCTTATTGCACTAAACACAGCATTAGTGTTCTTAGAAGGTTTAAACTAGTGATAATGTGCATTGAAGCTCAAACATGACTTGCTCTGCAAAAAAACTTTAACACATGAAAATCTGTCTTCTGCATTGCAAATAACATTACATTTCATGAGAAAGAAACATCTTTCATGTACTTGAGCTTTACTCATAAAATTGCATAAACCAACTTTCTCTCACTGAGAAAGAAGCTTTGCAGCAAATGTGGCCTTGCTTTTTCTTCATTTGCACTAAACACAGCATTAGTGTTCTTAGAAGGTTTAAACTAGTGATAATGTGCATTGAAGCTCAAACATGACTTGCACTGCAAAAAAACTTTAACACATGAAAATCTGTCTTCTGCATTGCAAATAACATTACATTTCATGAGAAAGAGACATCTTGCATGTACGTGAGCTTTACTCTTAAAATTGCATAAACCAACTTTCTCTCACTGAGAAAGAAGCTTTTCAGCAAATGTGGCTTTGCGTTCTCTTCATTTGCTTAGTTGCACTAAACACAGCATTAGTGTTCTTAAAAGGTTTAAACTAGTGATAATATGCATTGAAGCTCAAACATTACCTGCTCTGCAAAAAAACTTTAACACATGAAAATCTGTCTTCTGCATTGCATATATTACATTTCATGAGAAAGAAACATCTTTCATGTACTTGAGCTTTACTCATAAAATTGCATAAACCAACTTTCTCTCACTGAGAAAGAAGCTTTTCAGCAAATGTGGCTTTGCGTTCTCTTCATTTGCTTACTTGCACTAAACACAGCATTAGTGTTCTTAGAAGGTTTAAACTAGTGATAATGTGCATTATTGAAGCATAAACATGTCTTGCTCTGCAAAAAAACTTTAACGCATGAAAATCTTTCTTCTGCATTGCAAATAACATTACATTTCATGTGAAAGAAACATCTTTCATGTACTTGAGCTTTACTCATAAAATTGCATAAACCAACTTTCTCTCACTGAGAAAGAAGAATTGCAGCAAATGTGGCCTTGCTTTCTCTTCATTTGCCTAGTTGCACTAAACACAGCATTAGTGTTCTTAAAAGGTTTAAACTAGTGATAATACGCATTGAAGCTCAAACATGACCTGCTCTGCAAAAAAACTTTAACACATGAAAATCTGTCTTCTGCATTGCAAATAACATTACATTTCACGAGAAAGAAATATCTTTCATGTACTTGAGCTTTACTCTTAAAATTGCATAAACCAACTTTCTCTCACTGAGAAAGGAGCTTTTTAGCAAATCTGGCCTTGCTTTCTCTTCATTTGCTTATTGCACTAAACACAGCATTAGTGTTCTTAGAAGGTTTAAACTAGTGATAATGTGCATTGAAGCTCAAACATGACTTGCTCTGCAAAAAAACTTTAACACATGAAAATCTGTCTTCTGCATTGCAAATAACATTACATTTCATGAGAAAGAAACATCTTTCATGTACTTGAGCTTTACTCATAAAATTGCATAAACCAACTTTCTCTCACTGAGAAAGAAGCTTTGCAGCAAATGTGGCCTTGCTTTTTCTTCATTTGCACTAAACACAGCATTAGTGTTCTTAGAAGGTTTAAACTAGTGATAATGTGCATTGAAGCTCAAACATGTCTTGCTCTGCAAAAAAACTTTAACACATGAAAATCTGTCTTCTGCATTGCAAATGACATTACATTTCATGAGAAAGAGACATCTTGCATGTACGTGAGCTTTACTCTTAAAATTGCATAAACCAACTTTCTCTCACTGAGAAAGAAGCTTTTCAGCAAATGTGGCTTTGCGTTCTCTTCATTTGCTTACTTGCACTAAACACAGCATTAGTGTTCTTAGAAGGTTTAAACTAGTGATAATGTGCGTTATTGAAGCATAAACATGTCTTGCTCTGCAAAAAAACTTTAACGCATGAAAATCTGTCTTCTGCATTGCAAATAACATTACATTTCATGAGAAAGAAACATCTTTCATGTACTTGAGCTTTACTCATAAAATTGCATAAACCAACTTTCTCTCACTGAGAAAGAAGCATTGCAGCAAATGTGGCCTTGCTTTCTCTTCATTTGCCTAGTTGCACTTAAACACAGCATTAGTGTTCTTAGAAGGTTTAAACTAGTGATAATATGCATTGAAGCTCAAACATGACCTGCTCTGCAAAAAAACTTTAACACATGAAAATCTGTCTTCTGCATTGCAAATAACATTACATTTCACGAGAAAGAAATATCTTTCATGTACTTGAGCTTTACTCTTAAAATTGCGTAAACCAACTTTCTCTCACTGAGAAAGGAGCTTTTTAGCAAATCTGGCCTTGCTTTCTCTTCATTTGCTTATTGCACTAAACACAGCATTAGTGTTCTTAGAAGGTTTAAACTAGTGATAATGTGCATTGAAGCTCAAACATGACTTGCTCTGCAAAAAAACTTTAACACATGAAAATCTGTCTTCTGCATTGCAAATAACATTACATTTCATGAGAAAGAAACATCTTTCATGTACTTGAGCTTTACTCATAAAATTGCATAAACCAACTTTCTCTCACTGAGAAAGAAGCTTTGCAGCAAATTTGGCCTTGCTTTTTCTTCATTTGCACTAAACACAGCATTAGTGTTCTTAGGAGGTTTAAACTAGTGATAATGTGCATTGAAGCTCAAACATGTCTGGCTCTGCAAAAAAACTTTAACACATGAAAATCTGTCTTCTGCATTGCAAATAACATTACATTTCACGAGAAAGAAATATCTTTCATGTACTTGAGCTTTACTCTTAAAATTGCATAAACCAACTTTCTCTCACTGAGAAAGGAGCTTTTTAGCAAATCTGGCCTTGCTTTCTCTTCATTTGCTTATTGCACTAAACACAGCATTAGTGTTCTTAAAAGGTTTAAACTAGTGATAATGTGCATTGAAGCTCAAATATGACTTGCTCTGCAAAAAAACTTTAACACATGAAAATCTGTCTTCTGCATTGCAAATAACATTACATTTCATGAGAAAGAAACATCTTTCATGTACTTGAGCTTTACTCATAAAATTGCATAAACCAACTTTCTCTCACTGAGAAAGAAGCTTTGCAGCAAATGTGGCCTTGCTTTTTCTTCATTTGCACTAAACACAGCATTAGTGTTCTTAGAAGGTTTAAACTAGTGATAATGTGCATTGAAGCTCAAACATGTCTTGCTCTGCAAAAAAACTTTAACACATGAAAATCTGTCTTCTGCATTGCAAATAACATTACATTTCATGAGAAAGAAACATCTTTCATGTACTTGAGCTTTACTCATAAAATTGCATAAACCAACTTTCTCTCACTGGGAAAGAAGCTTTGCAGAAAATGTGGCCTTGCTTTCTCTTCATTTGCCTAGTTGCACTTAAACACAGCATTAGTGTTCTTAGAAGGTTTAAACCTTCATTTGCTTTCTCTTCATTTGCTTACTTGCACTAAACACAGCATTAGAGTTCTTAGAAGGTTTAAACTAGTGATAATGTGCATTGAAGCTCAAAGATGACTTGCACTGCAAAAAAACTTTAACACATGAAAATCTGTCTTCTGCATTGCAAATAACATTACATTTCATGAGAAAGAAACATCTTTCATGTACTTGAGCTTTACTCATAAAATTGCATAAACCAACTTTCTCTCACTGAGAAAGAAGCATTGCAGCAAATGTGGCCTTGCTTTCTCTTCATTTGCCTAGTTGCACTAAACACAGCATTAGTGTTCTTAAAAGGTTTAAACTAGTGATAATACGCATTGAAGCTCAAACATGACCTGCTCTGCAAAAAAACTTTAACACATGAAAATCTGTCTTCTGCATTGCAAATAACATTACATTTTACGAGAAAGAAATATCTTTCATGTACTTGAGCTTTACTCTTAAAATTGCATAAACCAACTTTCTCTCACTGAGAAAGGAGCTTTTTAGCAAATCTGGCCTTGCTTTCTCTTCATTTGCTTATTGCACTAAACACAGCATTAGTGTTCTTAGAAGGTTTAAACTAGTGATAATGTGCATTGAAGCTCAAACATGACTTGCTCTGCAAAAAAACTTTAACACATGAAAATCTGTCTTCTGCATTGCAAATAACATTACATTTCATGAGAAAGAAACATCTTTCATGTACTTGAGCTTTACTCATAAAATTGCATAAACCAACTTTCTCTCACTGAGAAAGAAGCTTTGCAGCAAATGTGGCCTTGCTTTTTCTTCATTTGCACTAAACACAGCATTAGTGTTCTTAGAAGGTTTAAACTAGTGATAATGTGCATTGAAGCTCAAACATGTCTTGCTCTGCAAAAAAACTTTAACACATGAAAATCTGTCTTCTGCATTGCAAATGACATTACATTTCATGAGAAAGAGACATCTTGCATGTACGTGAGCTTTACTCTTAAAATTGCATAAACCAACTTTCTCTCACTGAGAAAGAAGCTTTTCAGCAAATGTGGCTTTGCGTTCTCTTCGTTTGCTTAGTTGCACTAAACACAGCATTAGTGTTCTTAAAAGGTTTAAACTAGTGATATTATGCATTGAAGCTCAAACATGACCTGCTCTGCAAAAAAACTTTAACACATGAAAATCTGTCTTCTGCATTGCAAATAAAATTACATTTCATGAGAAAGAAACATCTTTCATGTACTTGAGCTTTAGTCTTAAAATTGCATAAACCAACTTTCTCTCACTGAGAAAGGAGCTTTTTAGCAAATCTGGCCTTGCTTTCTCTTCATTTGCCTAGTTGCACTTAAACACAGCATTAGTGTTCTTAGAAGGTTTAAACCTTCATTAGCTTTCTCTTCATTTGCTTACTTGCACTAAACACAGCATTAGAGTTCTTAGAAGGTTTAAACTAGTGATAATGTGCATTGAAGCTCAAACATGACTTGCACTGCAAAAAAACTTTAACACATGAAAATCTGTCTTCTGCATTGCAAATAACATTACATTTCATGAGAAAGAGACATCTTGCATGTACGTGAGCTTTACTCTTAAAATTGCATAAACCAACTTTCTCTCACTGAGAAAGAAGCTTTTCAGCAAATGTGGCTTTGCGTTCTCTTCATTTGCTTAGTTGCACTAAACACAGCATTAGTGTTCTTAAAAGGTTTAAACTAGTGATGATATGCATTGAAGCTCAAACATTACCTGCTCTGCAAAAAAACTTTAACACATGAAAATCTGTCTTCTGCATTGCAAATAAAATTACATTTCATGAGAAAGAAACATCTTTCATGTACTTGAGCTTTACTCATAAAATTGCATAAACCAACTTTCTCTCACTGAGAAAGAAGCTTTTCAGCAAATGTGGCTTTGCGTTCTCTTCATTTGCTTACTTGCACTAAACACAGCATTAGTGTTCTTAGAAGGTTTAAACTAGTGATAATGTGCGTTATTGAAGCATAAACATGTCTTGCTCTGCAAAAAAACTTTAACGCATGAAAATCTGTCTTCTGCATTGCAAATAACATTACATTTCATGAGAAAGAAACATCTTTCATGTACTTGAGCTTTACTCATAAAATTGCATAAACCAACTTTCTCTCACTGAGAAAGAAGCATTGCAGCAAATGTGGCCTTGCTTTCTCTTCATTTGCCTAGTTGCACTTAAACACAGCATTAGTGTTCTTAGAAGGTTTAAACTAGTGATAATATGCATTGAAGCTCAAACATGACCTGCTCTGCAAAAAAGCTTTAACACATGAAACTCTGTCTTCTGCATTGCAAATAACATTACATTTCACGAGAAAGAAATATCTTTCATGTACTTGAGCTTTACTCTTAAAATTGCATAAACCAACTTTCTCTCACTGAGAAAGGAGCTTTTTAGCAAATCTGGCCTTGCTTTCTCTTCATTTGCTTATTGCACTAAACACAGCATTAGTGTTCTTAGAAGGTTTAAACTAGTGATAATGTGCATTGAAGCTCAAACATGTCTTGCTCTGCAAAAAAACTTTAACACATGAAAATCTGTCTTCTGCATTGCAAATAACATTACATTTCATGAGAAAGAAACATCTTTCATGTACTTGAGCTTTACTCATAAAATTGCATAAACCAACTTTCTCTCACTGGGAAAGAAGCTTTGCAGAAAATGTGGCCTTGCTTTCTCTTCATTTGCCTAGTTGCACTTAAACACAGCATTAGTGTTCTTAGAAGGTTTAAACCTTCATTTGCTTTCTCTTCATTTGCTTACTTGCACTAAACACAGCATTAGAGTTCTTAGAAGGTTTAAACTAGTGATAATGTGCATTGAAGCTCAAAGATGACTTGCACTGCAAAAAAACTTTAACACATGAAAATCTGTCTTCTGCATTGCAAATAACATTACATTTCATGAGAAAGAAACATCTTTCATGTACTTGAGCTTTACTCATAAAATTGCATAAACCAACTTTCTCTCACTGAGAAAGAAGCATTGCAGCAAATGTGGCCTTGCTTTCTCTTCATTTGCCTAGTTGCACTAAACACAGCATTAGTGTTCTTAAAAGGTTTAAACTAGTGATAATACGCATTGAAGCTCAAACATGACCTGCTCTGCAAAAAAACTTTAACACATGAAAATCTGTCTTCTGCATTGCAAATAACATTACATTTCACGAGAAAGAAATATCTTTCATGTACTTGAGCTTTACTCTTAAAATTGCATAAACCAACTCTCTCTCACTGAGAAAGGAGCTTTTTAGCAAATCTGGCCTTGCTTTCTCTTCATTTGCTTATTGCACTAAACACAGCATTAGTGTTCTTAGAAGGTTTAAACTAGTGATAATGTGCACTGAAGCTCAAACATGACTTGCTCTGCAAAAAAACTTTAACACATGAAAATCTGTCTTCTGCATTGCAAATAACATTACATTTCATGAGAAAGAAACATCTTTCATGTACTTGAGCTTTACTCATAAAATTGCATAAACCAACTTTCTCTCACTGAGAAAGAAGCTTTGCAAAAAATGTGGCCTTGCTTTTTCTTCATTTGCACTAAACACAGCATTAGTGTTCTTAGAAGGTTTAAACTAGTGATAATGTGCATTGAAGCTCAAACTTGTCTTGCTCTGCAAAAAAACTTTAACACATGAAAATCTGTCTTCTGCATTGCAAATGACATTACATTTCATGAGAAAGAGACATCTTGCATGTACGTGAGCTTTACTCTTAAAATTGCATAAACCAACTTTCTCTCACTGAGAAAGAAGCTTTTCAGCAAATGTGGCTTTGCGTTCTCTTCGTTTGCTTAGTTGCACTAAACACAGCATTAGTGTTCTTAAAAGGTTTAAACTAGTGATATTATGCATTGAAGCTCAAACATGACCTGCTCTGCAAAAAAACTTTAACACATGAAAATCTGTCTTCTGCATTGCAAATAACATTACATTTCATGAGAAAGAAACATCTTTCATGTACTTGAGCTTTACTCATAAAATTGCATAAACCAACTTTCTCTCACTGAGAAAGAAGCATTGCAGCAAATGTGGCCTTGCTTTCTCTTCATTTGCCTAGTTGCACTTAAACACAGCATTAGTGTTCTTAGAAGGTTTAAACTAGTGATAATGTGCATTGAAGCTCAAACGTGACTTGCACTGCAAAAAACTTTAACACATGAAAATTTGTCTTCTGCATTGCAAATCACATTACATTTCATGTGAAAGAAATATCTTTCATGTACTTGAGCTTTACTCTTAAAATTGCGTAAACCAACTTTCTCTCACTGAGAAAGGAGCTTTTTAGCAAATCTGGCCTTGCTTTCTCTTCATTTGCTTATTGCACTAAACACAGCATTAGTGTTCTTAGAAGGTTTAAACTAGTGATAATGTGCATTGAAGCTCAAACATGACTTGCTCTGCAAAAAAACTTTAACACATGAAAATCTGTCTTCTGCATTGCAAATAACATTACATTTCATGAGAAAGAAACATCTTTCATGTACTTGAGCTTTACTCATAAAATTGCATAAACCAACTTTCTCTCACTGAGAAAGAAGCTTTGCAGCAAATTTGGCCTTGCTTTTTCTTCATTTGCACTAAACACAGCATTAGTGTTCTTAGGAGGTTTAAACTAGTGATAATGTGCATTGAAGCTCAAACATGTCTGGCTCTGCAAAAAAACTTTAACACATGAAAATCTGTCTTCTGCATTGCAAATAAAATTACATTTCATGAGAAAGAAACATCTTTCATGTACTTGAGCTTTACTCATAAAATTGCATAAACCAACTTTCTCTCACTGAGAAAGAAGCTTTTCAGCAAATGTGGCTTTGCGTTCTCTTCATTTGCTTACTTGCACTAAACACAGCATTAGTGTTCTTAGAAGGTTTAAACTAGTGATAATGTGCGTTATTGAAGCATAAACATGTCTTGCTCTGCAAAAAAACTTTAACGCATGAAAATCTGTCTTCTGCATTGCAAATAACATTACATTTCATGAGAAAGAAACATCTTTCATGTACTTGAGCTTTACTCATAAAATTGCATAAACCAACTTTCTCTCACTGAGAAAGAAGCATTGCAGCAAATGTGGCCTTGCTTTCTCTTCATTTGCCTAGTTGCACTTAAACACAGCATTAGTGTTCTTAGAAGGTTTAAACTAGTGATAATATGCATTGAAGCTCAAACATGACCTGCTCTGCAAAAAAGCTTTAACACATGAAACTCTGTCTTCTGCATTGCAAATAACATTACATTTCACGAGAAAGAAATATCTTTCATGTACTTGAGCTTTACTCTTAAAATTGCATAAACCAACTTTCTCTCACTGAGAAAGGAGCTTTTTAGCAAATCTGGCCTTGCTTTCTCTTCATTTGCTTATTGCACTAAACACAGCATTAGTGTTCTTAGAAGGTTTAAACTAGTGATAATGTGCATTGAAGCTCAAACATGTCTTGCTCTGCAAAAAAACTTTAACACATGAAAATCTGTCTTCTGCATTGCAAATAACATTACATTTCATGAGAAAGAAACATCTTTCATGTACTTGAGCTTTACTCATAAAATTGCATAAACCAACTTTCTCTCACTGGGAAAGAAGCTTTGCAGAAAATGTGGCCTTGCTTTCTCTTCATTTGCCTAGTTGCACTTAAACACAGCATTAGTGTTCTTAGAAGGTTTAAACCTTCATTTGCTTTCTCTTCATTTGCTTACTTGCACTAAACACAGCATTAGAGTTCTTAGAAGGTTTAAACTAGTGATAATGTGCATTGAAGCTCAAAGATGACTTGCACTGCAAAAAAACTTTAACACATGAAAATCTGTCTTCTGCATTGCAAATAACATTACATTTCATGAGAAAGAAACATCTTTCATGTACTTGAGCTTTACTCATAAAATTGCATAAACCAACTTTCTCTCACTGAGAAAGAAGCATTGCAGCAAATGTGGCCTTGCTTTCTCTTCATTTGCCTAGTTGCACTAAACACAGCATTAGTGTTCTTAAAAGGTTTAAACTAGTGATAATACGCATTGAAGCTCAAACATGACCTGCTCTGCAAAAAAACTTTAACACATGAAAATCTGTCTTCTGCATTGCAAATAACATTACATTTCACGAGAAAGAAATATCTTTCATGTACTTGAGCTTTACTCTTAAAATTGCATAAACCAACTCTCTCTCACTGAGAAAGGAGCTTTTTAGCAAATCTGGCCTTGCTTTCTCTTCATTTGCTTATTGCACTAAACACAGCATTAGTGTTCTTAGAAGGTTTAAACTAGTGATAATGTGCACTGAAGCTCAAACATGACTTGCTCTGCAAAAAAACTTTAACACATGAAAATCTGTCTTCTGCATTGCAAATAACATTACATTTCATGAGAAAGAAACATCTTTCATGTACTTGAGCTTTACTCATAAAATTGCATAAACCAACTTTCTCTCACTGAGAAAGAAGCTTTGCAATAAATGTGGCCTTGCTTTTTCTTCATTTGCACTAAACACAGCATTAGTGTTCTTAGAAGGTTTAAACTAGTGATAATGTGCATTGAAGCTCAAACTTGTCTTGCTCTGCAAAAAAACTTTAACACATGAAAATCTGTCTTCTGCATTGCAAATGACATTACATTTCATGAGAAAGAGACATCTTGCATGTACGTGAGCTTTACTCTTAAAATTGCATAAACCAACTTTCTCTCACTGAGAAAGAAGCTTTTCAGCAAATGTGGCTTTGCGTTCTCTTCGTTTGCTTAGTTGCACTAAACACAGCATTAGTGTTCTTAAAAGGTTTAAACTAGTGATATTATGCATTGAAGCTCAAACATGACCTGCTCTGCAAAAAAACTTTAACACATGAAAATCTGTCTTCTGCATTGCAAATAACATTACATTTCATGAGAAAGAAACATCTTTCATGTACTTGAGCTTTACTCATAAAATTGCATAAACCAACTTTCTCTCACTGAGAAAGAAGCATTGCAGCAAATGTGGCCTTGCTTTCTCTTCATTTGCCTAGTTGCACTTAAACACAGCATTAGTGTTCTTAGAAGGTTTAAACTAGTGATAATGTGCATTGAAGCTCAAACGTGACTTGCACTGCAAAAAACTTTAACACATGAAAATTTGTCTTCTGCATTGCAAATCACATTACATTTCATGTGAAAGAAATATCTTTCATGTACTTGAGCTTTACTCTTAAAATTGCGTAAACCAACTTTCTCTCACTGAGAAAGGAGCTTTTTAGCAAATCTGGCCTTGCTTTCTCTTCATTTGCTTATTGCACTAAACACAGCATTAGTGTTCTTAGAAGGTTTAAACTAGTGATAATGTGCATTGAAGCTCAAACATGACTTGCTCTGCAAAAAAACTTTAACACATGAAAATCTGTCTTCTGCATTGCAAATAACATTACATTTCATGAGAAAGAAACATCTTTCATGTACTTGAGCTTTACTCATAAAATTGCATAAACCAACTTTCTCTCACTGAGAAAGAAGCTTTGCAGCAAATTTGGCCTTGCTTTTTCTTCATTTGCACTAAACACAGCATTAGTGTTCTTAGGAGGTTTAAACTAGTGATAATGTGCATTGAAGCTCAAACATGTCTGGCTCTGCAAAAAAACTTTAACACATGAAAATCTGTCTTCTGCATTGCAAATAAAATTACATTTCATGAGAAAGAAACATCTTTCATGTACTTGAGCTTTACTCATAAAATTGCATAAACCAACTTTCTCTCACTGAGAAAGAAGCTTTTCAGCAAATGTGGCTTTGCGTTCTCTTCATTTGCTTACTTGCACTAAACACAGCATTAGTGTTCTTAGAAGGTTTAAACTAGTGATAATGTGCGTTATTGAAGCATAAACATGTCTTGCTCTGCAAAAAAACTTTAACGCATGAAAATCTGTCTTCTGCATTGCAAATAACATTACATTTCATGAGAAAGAAACATCTTTCATGTACTTGAGCTTTACTCATAAAATTGCATAAACCAACTTTCTCTCACTGAGAAAGAAGCATTGCAGCAAATGTGGCCTTGCTTTCTCTTCATTTGCCTAGTTGCACTTAAACACAGCATTAGTGTTCTTAGAAGGTTTAAACTAGTGATAATATGCATTGAAGCTCAAACATGACCTGCTCTGCAAAAAAGCTTTAACACATGAAACTCTGTCTTCTGCATTGCAAATAACATTACATTTCACGAGAAAGAAATATCTTTCATGTACTTGAGCTTTACTCTTAAAATTGCATAAACCAACTTTCTCTCACTGAGAAAGGAGCTTTTTAGCAAATCTGGCCTTGCTTTCTCTTCATTTGCTTATTGCACTAAACACAGCATTAGTGTTCTTAGAAGGTTTAAACTAGTGATAATGTGCATTGAAGCTCAAACATGTCTTGCTCTGCAAAAAAACTTTAACACATGAAAATCTGTCTTCTGCATTGCAAATAACATTACATTTCATGAGAAAGAAACATCTTTCATGTACTTGAGCTTTACTCATAAAATTGCATAAACCAACTTTCTCTCACTGGGAAAGAAGCTTTGCAGAAAATGTGGCCTTGCTTTCTCTTCATTTGCCTAGTTGCACTTAAACACAGCATTAGTGTTCTTAGAAGGTTTAAACCTTCATTTGCTTTCTCTTCATTTGCTTACTTGCACTAAACACAGCATTAGAGTTCTTAGAAGGTTTAAACTAGTGATAATGTGCATTGAAGCTCAAAGATGACTTGCACTGCAAAAAAACTTTAACACATGAAAATCTGTCTTCTGCATTGCAAATAACATTACATTTCATGAGAAAGAAACATCTTTCATGTACTTGAGCTTTACTCATAAAATTGCATAAACCAACTTTCTCTCACTGAGAAAGAAGCATTGCAGCAAATGTGGCCTTGCTTTCTCTTCATTTGCCTAGTTGCACTAAACACAGCATTAGTGTTCTTAAAAGGTTTAAACTAGTGATAATACGCATTGAAGCTCAAACATGACCTGCTCTGCAAAAAAACTTTAACACATGAAAATCTGTCTTCTGCATTGCAAATAACATTACATTTCACGAGAAAGAAATATCTTTCATGTACTTGAGCTTTACTCTTAAAATTGCATAAACCAACTCTCTCTCACTGAGAAAGGAGCTTTTTAGCTAATCTGGCCTTGCTTTCTCTTCATTTGCTTATTGCACTAAACACAGCATTAGTGTTCTTAGAAGGTTTAAACTAGTGATAATGTGCACTGAAGCTCAAACATGACTTGCTCTGCAAAAAAACTTTAACACATGAAAATCTGTCTTCTGCATTGCAAATAACATTACATTTCATGAGAAAGAAACATCTTTCATGTACTTGAGCTTTACTCATAAAATTGCATAAACCAACTTTCTCTCACTGAGAAAGAAGCTTTGCAAAAAATGTGGCCTTGCTTTTTCTTCATTTGCACTAAACACAGCATTAGTGTTCTTAGAAGGTTTAAACTAGTGATAATGTGCATTGAAGCTCAAACTTGTCTTGCTCTGCAAAAAAACTTTAACACATGAAAATCTGTCTTCTGCATTGCAAATGACATTACATTTCATGAGAAAGAGACATCTTGCATGTACGTGAGCTTTACTCTTAAAATTGCATAAACCAACTTTCTCTCACTGAGAAAGAAGCTTTTCAGCAAATGTGGCTTTGCGTTCTCTTCGTTTGCTTAGTTGCACTAAACACAGCATTAGTGTTCTTAAAAGGTTTAAACTAGTGATATTATGCATTGAAGCTCAAACATGACCTGCTCTGCAAAAAAACTTTAACACATGAAAATCTGTCTTCTGCATTGCAAATAACATTACATTTCATGAGAAAGAAACATCTTTCATGTACTTGAGCTTTACTCATAAAATTGCATAAACCAACTTTCTCTCACTGAGAAAGAAGCATTGCAGCAAATGTGGCCTTGCTTTCTCTTCATTTGCCTAGTTGCACTTAAACACAGCATTAGTGTTCTTAGAAGGTTTAAACTAGTGATAATGTGCATTGAAGCTCAAACGTGACTTGCACTGCAAAAAACTTTAACACATGAAAATTTGTCTTCTGCATTGCAAATCACATTACATTTCATGAGAAAGAAACATCTTGCATGTACTTGAGCTTTACTCTTAAAATTGCATAAACCAACTTTCTCTCACTGAGAAAGAAGCTTTTCAGGAAATGTGGCTTTGCGTTCTCTTCATTTGCTTACTTGCACTTAAACACAGCATTAGTGTTCTTAGAAGGTTTAAACCTTCATTTGCTTTCTCTTCATTTGCTTACTTGCACTAAACACAGCATTAGAGTTCTTAAAAGGTTTAAACTAGTGATAATATGCATTGAAGCTCAAACATGGCCTGCTCTGCAAAAAAACTTTAACACATGAAAATCTGTCTTCTGCTTTGCAAATAACATTACATTTCATGAGAAAGAAACATCTTTCATTACTTGAGCTTTACTCTTAAAATTGCATAAACCAACTTTCTCTCACTGAGAAAGAAGCATTGCAGCAAATGTGGCCTTGCTTTCTCTTCATTTGCTTATTGCACTAAACACAGCATTAGTGTTCTTAGAAGGTTTAAACTAGTGATAATGTGCATTGAAGCTCAAACATGACTTGCTCTGCAAAAAAACTTTAACACATGAAAATCTGTCTTCTGCATTGCAAATAACATTACATTTCATGAGAAAGAAACATCTTTCATGTACTTGAGCTTTACTCATAAAATTGCATAAACCAACTTTCTCTCACTGAGAAAGAAGCTTTGCAGCAAATGTGGCCTTGCTTTTTCTTCATTTGCACTAAACACAGCATTAGTGTTCTTAGAAGGTTTAAACTAGTGATAATGTGCATTGAAGCTCAAACATGTCTTGCTCTGCAAAAAAACTTTAACACATGAAAATCTGTCTTCTGCATTGCAAATGACATTACATTTCATGAGAAAGAGACATCTTGCATGTACGTGAGCTTTACTCTTAAAATTGCATAAACCAACTTTCTCTCACTGAGAAAGACGCTTTTCAGCAAATGTGGCTTTGCGTTCTCTTCGTTTGCTTAGTTGCACTAAACACAGCATTAGTGTTCTTAAAAGGTTTAAACTAGTGATATTATGCATTGAAGCTCAAACATGACCTGCTCTGCAAAAAAACTTTAACACATGAAAATCTGTCTTCTGCATTGCAAATAAAATTACATTTCATGAGAAAGAAACATCTTTCATGTACTTGAGCTTTAGTCTTAAAATTGCATAAACCAACTTTCTCTCACTGAGAAAGGAGCTTTTTAGCAAATCTGGCCTTGCTTTCTCTTCATTTGCCTAGTTGCACTTAAACACAGCATTAGTGTTCTTAGAAGGTTTAAACCTTCATTAGCTTTCTCTTCATTTGCTTACTTGCACTAAACACAGCATTAGAGTTCTTAGAAGGTTTAAACTAGTGATAATGTGCATTGAAGCTCAAACATGACTTGCACTGCAAAAAAACTTTAACACATGAAAATCTGTCTTCTGCATTGCAAATAACATTACATTTCATGAGAAAGAGACATCTTGCATGTACGTGAGCTTTACTCTTAAAATTGCATAAACCAACTTTCTCTCACTGAGAAAGAAGCTTTTCAGCAAATGTGGCTTTGCGTTCTCTTCATTTGCTTAGTTGCACTAAACACAGCATTAGTGTTCTTAAAAGGTTTAAACTAGTGATGATATGCATTGAAGCTCAAACATTACCTGCTCTGCAAAAAAACTTTAACACATGAAAATCTGTCTTCTGCATTGCAAATAAAATTACATTTCATGAGAAAGAAACATCTTTCATGTACTTGAGCTTTACTCATAAAATTGCATAAACCAACTTTCTCTCACTGAGAAAGAAGCTTTTCAGCAAATGTGGCTTTGCGTTCTCTTCATTTGCTTACTTGCACTAAACACAGCATTAGTGTTCTTAGAAGGTTTAAACTAGTGATAATGTGCGTTATTGAAGCATAAACATGTCTTGCTCTGCAAAAAAACTTTAACGCATGAAAATCTGTCTTCTGCATTGCAAATAACATTACATTTCATGAGAAAGAAACATCTTTCATGTACTTGAGCTTTACTCATAAAATTGCATAAACCAACTTTCTCTCACTGAGAAAGAAGCATTGCAGCAAATGTGGCCTTGCTTTCTCTTCATTTGCCTAGTTGCACTTAAACACAGCATTAGTGTTCTTAGAAGGTTTAAACTAGTGATAATATGCATTGAAGCTCAAACATGACCTGCTCTGCAAAAAAGCTTTAACACATGAAAATCTGTCTTCTGCATTGCAAATAACATTACATTTCACGAGAAAGAAATATCTTTCATGTACTTGAGCTTTACTCTTAAAATTGCATAAACCAACTTTCTCTCACTGAGAAAGGAGCTTTTTAGCAAATCTGGCCTTGCTTTCTCTTCATTTGCTTATTGCACTAAACACAGCATTAGTGTTCTTAGAAGGTTTAAACTAGTGATAATGTGCATTGAAGCTCAAACATGACTTGCTCTGCAAAAAAACTTTAACACATGAAAATCTGTCTTCTGCATTGCAAATAACATTACATTTCATGAGAAAGAAACATCTTTCATGTACTTGAGCTTTACTCATAAAATTGCATAAACCAACTTTCTCTCACTGAGAAAGAAGCTTTGCAGCAAATGTGGCCTTGCTTTTTCTTCATTTGCACTAAACACAGCATTAGTGTTCTTAGAAGGTTTAAACTAGTGATAATGTGCATTGAAGCTCAAACATGACTTGCACTGCAAAAAAACTTTAACACATGAAAATCTGTCTTCTGCATTGCAAATAACATTACATTTCATGAGAAAGAGACATCTTGCATGTACGTGAGCTTTACTCTTAAAATTGCATAAACCAACTTTCTCTCACTGAGAAAGAAGCTTTTCAGCAAATGTGGCTTTGCGTTCTCTTCATTTGCTTAGTTGCACTAAACACAGCATTAGTGTTCTTAAAAGGTTTAAACTAGTGATAATATGCATTGAAGCTCAAACATTACCTGCTCTGCAAAAAAACTTTAACACATGAAAATCTGTCTTCTGCATTGCATATATTACATTTCATGAGAAAGAAACATCTTTCATGTACTTGAGCTTTACTCATAAAATTGCATAAACCAACTTTCTCTCACTGAGAAAGAAGCTTTTCAGCAAATGTGGCTTTGCGTTCTCTTCATTTGCTTACTTGCACTAGACACAGCATTAGTGTTCTTAGAAGGTTTAAACTAGTGATAATGTGCATTATTGAAGCATAAACATGTCTTGCTCTGCAAAAAAACTTTAACGCATGAAAATCTGTCTTCTGCATTGCAAATAACATTACATTTCATGTGAAAGAAACATCTTTCATGTACTTGAGCTTTACTCATAAAATTGCATAAACCAACTTTCTCTCACTGAGAAAGAAGAATTGCAGCAAATGTGGCCTTGCTTTCTCTTCATTTGCCTAGTTGCACTAAACACAGCATTAGTGTTCTTAAAAGGTTTAAACTAGTGATAATACGCATTGAAGCTCAAACATGACCTGCTCTGCAAAAAAACTTTAACACATGAAAATCTGTCTTCTGCATTGCAAATAACTACATTTCACGAGAAAGAAATATCTTTCATGTACTTGAGCTTTACTCTTAAAATTGCATAAACCAACTTTCTCTCACTGAGAAAGGAGCTTTTTAGCAAATCTGGCCTTGCTTTCTCTTCATTTGCTTATTGCACTAAACACAGCATTAGTGTTCTTAGAAGGTTTAAACTAGTGATAATGTGCATTGAAGCTCAAACATGACTTGCTCTGCAAAAAAACTTTAACACATGAAAATCTGTCTTCTGCATTGCAAATAACATTACATTTCATGAGAAAGAAACATCTTTCATGTACTTGAGCTTTACTCATAAAATTGCATAAACCAACTTTCTCTCACTGAGAAAGAAGCTTTGCAGCAAATGTGGCCTTGCTTTTTCTTCATTTGCACTAAACACAGCATTAGTGTTCTTAGAAGGTTTAAACTAGTGATAATGTGCATTGAAGCTCAAACATGTCTTGCTCTGCAAAAAAACTTTAACACATGAAAATCTGTCTTCTGCATTGCAAATGACATTACATTTCATGAGAAAGAGACATCTTGCATGTACGTGAGCTTTACTCTTAAAATTGCATAAACCAACTTTCTCTCACTGAGAAAGAAGCTTTTCAGCAAATGTGGCTTTGCGTTCTCTTCATTTGCTTACTTGCACTAAACACAGCATTAGTGTTCTTAGAAGGTTTAAACTAGTGATAATGTGCGTTATTGAAGCATAAACATGTCTTGCTCTGCAAAAAAACTTTAACGCATGAAAATCGGTCTTCTGCATTGCAAATAACATTACATTTCATGAGAAAGAAACATCTTTCATGTACTTGAGCTTTACTCATAAAATTGCATAAACCAACTTTCTCTCACTGAGAAAGAAGCATTGCAGCAAATGTGGCCTTGCTTTCTCTTCATTTGCCTAGTTGCACTTAAACACAGCATTAGTGTTCTTAGAAGGTTTAAACTAGTGATAATATGCATTGAAGCTCAAACATGACCTGCTCTGCAAAAAAACTTTAACACATGAAAATCTGTCTTCTGCATTGCAAATAACATTACATTTCACGAGAAAGAAATATCTTTCATGTACTTGAGCTTTACTCTTAAAATTGCGTAAACCAACTTTCTCTCACTGAGAAAGGAGCTTTTTAGCAAATCTGGCCTTGCTTTCTCTTCATTTGCTTATTGCACTAAACACAGCATTAGTGTTCTTAGAAGGTTTAAACTAGTGATAATGTGCATTGAAGCTCAAATATGACTTGCTCTGCAAAAAAACTTTAACACATGAAAATCTGTCTTCTGCATTGCAAATAACATTACATTTCATGAGAAAGAAACATCTTTCATGTACTTTAGCTTTACTCATAAAATTGCATAAACCAACTTTCTCTCACTGAGAAAGAAGCTTTGCAGCAAATTTGGCCTTGCTTTTTCTTCATTTGCACTAAACACAGCATTAGTGTTCTTAGAAGGTTTAAACTAGTGATAATGTGCATTGAAGCTCAAACATGTCTTGCTCTGCAAAAAAACTTTAACACATGAAAATCTGTCTTCTGCATTGCAAATGACATTACATTTCATGAGAAAGAGACATCTTGCATGTACGTGAGCTTTACCCTTAAAATTGCATAAACCAACTTTCTCTCACTGAGAAAGAAGCTTTTCAGCAAATGTGGCTTTGCGTTCTCTTCGTTTGCTTAGTTGCACTAAACACAACATTAGTGTTCTTAAAAGGTTTAAACTAGTGATAATATGCATTGAAGCTCAAACATGACCTGCTCTGCAAAAAAACTTTAACACATGAAAATCTGTCTTCTGCTTTGCAAATAACATTACATTTCATGAGAAAGAAACATCTTTCATTACTTGAGCTTTACTCTTAAAATTGCATAAACCAACTTTCTCTCACTGAGAAAGGAGCTTTTTAGCAAATCTGGCCTTGCTTTCTCTTCATTTGCCTAGTTGCACTTAAACACAGCATTAGTGTTCTTAGAAGGTTTAAACCTTCATTTGCTTTCTCTTCATCTGCTTACTTGCACTAAACACAGCATTAGAGTTCTTAGAAGGTTTAAAATAGTGATAATGTGCATTTAAGCTCAAACATGACTTGCACTGCAAAAAAACTTTAACACATGAAAATCTGTCTTCTGCATTGCAAATAACATTACATTTCATGAGAAAGAAACATCTTTCATGTACTTGAGCTTTACTCTTAAAATTGCAAAAACCAACTTTCTCTCACTGAGAAAGAAGCTTTTCAGCAAATGTGGCTTTGCGTTCTCTTCGTTTGCTTAGTTGCACTAAACACAGCATTAGTGTTCTTAAAAGGTTTGAACTAGTGATAATATGCATTGAAGCTCAAACATTACCTGCTCTGCAAAAAAACTTTTAACACATAAAAATCTGTCTTCTGCATTGCAAATAACATTACATTTTCTGAGAAAGAAACATTTTCATGTACTTGAGCTTTACTCATAAAATTGCATAAACCAACTTTCTCTCACTGAGAAAGAAGCATTGCAGCAAATGTGGCCTTGCTTTCTCTTCATTTGCTTATTGCACTAAACACAGCATTAGTGTTCTTAGAAGGTTTAAACTAGTGATAATGTGCATTGAAGCTCAAACATGACTTGCTCTGCAAAAAAACTTTAACACATGAAAATCTGTCTTCTGCATTGCAAATAACATTACATTTCATGAGAAAGAAACATCTTTCATGTACTTGAGCTTTACTCATAAAATTGCATAAACCAACTTTCTCTCACTGAGAAAGAAGCTTTGCAGCAAATGTGGCCTTGCTTTTTCTTCATTTGCACTAAACACAGCATTAGTGTTCTTAGAAGGTTTAAACTAGTGATAATGTGCATTGAAGCTCAAACATGTCTTGCTCTGCAAAAAAACTTTAACACATGAAAATCTGTCTTCTGCATTGCAAATGACATTACATTTCATGAGAAAGAGACATCTTGCATGTACGTGAGCTTTACTCTTAAAATTGCATAAACCAACTTTCTCTCACTGAGAAAGAAGCTTTTCAGCAAATGTGGCTTTGCGTTCTCTTCGTTTGCTTAGTTGCACTAAACACAGCATTAGTGTTCTTAAAAGGTTTAAACTAGTGATATTATGCATTGAAGCTCAAACATGACCTGCTCTGCAAAAAAACTTTAACACATGAAAATCTGTCTTCTGCATTGCAAATAAAATTACATTTCATGAGAAAGAAACATCTTTCATGTACTTGAGCTTTAGTCTTAAAATTGCATAAACCAACTTTCTCTCACTGAGAAAGGAGCTTTTTAGCAAATCTGGCCTTGCTTTCTCTTCATTTGCCTAGTTGCACTTAAACACAGCATTAGTGTTCTTAGAAGGTTTAAACCTTCATTAGCTTTCTCTTCATTTGCTTACTTGCACTAAACACAGCATTAGAGTTCTTAGGTTTAAACTAGTGATAATGTGCATTGAAGCTCAAACATGACTTGCACTGCAAAAAAACTTTAACACATGAAAATCTGTCTTCTGCATTGCAAATAACATTACATTTCATGAGAAAGAGACATCTTGCATGTACGTGAGCTTTACTCTTAAAATTGCATAAACCAACTTTCTCTCACTGAGAAAGAAGCTTTTCAGCAAATGTGGCTTTGCGTTCTCTTCATTTGCTTAGTTGCACTAAACACAGCATTAGTGTTCTTAAAAGGTTTAAACTAGTGATGATATGCATTGAAGCTCAAACATTACCTGCTCTGCAAAAAAACTTTAACACATGAAAATCTGTCTTCTGCATTGCAAATAAAATTACATTTCACGAGAAAGAAATATCTTTCATGTACTTGAGCTTTACTCTTAAAATTGCATAAACCAACTTTCTCTCACTGAGAAAGGAGCTTTTTAGCAAATCTGGCCTTGCTTTCTCTTCATTTGCTTATTGCACTAAACACAGCATTAGTGTTCTTAGAAGGTTTAAACTAGTGATAATGTGCATTGAAGCTCAAACATGACTTGCTCTGCAAAAAAACTTTAACACATGAAAATCTGTCTTCTGCATTGCAAATAACATTACATTTCATGAGAAAGAAACATCTTTCATGTACTTGAGCTTTACTCATAAAATTGCATAAACCAACTTTCTCTCACTGAGAAAGAAGCTTTGCAGCAAATGTGGCCTTGCTTTTTCTTCATTTGCACTAAACACAGCATTAGTGTTCTTAGAAGGTTTAAACTAGTGATAATGTGCATTGAAGCTCAAACATGACTTGCACTGCAAAAAAACTTTAACACATGAAAATCTGTCTTCTGCATTGCAAATAACATTACATTTCATGAGAAAGAGACATCTTGCATGTACGTGAGCTTTACTCTTAAAATTGCATAAACCAACTTTCTCTCACTGAGAAAGAAGCTTTTCAGCAAATGTGGCTTTGCGTTCTCTTCATTTGCTTAGTTGCACTAAACACAGCATTAGTGTTCTTAAAAGGTTTAAACTAGTGATAATATGCATTGAAGCTCAAACATTACCTGCTCTGCAAAAAAACTTTAACACATGAAAATCTGTCTTCTGCATTGCATATATTACATTTCATGAGAAAGAAACATCTTTCATGTACTTGAGCTTTACTCATAAAATTGCATAAACCAACTTTCTCTCACTGAGAAAGAAGCTTTTCAGCAAATGTGGCTTTGCGTTCTCTTCATTTGCTTACTTGCACTAAACACAGCATTAGTGTTCTTAGAAGGTTTAAACTAGTGATAATGTGCATTATTGAAGCATAAACATGTCTTGCTCTGCAAAAAAACTTTAACGCATGAAAATCTTTCTTCTGCATTGCAAATAACATTACATTTCATGTGAAAGAAACATCTTTCATGTACTTGAGCTTTACTCATAAAATTGCATAAACCAACTTTCTCTCACTGAGAAAGAAGAATTGCAGCAAATGTGGCCTTGCTTTCTCTTCATTTGCCTAGTTGCACTAAACACAGCATTAGTGTTCTTAAAAGGTTTAAACTAGTGATAATACGCATTGAAGCTCAAACATGACCTGCTCTGCAAAAAAACTTTAACACATGAAAATCTGTCTTCTGCATTGCAAATAACATTACATTTCACGAGAAAGAAATATCTTTCATGTACTTGAGCTTTACTCTTAAAATTGCATAAACCAACTTTCTCTCACTGAGAAAGGAGCTTTTTAGCAAATCTGGCCTTGCTTTCTCTTCATTTGCTTATTGCACTAAACACAGCATTAGTGTTCTTAGAAGGTTTAAACTAGTGATAATGTGCATTGAAGCTCAAACATGACTTGCTCTGCAAAAAAACTTTAACACATGAAAATCTGTCTTCTGCATTGCAAATAACATTACATTTCATGAGAAAGAAACATCTTTCATGTACTTGAGCTTTACTCATAAAATTGCATAAACCAACTTTCTCTCACTGAGAAAGAAGCTTTGCAGCAAATGTGGCCTTGCTTTTTCTTCATTTGCACTAAACACAGCATTAGTGTTCTTAGAAGGTTTAAACTAGTGATAATGTGCATTGAAGCTCAAACATGTCTTGCTCTGCAAAAAAACTTTAACACATGAAAATCTGTCTTCTGCATTGCAAATGACATTACATTTCATGAGAAAGAGACATCTTGCATGTACGTGAGCTTTACTCTTAAAATTGCATAAACCAACTTTCTCTCACTGAGAAAGAAGCTTTTCAGCAAATGTGGCTTTGCGTTCTCTTCATTTGCTTACTTGCACTAAACACAGCATTAGTGTTCTTAGAAGGTTTAAACTAGTGATAATGTGCGTTATTGAAGCATAAACATGTCTTGCTCTGCAAAAAAACTTTAACGCATGAAAATCTGTCTTCTGCATTGCAAATAACATTACATTTCATGAGAAAGAAACATCTTTCATGTACTTGAGCTTTACTCATAAAATTGCATAAACCAACTTTCTCTCACTGAGAAAGAAGCATTGCAGCAAATGTGGCCTTGCTTTCTCTTCATTTGCCTAGTTGCACTTAAACACAGCATTAGTGTTCTTAGAAGGTTTAAACTAGTGATAATATGCATTGAAGCTCAAACATGACCTGCTCTGCAAAAAAACTTTAACACATGAAAATCTGTCTTCTGCATTGCAAATAACATTACATTTCACGAGAAAGAAATATCTTTCATGTACTTGAGCTTTACTCTTAAAATTGCGTAAACCAACTTTCTCTCACTGAGAAAGGAGCTTTTTAGCAAATCTGGCCTTGCTTTCTCTTCATTTGCTTATTGCACTAAACACAGCATTAGTGTTCTTAGAAGGTTTAAACTAGTGATAATGTGCATTGAAGCTCAAACATGACTTGCTCTGCAAAAAAACTTTAACACATGAAAATCTGTCTTCTGCATTGCAAATAACATTACATTTCATGAGAAAGAAACATCTTTCATGTACTTGAGCTTTACTCATAAAATTGCATAAACCAACTTTCTCTCACTGAGAAAGAAGCTTTGCAGCAAATTTGGCCTTGCTTTTTCTTCATTTGCACTAAACACAGCATTAGTGTTCTTAGGAGGTTTAAACTAGTGATAATGTGCATTGAAGCTCAAACATGTCTGGCTCTGCAAAAAAACTTTAACACATGAAAATCTGTCTTCTGCATTGCAAATAACATTACATTTCACGAGAAAGAAATATCTTTCATGTACTTGAGCTTTACTCTTAAAATTGCATAAACCAACTTTCTCTCACTGAGAAAGGAGCTTTTTAGCAAATCTGGCCTTGCTTTCTCTTCATTTGCTTATTGCACTAAACACAGCATTAGTGTTCTTAAAAGGTTTAAACTAGTGATAATGTGCATTGAAGCTCAAATATGACTTGCTCTGCAAAAAAACTTTAACACATGAAAATCTGTCTTCTGCATTGCAAATAACATTACATTTCATGAGAAAGAAACATCTTTCATGTACTTGAGCTTTACTCATAAAATTGCATAAACCAACTTTCTCTCACTGAGAAAGAAGCTTTGCAGCAAATGTGGCCTTGCTTTTTCTTCATTTGCACTAAACACAGCATTAGTGTTCTTAGAAGGTTTAAACTAGTGATAATGTGCATTGAAGCTCAAACATGTCTTGCTCTGCAAAAAAACTTTAACACATGAAAATCTGTCTTCTGCATTGCAAATAACATTACATTTCATGAGAAAGAAACATCTTTCATGTACTTGAGCTTTACTCATAAAATTGCATAAACCAACTTTCTCTCACTGGGAAAGAAGCTTTGCAGAAAATGTGGCCTTGCTTTCTCTTCATTTGCCTAGTTGCACTTAAACACAGCATTAGTGTTCTTAGAAGGTTTAAACCTTCATTTGCTTTCTCTTCATTTGCTTACTTGCACTAAACACAGCATTAGAGTTCTTAGAAGGTTTAAACTAGTGATAATGTGCATTGAAGCTCAAAGATGACTTGCACTGCAAAAAAACTTTAACACATGAAAATCTGTCTTCTGCATTGCAAATAACATTACATTTCATGAGAAAGAAACATCTTTCATGTACTTGAGCTTTACTCATAAAATTGCATAAACCAACTTTCTCTCACTGAGAAAGAAGCATTGCAGCAAATGTGGCCTTGCTTTCTCTTCATTTGCCTAGTTGCACTAAACACAGCATTAGTGTTCTTAAAAGGTTTAAACTAGTGATAATACGCATTGAAGCTCAAACATGACCTGCTCTGCAAAAAAACTTTAACACATGAAAATCTGTCTTCTGCATTGCAAATAACATTACATTTTACGAGAAAGAAATATCTTTCATGTACTTGAGCTTTACTCTTAAAATTGCATAAACCAACTTTCTCTCACTGAGAAAGGAGCTTTTTAGCAAATCTGGCCTTGCTTTCTCTTCATTTGCTTATTGCACTAAACACAGCATTAGTGTTCTTAGAAGGTTTAAACTAGTGATAATGTGCATTGAAGCTCAAACATGACTTGCTCTGCAAAAAAACTTTAACACATGAAAATCTGTCTTCTGCATTGCAAATAACATTACATTTCATGAGAAAGAAACATCTTTCATGTACTTGAGCTTTACTCATAAAATTGCATAAACCAACTTTCTCTCACTGAGAAAGAAGCTTTGCAGCAAATGTGGCCTTGCTTTTTCTTCATTTGCACTAAACACAGCATTAGTGTTCTTAGAAGGTTTAAACTAGTGATAATGTGCATTGAAGCTCAAACATGTCTTGCTCTGCAAAAAAACTTTAACACATGAAAATCTGTCTTCTGCATTGCAAATGACATTACATTTCATGAGAAAGAGACATCTTGCATGTACGTGAGCTTTACTCTTAAAATTGCATAAACCAACTTTCTCTCACTGAGAAAGAAGCTTTTCAGCAAATGTGGCTTTGCGTTCTCTTCGTTTGCTTAGTTGCACTAAACACAGCATTAGTGTTCTTAAAAGGTTTAAACTAGTGATATTATGCATTGAAGCTCAAACATGACCTGCTCTGCAAAAAAACTTTAACACATGAAAATCTGTCTTCTGCATTGCAAATAAAATTACATTTCATGAGAAAGAAACATCTTTCATGTACTTGAGCTTTAGTCTTAAAATTGCATAAACCAACTTTCTCTCACTGAGAAAGAAGCTTTTCAGCAAATGTGGCTTTGCGTTCTCTTCATTTGCTTACTTGCACTAAACACAGCATTAGTGTTCTTAGAAGGTTTAAACTAGTGATAATGTGCATTGAAGCTCAAACTTGTCTTGCTCTGCAAAAAAACTTTAACACATGAAAATCTGTCTTCTGCATTGCAAATGACATTACATTTCATGAGAAAGAGACATCTTGCATGTACGTGAGCTTTACTCTTAAAATTGCATAAACCAACTTTCTCTCACTGAGAAAGAAGCTTTTCAGCAAATGTGGCTTTGCGTTCTCTTCGTTTGCTTAGTTGCACTAAACACAGCATTAGTGTTCTTAAAAGGTTTAAACTAGTGATATTATGCATTGAAGCTCAAACATGACCTGCTCTGCAAAAAAACTTTAACACATGAAAATCTGTCTTCTGCATTGCAAATAACATTACATTTCATGAGAAAGAAACATCTTTCATGTACTTGAGCTTTACTCATAAAATTGCATAAACCAACTTTCTCTCACTGAGAAAGAAGCATTGCAGCAAATGTGGCCTTGCTTTCTCTTCATTTGCCTAGTTGCACTTAAACACAGCATTAGTGTTCTTAGAGGGTTTAAACTAGTGATAATGTGCATTGAAGCTCAAACGTGACTTGCACTGCAAAAAACTTTAACACATGAAAATTTGTCTTCTGCATTGCAAATCACATTACATTTCATGAGAAAGAAACATCTTGCATGTACTTGAGCTTTACTCTTAAAATTGCATAAACCAACTTTCTCTCACTGAGAAAGAAGCTTTTCAGGAAATGTGGCTTTGCGTTCTCTTCATTTGCTTACTTGCACTTAAACACAGCATTAGTGTTCTTAGAAGGTTTAAACCTTCATTTGCTTTCTCTTCATTTGCTTACTTGCACTAAACACAGCATTAGAGTTCTTAAAAGGTTTAAACTAGTGATAATATGCATTGAAGCTCAAACATGGCCTGCTCTGCAAAAAAACTTTAACACATGAAAATCTGTCTTCTGCTTTGCAAATAACATTACATTTCATGAGAAAGAAACATCTTTCATTACTTGAGCTTTACTCTTAAAATTGCATAAACCAACTTTCTCTCACTGAGAAAGGAGCTTTTTAGCAAATCTGGCCTTGCTTTCTCTTCATTTGCCTAGTTGCACTTAAACACAGCATTAGTGTTCTTAGAAGGTTTAAACCTTCATTTGCTTTCTCTTCATCTGCTTACTTGCACTAAACACAGCATTAGAGTTCTTAGAAGGTTTAAACTAGTGATAATGTGCATTGAAGCTCAAAGATGACTTGCACTGCAAAAAAACTTTAACACATGAAAATCTGTCTTCTGCATTGCAAATAACATTACATTTCATGAGAAAGAAACATCTTTCATGTACTTGAGCTTTACTCATAAAATTGCATAAACCAACTTTCTCTCACTGAGAAAGAAGCATTGCAGCAAATGTGGCCTTGCTTTCTCTTCATTTGCCTAGTTGCACTAAACACAGCATTAGTGTTCTTAAAAGGTTTAAACTAGTGATAATACGCATTGAAGCTCAAACATGACCTGCTCTGCAAAAAAACTTTAACACATGAAAATCTGTCTTCTGCATTGCAAATCACATTACATTTCATGAGAAAGAAACATCTTGCATGTACTTGAGCTTTACTCTTAAAATTGCATAAACCAACTTTCTCTCACTGAGAAAGAAGCTTTTCAGGAAATGTGGCTTTGCGTTCTCTTCATTTGCTTACTTGCACTTAAACACAGCATTAGTGTTCTTAGAAGGTTTAAACCTTCATTTGCTTTCTCTTCATTTGCTTACTTGCACTAAACACAGCATTAGAGTTCTTAAAAGGTTTAAACTAGTGATAATATGCATTGAAGCTCAAACATGGCCTGCTCTGCAAAAAAACTTTAACACATGAAAATCTGTCTTCTGCTTTGCAAATAACATTACATTTCATGAGAAAGAAACATCTTTCATTACTTGAGCTTTACTCTTAAAATTGCATAAACCAACTTTCTCTCACTGAGAAAGGAGCTTTTTAGCAAATCTGGCCTTGCTTTCTCTTCATTTGCCTAGTTGCACTTAAACACAGCATTAGTGTTCTTAGAAGGTTTAAACCTTCATTTGCTTTCTCTTCATCTGCTTACTTGCACTAAACACAGCATTAGAGTTCTTAGAAGGTTTAAAATAGTGATAATGTGCATTTAAGCTCAAACATGACTTGCACTGCAAAAAAACTTTAACAAATGAAAATCTGTCTTCTGCATTGCAAATAACATTACATTTCATGAGAAAGAAACATCTTTCATGTACTTGAGCTTTACTCATAAAATTGCATAAACCAACTTTCTCTCACTGAGAAAGAAGCATTGCAGCAAATGTGGCCTTGCTTTCTCTTCATTTGCCTAGTTGCACTAAACACAGCATTAGTGTTCTTAAAAGGTTTAAACTAGTGATAATACGCATTGAAGCTCAAACATGACCTGCTCTGCAAAAAAACTTTAACACATGAAAATCTGTCTTCTGCATTGCAAATAACATTACATTTCACGAGAAAGAAATATCTTTCATGTACTTGAGCTTTACTCTTAAAATTGCATAAACCAACTCTCTCTCACTGAGAAAGGAGCTTTTTAGCAAATCTGGCCTTGCTTTCTCTTCATTTGCTTATTGCACTAAACACAGCATTAGTGTTCTTAAAAGGTTTAAACTAGTGATAATGTGCACTGAAGCTCAAACATGACTTGCTCTGCAAAAAAACTTTAACACATGAAAATCTGTCTTCTGCATTGCAAATAACATTACATTTCATGAGAAAGAAACATCTTTCATGTACTTGAGCTTTACTCATAAAATTGCATAAACCAACTTTCTCTCACTGAGAAAGAAGCTTTGCAAAAAATGTGGCCTTGCTTTTTCTTCATTTGCACTAAACACAGCATTAGTGTTCTTAGAAGGTTTAAACTAGTGATAATGTGCATTGAAGCTCAAACATGTCTTGCTCTGCAAAAAAACTTTAACACATGAAAATCTGTCTTTTGCATTGCAAATAACATTACATTTCATGAGAAAGAAACATCTTTCATGTACTTGAGCTTTACTCATAAAATTGCATAAACCAACTTTCTCTCACTGGGAAAGAAGCTTTGCAGAAAATGTGGCCTTGCTTTCTCTTCATTTGCCTAGTTGCACTTAAACACAGCATTAGTGTTCTTAGAAGGTTTAAACCTTCATTTGCTTTCTCTTCATTTGCTTATTGCACTAAACACAGCATTAGTGTTCTTAGAAGGTTTAAACTAGTGATAATGTGCATTGAAGCTCAAACATGTCTTGCTCTGCAAAAAAACTTTAACACATGAAAATCTGTCTTCTGCATTGCAAATAACATTACATTTCATGAGAAAGAAACATCTTTCATGTACTTGAGCTTTACTCATAAAATTGCATAAACCAACTTTCTCTCACTGGGAAAGAAGCTTTGCAGAAAATGTGGCCTTGCTTTCTCTTCATTTGCCTAGTTGCACTTAAACACAGCATTAGTGTTCTTAGAAGGTTTAAACCTTCATTTGCTTTCTCTTCATTTGCTTACTTGCACTAAACACAGCATTAGAGTTCTTAGAAGGTTTAAACTAGTGATAATGTGCATTGAAGCTCAAAGATGACTTGCACTGCAAAAAAACTTTAACACATGAAAATCTGTCTTCTGCATTGCAAATAACATTACATTTCATGAGAAAGAAACATCTTTCATGTACTTGAGCTTTACTCATAAAATTGCATAAACCAACTTTCTCTCACTGAGAAAGAAGCATTGCAGCAAATGTGGCCTTGCTTTCTCTTCATTTGCCTAGTTGCACTAAACACAGCATTAGTGTTCTTAAAAGGTTTAAACTAGTGATAATACGCATTGAAGCTCAAACATGACCTGCTCTGCAAAAAAACTTTAACACATGAAAATCTGTCTTCTGCATTGCAAATAACATTACATTTCACGAGAAAGAAATATCTTTCATGTACTTGAGCTTTACTCTTAAAATTGCATAAACCAACTCTCTCTCACTGAGAAAGGAGCTTTTTAGCAAATCTGGCCTTGCTTTCTCTTCATTTGCTTATTGCACTAAACACAGCATTAGTGTTCTTAGAAGGTTTAAACTAGTGATAATGTGCATTGAAGCTCAAACATGACCTGCTCTGCAAAAAAACTTTAACACATGAAAATCTGTCTTCTGCATTGCAAATAACATTACATTTCACGAGAAAGAAATATCTTTCATGTACTTGAGCTTTACTCTTAAAATTGCATAAACCAACTTTCTCTCACTGAGAAAGAAGCTTTGCAAAAAATGTGGCCTTGCTTTTTCTTCATTTGCACTAAACACAGCATTAGTGTTCTTAGAAGGTTTAAACTAGTGATAATGTGCATTGAAGCTCAAACTTGTCTTGCTCTGCAAAAAAACTTTAACACATGAAAATCTGTCTTCTGCATTGCAAATGACATTACATTTCATGAGAAAGAGACATCTTGCATGTACGTGAGCTTTACTCTTAAAATTGCATAAACCAACTTTCTCTCACTGAGAAAGAAGCTTTTCAGCAAATGTGGCTTTGCGTTCTCTTCGTTTGCTTAGTTGCACTAAACACAGCATTAGTGTTCTTAAAAGGTTTAAACTAGTGATATTATGCATTGAAGCTCAAACATGACCTGCTCTGCAAAAAAACTTTAACACATGAAAATCTGTCTTCTGCATTGCAAATAACATTACATTTCATGAGAAAGAAACATCTTTCATGTACTTGAGCTTTACTCATAAAATTGCATAAACCAACTTTCTCTCACTGAGAAAGAAGCATTGCAGCAAATGTGGCCTTGCTTTCTCTTCATTTGCCTAGTTGCACTTAAACACAGCATTAGTGTTCTTAGAAGGTTTAAACTAGTGATAATGTGCATTGAAGCTCAAACGTGACTTGCACTGCAAAAAACTTTAACACATGAAAATTTGTCTTCTGCATTGCAAATCACATTACATTTCATGAGAAAGAAACATCTTGCATGTACTTGAGCTTTACTCTTAAAATTGCATAAACCAACTTTCTCTCACTGAGAAAGAAGCTTTTCAGGAAATGTGGCTTTGCGTTCTCTTCATTTGCTTACTTGCACTTAAACACAGCATTAGTGTTCTTAGAAGGTTTAAACCTTCATTTGCTTTCTCTTCATTTGCTTACTTGCACTAAACACAGCATTAGAGTTCTTAAAAGGTTTAAACTAGTGATAATATGCATTGAAGCTCAAACATGGCCTGCTCTGCAAAAAAACTTTAACACATGAAAATCTGTCTTCTGCTTTGCAAATAACATTACATTTCATGAGAAAGAAACATCTTTCATTACTTGAGCTTTACTCTTAAAATTGCATAAACCAACTTTCTCTCACTGAGAAAGGAGCTTTTTAGCAAATCTGGCCTTGCTTTCTCTTCATTTGCCTAGTTGCACTTAAACACAGCATTAGTGTTCTTAGAAGGTTTAAACCTTCATTTGCTTTCTCTTCATCTGCTTACTTGCACTAAACACAGCATTAGAGTTCTTAGAAGGTTTAAAATAGTGATAATGTGCATTTAAGCTCAAACATGACTTGCACTGCAAAAAAACTTTAACAAATGAAAATCTGTCTTCTGCATTGCAAATAACATTACATTTCATGAGAAAGAAACATCTTTCATGTACTTGAGCTTTACTCTTAAAATTGCAAAAACCAACTTTCTCTCACTGAGAAAGAAGCTTTTCAGCAAATGTGGCTTTGCGTTCTCTTCGTTTGCTTAGTTGCACTAAACACAGCATTAGTGTTCTTAAAAGGTTTGAACTAGTGATAATATGCATTGAAGCTCAAACATTACCTGCTCTGCAAAAAAACTTTAACACATAAAAATCTGTCTTCTGCATTGCAAATAACATTACATTTCCTGAGAAAGAAACATTTTCATGTACTTGAGCTTTACTCATAAAATTGCATAAACCAACTTTCTCTCACTGAGAAAGAAGCATTGCAGCAAATGTGGCCTTGCTTTCTCTTCATTTGCCTAGTTGCACTAAACACAGCATTAGTGTTCTTACAAGGTTTAAACTAGTGATAATACGCATTGAAGCTCAAACATGACCTGCTCTGCAAAAAAACTTTAACACATGAAAATCTGTCTTCTGCATTGCAAATAACATTACATTTCACGAGAAAGAAATATCTTTCATGTACTTGAGCTTTACTCTTAAAATTGCATAAACCAACTTTCTCTCACTGAGAAAGGAGCTTTTTAGCAAATCTGGCCTTGCTTTCTCTTCATTTGCTTATTGCACTAAACACAGCATTAGTGTTCTTAAAAGGTTTAAACTAGTGATAATGTGCATTGAAGCTCAAATATGACTTGCTCTGCAAAAAAACTTTAACACATGAAAATCTGTCTTCTGCATTGCAAATAACATTACATTTCATGAGAAAGAAACATCTTTCATGTACTTGAGCTTTACTCATAAAATTGCATAAACCAACTTTCTCTCACTGAGAAAGAAGCTTTGCAGCAAATGTGGCCTTGCTTTTTCTTCATTTGCACTAAACACAGCATTAGTGTTCTTAGAAGGTTTAAACTAGTGATAATGTGCATTGAAGCTCAAACATGTCTTGCTCTGCAAAAAAACTTTAACACATGAAAATCTGTCTTCTGCATTGCAAATAACATTACATTTCATGAGAAAGAAACATCTTTCATGTACTTGAGCTTTACTCATAAAATTGCATAAACCAACTTTCTCTCACTGGGAAAGAAGCTTTGCAGAAAATGTGGCCTTGCTTTCTCTTCATTTGCCTAGTTGCACTTAAACACAGCATTAGTGTTCTTAGAAGGTTTAAACCTTCATTTGCTTTCTCTTCATTTGCTTACTTGCACTAAACACAGCATTAGAGTTCTTAGAAGGTTTAAACTAGTGATAATGTGCATTGAAGCTCAAAGATGACTTGCACTGCAAAAAAACTTTAACACATGAAAATCTGTCTTCTGCATTGCAAATAACATTACATTTCATGAGAAAGAAACATCTTTCATGTACTTGAGCTTTACTCATAAAATTGCATAAACCAACTTTCTCTCACTGAGAAAGAAGCATTGCAGCAAATGTGGCCTTGCTTTCTCTTCATTTGCCTAGTTGCACTAAACACAGCATTAGTGTTCTTAAAAGGTTTAAACTAGTGATAATACGCATTGAAGCTCAAACATGACCTGCTCTGCAAAAAAACTTTAACACATGAAAATCTGTCTTCTGCATTGCAAATAACATTACATTTCACGAGAAAGAAATATCTTTCATGTACTTGAGCTTTACTCTTAAAATTGCATAAACCAACTTTCTCTCACTGAGAAAGGAGCTTTTTAGCAAATCTGGCCTTGCTTTCTCTTCATTTGCTTATTGCACTAAACACAGCATTAGTGTTCTTAGAAGGTTTAAACTAGTGATAATGTGCATTGAAGCTCAAACATGACTTGCTCTGCAAAAAAACTTTAACACATGAAAATCTGTCTTCTGCATTGCAAATAACATTACATTTCATAAGAAAGAAACATCTTTCATGTACTTGAGCTTTACTCATAAAATTGCATAAACCAACTTTCTCTCACTGGGAAAGAAGCTTTGCAGAAAATGTGGCCTTGCTTTCTCTTCATTTGCCTAGTTGCACTTAAACACAGCATTAGTGTTCTTAGAAGGTTTAAACCTTCATTTGCTTTCTCTTCATTTGCTTACTTGCACTAAACACAGCATTAGAGTTCTTAGAAGGTTTAAACTAGTGATAATGTGCATTGAAGCTCAAAGATGACTTGCACTGCAAAAAAACTTTAACACATGAAAATCTGTCTTCTGCATTGCAAATAACATTACATTTCATGAGAAAGAAACATCTTTCATGTACTTGAGCTTTACTCATAAAATTGCATAAACCAACTTTCTCTCACTGAGAAAGAAGCATTGCAGCAAATGTGGCCTTGCTTTCTCTTCATTTGCCTAGTTGCACTAAACACAGCATTAGTGTTCTTAAAAGGTTTAAACTAGTGATAATACGCATTGAAGCTCAAACATGACCTGCTCTGCAAAAAAACTTTAACACATGAAAATCTGTCTTCTGCATTGCAAATAACATTACATTTCACGAGAAAGAAATATCTTTCATGTACTTGAGCTTTACTCTTAAAATTGCATAAACCAACTCTCTCTCACTGAGAAAGGAGCTTTTTAGCAAATCTGGCCTTGCTTTCTCTTCATTTGCTTATTGCACTAAACACAGCATTAGTGTTCTTAGAAGGTTTAAACTAGTGATAATGTGCACTGAAGCTCAAACATGACTTGCTCTGCAAAAAAACTTTAACACATGAAAATCTGTCTTCTGCATTGCAAATAACATTACATTTCATGAGAAAGAAACATCTTTCATGTACTTGAGCTTTACTCATAAAATTGCATAAACCAACTTTCTCTCACTGAGAAAGAAGCTTTGCAAAAAATGTGGCCTTGCTTTTTCTTCATTTGCACTAAACACAGCATTAGTGTTCTTAGAAGGTTTAAACTAGTGATAATGTGCATTGAAGCTCAAACATGTCTTGCTCTGCAAAAAAACTTTAACACATGAAAATCTGTCTTTTGCATTGCAAATAACATTACATTTCATGAGAAAGAAACATCTTTCATGTACTTGAGCTTTACTCATAAAATTGCATAAACCAACTTTCTCTCACTGGGAAAGAAGCTTTGCAGAAAATGTGGCCTTGCTTTCTCTTCATTTGCCTAGTTGCACTTAAACACAGCATTAGTGTTCTTAGAAGGTTTAAACCTTCATTTGCTTTCTCTTCATTTGCTTACTTGCACTAAACACAGCATTAGTGTTCTTAGAAGGTTTAAACTAGTGATAATGTGCGTTATTGAAGCATAAACATGTCTTGCTCTGCAAAAAAACTTTAACGCATGAAAATCTGTCTTCTGCATTGCAAATAACATTACATTTCATGAGAAAGAAACATCTTTCATGTACTTGAGCTTTACTCATAAAATTGCATAAACCAACTTTCTCTCACTGAGAAAGAAGCATTGCAGCAAATGTGGCCTTGCTTTCTCTTCATTTGCCTAGTTGCACTTAAACACAGCATTAGTGTTCTTAGAAGGTTTAAACTAGTGATAATATGCATTGAAGCTCAAACATGACCTGCTCTGCAAAAAAGCTTTAACACATGAAAATCTGTCTTCTGCATTGCAAATAACATTACATTTCACGAGAAAGAAATATCTTTCATGTACTTGAGCTTTACTCTTAAAATTGCATAAACCAACTTTCTCTCACTGAGAAAGGAGCTTTTTAGCAAATCTGGCCTTGCTTTCTCTTCATTTGCTTATTGCACTAAACACAGCATTAGTGTTCTTAGAAGGTTTAAACTAGTGATAATGTGCATTGAAGCTCAAACATGTCTTGCTCTGCAAAAAAACTTTAACACATGAAAATCTGTCTTCTGCATTGCAAATAACATTACATTTCATGAGAAAGAAACATCTTTCATGTACTTGAGCTTTACTCATAAAATTGCATAAACCAACTTTCTCTCACTGGGAAAGAAGCTTTGCAGAAAATGTGGCCTTGCTTTCTCTTCATTTGCCTAGTTGCACTTAAACACAGCATTAGTGTTCTTAGAAGGTTTAAACCTTCATTTGCTTTCTCTTCATTTGCTTACTTGCACTAAACACAGCATTAGAGTTCTTAGAAGGTTTAAACTAGTGATAATGTGCATTGAAGCTCAAAGATGACTTGCACTGCAAAAAAACTTTAACACATGAAAATCTGTCTTCTGCATTGCAAATAACATTACATTTCATGAGAAAGAAACATCTTTCATGTACTTGAGCTTTACTCATAAAATTGCATAAACCAACTTTCTCTCACTGAGAAAGAAGCATTGCAGCAAATGTGGCCTTGCTTTCTCTTCATTTGCCTAGTTGCACTAAACACAGCATTAGTGTTCTTAAAAGGTTTAAACTAGTGATAATACGCATTGAAGCTCAAACATGACCTGCTCTGCAAAAAAACTTTAACACATGAAAATCTGTCTTCTGCATTGCAAATAACATTACATTTCACGAGAAAGAAATATCTTTCATGTACTTGAGCTTTACTCTTAAAATTGCATAAACCAACTCTCTCTCACTGAGAAAGGAGCTTTTTAGCAAATCTGGCCTTGCTTTCTCTTCATTTGCTTATTGCACTAAACACAGCATTAGTGTTCTTAGAAGGTTTAAACTAGTGATAATGTGCATTGAAGCTCAAACATGACCTGCTCTGCAAAAAAACTTTAACACATGAAAATCTGTCTTCTGCATTGCAAATAACATTACATTTCACGAGAAAGAAATATCTTTCATGTACTTGAGCTTTACTCTTAAAATTGCATAAACCAACTTTCTCTCACTGAGAAAGAAGCTTTGCAAAAAATGTGGCCTTGCTTTTTCTTCATTTGCACTAAACACAGCATTAGTGTTCTTAGAAGGTTTAAACTAGTGATAATGTGCATTGAAGCTCAAACTTGTCTTGCTCTGCAAAAAAACTTTAACACATGAAAATCTGTCTTCTGCATTGCAAATGACATTACATTTCATGAGAAAGAGACATCTTGCATGTACGTGAGCTTTACTCTTAAAATTGCATAAACCAACTTTCTCTCACTGAGAAAGAAGCTTTTCAGCAAATGTGGCTTTGCGTTCTCTTCGTTTGCTTAGTTGCACTAAACACAGCATTAGTGTTCTTAAAAGGTTTAAACTAGTGATATTATGCATTGAAGCTCAAACATGACCTGCTCTGCAAAAAAACTTTAACACATGAAAATCTGTCTTCTGCATTGCAAATAACATTACATTTCATGAGAAAGAAACATCTTTCATGTACTTGAGCTTTACTCATAAAATTGCATAAACCAACTTTCTCTCACTGAGAAAGAAGCATTGCAGCAAATGTGGCCTTGCTTTCTCTTCATTTGCCTAGTTGCACTTAAACACAGCATTAGTGTTCTTAGAAGGTTTAAACTAGTGATAATGTGCATTGAAGCTCAAACGTGACTTGCACTGCAAAAAACTTTAACACATGAAAATTTGTCTTCTGCATTGCAAATCACATTACATTTCATGAGAAAGAAACATCTTGCATGTACTTGAGCTTTACTCTTAAAATTGCATAAACCAACTTTCTCTCACTGAGAAAGAAGCTTTTCAGGAAATGTGGCTTTGCGTTCTCTTCATTTGCTTACTTGCACTTAAACACAGCATTAGTGTTCTTAGAAGGTTTAAACCTTCATTTGCTTTCTCTTCATTTGCTTACTTGCACTAAACACAGCATTAGAGTTCTTAAAAGGTTTAAACTAGTGATAATATGCATTGAAGCTCAAACATGGCCTGCTCTGCAAAAAAACTTTAACACATGAAAATCTGTCTTCTGCTTTGCAAATAACATTACATTTCATGAGAAAGAAACATCTTTCATTACTTGAGCTTTACTCTTAAAATTGCATAAACCAACTTTCTCTCACTGAGAAAGGAGCTTTTTAGCAAATCTGGCCTTGCTTTCTCTTCATTTGCCTAGTTGCACTTAAACACAGCATTAGTGTTCTTAGAAGGTTTAAACCTTCATTTGCTTTCTCTTCATCTGCTTACTTGCACTAAACACAGCATTAGAGTTCTTAGAAGGTTTAAAATAGTGATAATGTGCATTTAAGCTCAAACATGACTTGCACTGCAAAAAAACTTTAACAAATGAAAATCTGTCTTCTGCATTGCAAATAACATTACATTTCATGAGAAAGAAACATCTTTCATGTACTTGAGCTTTACTCTTAAAATTGCAAAAACCAACTTTCTCTCACTGAGAAAGAAGCTTTTCAGCAAATGTGGCTTTGCGTTCTCTTCGTTTGCTTAGTTGCACTAAACACAGCATTAGTGTTCTTAAAAGGTTTGAACTAGTGATAATATGCATTGAAGCTCAAACATTACCTGCTCTGCAAAAAAACTTTAACACATAAAAATCTGTCTTCTGCATTGCAAATAACATTACATTTCCTGAGAAAGAAACATTTTCATGTACTTGAGCTTTACTCATAAAATTGCATAAACCAACTTTCTCTCACTGAGAAAGAAGCATTGCAGCAAATGTGGCCTTGCTTTCTCTTCATTTGCCTAGTTGCACTAAACACAGCATTAGTGTTCTTACAAGGTTTAAACTAGTGATAATACGCATTGAAGCTCAAACATGACCTGCTCTGCAAAAAAACTTTAACACATGAAAATCTGTCTTCTGCATTGCAAATAACATTACATTTCACGAGAAAGAAATATCTTTCATGTACTTGAGCTTTACTCTTAAAATTGCATAAACCAACTTTCTCTCACTGAGAAAGGAGCTTTTTAGCAAATCTGGCCTTGCTTTCTCTTCATTTGCTTATTGCACTAAACACAGCATTAGTGTTCTTAAAAGGTTTAAACTAGTGATAATGTGCATTGAAGCTCAAATATGACTTGCTCTGCAAAAAAACTTTAACACATGAAAATCTGTCTTCTGCATTGCAAATAACATTACATTTCATGAGAAAGAAACATCTTTCATGTACTTGAGCTTTACTCATAAAATTGCATAAACCAACTTTCTCTCACTGAGAAAGAAGCTTTGCAGCAAATGTGGCCTTGCTTTTTCTTCATTTGCACTAAACACAGCATTAGTGTTCTTAGAAGGTTTAAACTAGTGATAATGTGCATTGAAGCTCAAACATGTCTTGCTCTGCAAAAAAACTTTAACACATGAAAATCTGTCTTCTGCATTGCAAATAACATTACATTTCATGAGAAAGAAACATCTTTCATGTACTTGAGCTTTACTCATAAAATTGCATAAACCAACTTTCTCTCACTGGGAAAGAAGCTTTGCAGAAAATGTGGCCTTGCTTTCTCTTCATTTGCCTAGTTGCACTTAAACACAGCATTAGTGTTCTTAGAAGGTTTAAACCTTCATTTGCTTTCTCTTCATTTGCTTACTTGCACTAAACACAGCATTAGAGTTCTTAGAAGGTTTAAACTAGTGATAATGTGCATTGAAGCTCAAAGATGACTTGCACTGCAAAAAAACTTTAACACATGAAAATCTGTCTTCTGCATTGCAAATAACATTACATTTCATGAGAAAGAAACATCTTTCATGTACTTGAGCTTTACTCATAAAATTGCATAAACCAACTTTCTCTCACTGAGAAAGAAGCATTGCAGCAAATGTGGCCTTGCTTTCTCTTCATTTGCCTAGTTGCACTTAAACACAGCATTAGTGTTCTTAGAAGGTTTAAACCTTCATTTGCTTTCTCTTCATTTGCTTACTTGCACTAAAAACAGCATTAGAGTTCTTAGAAGGTTTAAACTAGTGATAATGTGCATTGAAGCTCAAAGATGACTTGCACTGCAAAAAAACTTTAACACATGAAAATCTGTCTTCTGCATTGCAAATAACATTACATTTCATGAGAAAGAAACATCTTTCATGTACTTGAGCTTTACTCATAAAATTGCATAAACCAACTTTCTCTCACTGAGAAAGAAGCATTGCAGCAAATGTGGCCTTGCTTTCTCTTCATTTGCCTAGTTGCACTAAACACAGCATTAGTGTTCTTAAAAGGTTTAAACTAGTGATAATACGCATTGAAGCTCAAACATGACCTGCTCTGCAAAAAAACTTTAACACATGAAAATCTGTCTTCTGCATTGCAAATAACATTACATTTCACGAGAAAGAAATATCTTTCATGTACTTGAGCTTTACTCTTAAAATTGCATAAACCAACTCTCTCTCACTGAGAAAGGAGCTTTTTAGCAAATCTGGCCTTGCTTTCTCTTCATTTGCTTATTGCACTAAACACAGCATTAGTGTTCTTAGAAGGTTTAAACTAGTGATAATGTGCACTGAAGCTCAAACATGACTTGCTCTGCAAAAAAACTTTAACACATGAAAATCTGTCTTCTGCATTGCAAATAACATTACATTTCATGAGAAAGAAACATCTTTCATGTACTTGAGCTTTACTCATAAAATTGCATAAACCAACTTTCTCTCACTGAGAAAGAAGCTTTGCAAAAAATGTGGCCTTGCTTTTTCTTCATTTGCACTAAACACAGCATTAGTGTTCTTAGAAGGTTTAAACTAGTGATAATGTGCATTGAAGCTCAAACTTGTCTTGCTCTGCAAAAAAACTTTAACACATGAAAATCTGTCTTCTGCATTGCAAATGACATTACATTTCATGAGAAAGAGACATCTTGCATGTACGTGAGCTTTACTCTTAAAATTGCATAAACCAACTTTCTCTCACTGAGAAAGAAGCTTTTCAGCAAATGTGGCTTTGCGTTCTCTTCGTTTGCTTAGTTGCACTAAACACAGCATTAGTGTTCTTAAAAGGTTTAAACTAGTGATATTATGCATTGAAGCTCAAACATGACCTGCTCTGCAAAAAAACTTTAACACATGAAAATCTGTCTTCTGCATTGCAAATAACATTACATTTCATGAGAAAGAAACATCTTTCATGTACTTGAGCTTTACTCATAAAATTGCATAAACCAACTTTCTCTCACTGAGAAAGAAGCATTGCAGCAAATGTGGCCTTGCTTTCTCTTCATTTGCCTAGTTGCACTTAAACACAGCATTAGTGTTCTTAGAGGGTTTAAACTAGTGATAATGTGCATTGAAGCTCAAACGTGACTTGCACTGCAAAAAACTTTAACACATGAAAATTTGTCTTCTGCATTGCAAATCACATTACATTTCATGAGAAAGAAACATCTTGCATGTACTTGAGCTTTACTCTTAAAATTGCATAAACCAACTTTCTCTCACTGAGAAAGAAGCTTTTCAGGAAATGTGGCTTTGCGTTCTCTTCATTTGCTTACTTGCACTTAAACACAGCATTAGTGTTCTTAGAAGGTTTAAACCTTCATTTGCTTTCTCTTCATTTGCTTACTTGCACTAAACACAGCATTAGAGTTCTTAAAAGGTTTAAACTAGTGATAATATGCATTGAAGCTCAAACATGGCCTGCTCTGCAAAAAAACTTTAACACATGAAAATCTGTCTTCTGCTTTGCAAATAACATTACATTTCATGAGAAAGAAACATCTTTCATTACTTGAGCTTTACTCTTAAAATTGCATAAACCAACTTTCTCTCACTGAGAAAGGAGCTTTTTAGCAAATCTGGCCTTGCTTTCTCTTCATTTGCCTAGTTGCACTTAAACACAGCATTAGTGTTCTTAGAAGGTTTAAACCTTCATTTGCTTTCTCTTCATCTGCTTACTTGCACTAAACACAGCATTAGAGTTCTTAGAAGGTTTAAACTAGTGATAATGTGCATTGAAGCTCAAAGATGACTTGCACTGCAAAAAAACTTTAACACATGAAAATCTGTCTTCTGCATTGCAAATAACATTACATTTCATGAGAAAGAAACATCTTTCATGTACTTGAGCTTTACTCATAAAATTGCATAAACCAACTTTCTCTCACTGAGAAAGAAGCATTGCAGCAAATGTGGCCTTGCTTTCTCTTCATTTGCCTAGTTGCACTAAACACAGCATTAGTGTTCTTAAAAGGTTTAAACTAGTGATAATACGCATTGAAGCTCAAACATGACCTGCTCTGCAAAAAAACTTTAACACATGAAAATCTGTCTTCTGCATTGCAAATCACATTACATTTCATGAGAAAGAAACATCTTGCATGTACTTGAGCTTTACTCTTAAAATTGCATAAACCAACTTTCTCTCACTGAGAAAGAAGCTTTTCAGGAAATGTGGCTTTGCGTTCTCTTCATTTGCTTACTTGCACTTAAACACAGCATTAGTGTTCTTAGAAGGTTTAAACCTTCATTTGCTTTCTCTTCATTTGCTTACTTGCACTAAACACAGCATTAGAGTTCTTAAAAGGTTTAAACTAGTGATAATATGCATTGAAGCTCAAACATGGCCTGCTCTGCAAAAAAACTTTAACACATGAAAATCTGTCTTCTGCTTTGCAAATAACATTACATTTCATGAGAAAGAAACATCTTTCATTACTTGAGCTTTACTCTTAAAATTGCATAAACCAACTTTCTCTCACTGAGAAAGGAGCTTTTTAGCAAATCTGGCCTTGCTTTCTCTTCATTTGCCTAGTTGCACTTAAACACAGCATTAGTGTTCTTAGAAGGTTTAAACCTTCATTTGCTTTCTCTTCATCTGCTTACTTGCACTAAACACAGCATTAGAGTTCTTAGAAGGTTTAAAATAGTGATAATGTGCATTTAAGCTCAAACATGACTTGCACTGCAAAAAAACTTTAACAAATGAAAATCTGTCTTCTGCATTGCAAATAACATTACATTTCATGAGAAAGAAACATCTTTCATGTACTTGAGCTTTACTCATAAAATTGCATAAACCAACTTTCTCTCACTGAGAAAGAAGCATTGCAGCAAATGTGGCCTTGCTTTCTCTTCATTTGCCTAGTTGCACTAAACACAGCATTAGTGTTCTTAAAAGGTTTAAACTAGTGATAATACGCATTGAAGCTCAAACATGACCTGCTCTGCAAAAAAACTTTAACACATGAAAATCTGTCTTCTGCATTGCAAATAACATTACATTTCACGAGAAAGAAATATCTTTCATGTACTTGAGCTTTACTCTTAAAATTGCATAAACCAACTCTCTCTCACTGAGAAAGGAGCTTTTTAGCAAATCTGGCCTTGCTTTCTCTTCATTTGCTTATTGCACTAAACACAGCATTAGTGTTCTTAGAAGGTTTAAACTAGTGATAATGTGCACTGAAGCTCAAACATGACTTGCTCTGCAAAAAAACTTTAACACATGAAAATCTGTCTTCTGCATTGCAAATAACATTACATTTCATGAGAAAGAAACATCTTTCATGTACTTGAGCTTTACTCATAAAATTGCATAAACCAACTTTCTCTCACTGAGAAAGAAGCTTTGCAAAAAATGTGGCCTTGCTTTTTCTTCATTTGCACTAAACACAGCATTAGTGTTCTTAGAAGGTTTAAACTAGTGATAATGTGCATTGAAGCTCAAACATGTCTTGCTCTGCAAAAAAACTTTAACACATGAAAATCTGTCTTTTGCATTGCAAATAACATTACATTTCATGAGAAAGAAACATCTTTCATGTACTTGAGCTTTACTCATAAAATTGCATAAACCAACTTTCTCTCACTGGGAAAGAAGCTTTGCAGAAAATGTGGCCTTGCTTTCTCTTCATTTGCCTAGTTGCACTTAAACACAGCATTAGTGTTCTTAGAAGGTTTAAACCTTCATTTGCTTTCTCTTCATTTGCTTACTTGCACTAAACACAGCATTAGTGTTCTTAGAAGGTTTAAACTAGTGATAATGTGCGTTATTGAAGCATAAACATGTCTTGCTCTGCAAAAAAACTTTAACGCATGAAAATCTGTCTTCTGCATTGCAAATAACATTACATTTCATGAGAAAGAAACATATTTCATGTACTTGAGCTTTACTCATAAAATTGCATAAACCAACTTTCTCTCACTGAGAAAGAAGCATTGCAGCAAATGTGGCCTTGCTTTCTCTTCATTTGCCTAGTTGCACTTAAACACAGCATTAGTGTTCTTAGAAGGTTTAAACTAGTGATAATATGCATTGAAGCTCAAACATGACCTGCTCTGCAAAAAAGCTTTAACACATGAAAATCTGTCTTCTGCATTGCAAATAACATTACATTTCACGAGAAAGAAATATCTTTCATGTACTTGAGCTTTACTCTTAAAATTGCATAAACCAACTTTCTCTCACTGAGAAAGGAGCTTTTTAGCAAATCTGGCCTTGCTTTCTCTTCATTTGCTTATTGCACTAAACACAGCATTAGTGTTCTTAGAAGGTTTAAACTAGTGATAATGTGCATTGAAGCTCAAACATGTCTTGCTCTGCAAAAAAACTTTAACACATGAAAATCTGTCTTCTGCATTGCAAATAACATTACATTTCATGAGAAAGAAACATCTTTCATGTACTTGAGCTTTACTCATAAAATTGCATAAACCAACTTTCTCTCACTGGGAAAGAAGCTTTGCAGAAAATGTGGCCTTGCTTTCTCTTCATTTGCCTAGTTGCACTTAAACACAGCATTAGTGTTCTTAGAAGGTTTAAACCTTCATTTGCTTTCTCTTCATTTGCTTACTTGCACTAAACACAGCATTAGAGTTCTTAGAAGGTTTAAACTAGTGATAATGTGCATTGAAGCTCAAAGATGACTTGCACTGCAAAAAAACTTTAACACATGAAAATCTGTCTTCTGCATTGCAAATAACATTACATTTCATGAGAAAGAAACATCTTTCATGTACTTGAGCTTTACTCATAAAATTGCATAAACCAACTTTCTCTCACTGAGAAAGAAGCATTGCAGCAAATGTGGCCTTGCTTTCTCTTCATTTGCCTAGTTGCACTAAACACAGCATTAGTGTTCTTAAAAGGTTTAAACTAGTGATAATACGCATTGAAGCTCAAACATGACCTGCTCTGCAAAAAAACTTTAACACATGAAAATCTGTCTTCTGCATTGCAAATAACATTACATTTCACGAGAAAGAAATATCTTTCATGTACTTGAGCTTTACTCTTAAAATTGCATAAACCAACTCTCTCTCACTGAGAAAGGAGCTTTTTAGCAAATCTGGCCTTGCTTTCTCTTCATTTGCTTATTGCACTAAACACAGCATTAGTGTTCTTAGAAGGTTTAAACTAGTGATAATGTGCATTGAAGCTCAAACATGACCTGCTCTGCAAAAAAACTTTAACACATGAAAATCTGTCTTCTGCATTGCAAATAACATTACATTTCACGAGAAAGAAATATCTTTCATGTACTTGAGCTTTACTCTTAAAATTGCATAAACCAACTTTCTCTCACTGAGAAAGAAGCTTTGCAAAAAATGTGGCCTTGCTTTTTCTTCATTTGCACTAAACACAGCATTAGTGTTCTTAGAAGGTTTAAACTAGTGATAATGTGCATTGAAGCTCAAACTTGTCTTGCTCTGCAAAAAAACTTTAACACATGAAAATCTGTCTTCTGCATTGCAAATGACATTACATTTCATGAGAAAGAGACATCTTGCATGTACGTGAGCTTTACTCTTAAAATTGCATAAACCAACTTTCTCTCACTGAGAAAGAAGCTTTTCAGCAAATGTGGCTTTGCGTTCTCTTCGTTTGCTTAGTTGCACTAAACACAGCATTAGTGTTCTTAAAAGGTTTAAACTAGTGATATTATGCATTGAAGCTCAAACATGACCTGCTCTGCAAAAAAACTTTAACACATGAAAATCTGTCTTCTGCATTGCAAATAACATTACATTTCATGAGAAAGAAACATCTTTCATGTACTTGAGCTTTACTCATAAAATTGCATAAACCAACTTTCTCTCACTGAGAAAGAAGCATTGCAGCAAATGTGGCCTTGCTTTCTCTTCATTTGCCTAGTTGCACTTAAACACAGCATTAGTGTTCTTAGAAGGTTTAAACTAGTGATAATGTGCATTGAAGCTCAAACGTGACTTGCACTGCAAAAAACTTTAACACATGAAAATTTGTCTTCTGCATTGCAAATCACATTACATTTCATGAGAAAGAAACATCTTGCATGTACTTGAGCTTTACTCTTAAAATTGCATAAACCAACTTTCTCTCACTGAGAAAGAAGCTTTTCAGGAAATGTGGCTTTGCGTTCTCTTCATTTGCTTACTTGCACTTAAACACAGCATTAGTGTTCTTAGAAGGTTTAAACCTTCATTTGCTTTCTCTTCATTTGCTTACTTGCACTAAACACAGCATTAGAGTTCTTAAAAGGTTTAAACTAGTGATAATATGCATTGAAGCTCAAACATGGCCTGCTCTGCAAAAAAACTTTAACACATGAAAATCTGTCTTCTGCTTTGCAAATAACATTACATTTCATGAGAAAGAAACATCTTTCATTACTTGAGCTTTACTCTTAAAATTGCATAAACCAACTTTCTCTCACTGAGAAAGGAGCTTTTTAGCAAATCTGGCCTTGCTTTCTCTTCATTTGCCTAGTTGCACTTAAACACAGCATTAGTGTTCTTAGAAGGTTTAAACCTTCATTTGCTTTCTCTTCATCTGCTTACTTGCACTAAACACAGCATTAGAGTTCTTAGAAGGTTTAAAATAGTGATAATGTGCATTTAAGCTCAAACATGACTTGCACTGCAAAAAAACTTTAACAAATGAAAATCTGTCTTCTGCATTGCAAATAACATTACATTTCATGAGAAAGAAACATCTTTCATGTACTTGAGCTTTACTCTTAAAATTGCAAAAACCAACTTTCTCTCACTGAGAAAGAAGCTTTTCAGCAAATGTGGCTTTGCGTTCTCTTCGTTTGCTTAGTTGCACTAAACACAGCATTAGTGTTCTTAAAAGGTTTGAACTAGTGATAATATGCATTGAAGCTCAAACATTACCTGCTCTGCAAAAAAACTTTAACACATAAAAATCTGTCTTCTGCATTGCAAATAACATTACATTTCCTGAGAAAGAAACATTTTCATGTACTTGAGCTTTACTCATAAAATTGCATAAACCAACTTTCTCTCACTGAGAAAGAAGCATTGCAGCAAATGTGGCCTTGCTTTCTCTTCATTTGCCTAGTTGCACTAAACACAGCATTAGTGTTCTTACAAGGTTTAAACTAGTGATAATACGCATTGAAGCTCAAACATGACCTGCTCTGCAAAAAAACTTTAACACATGAAAATCTGTCTTCTGCATTGCAAATAACATTACATTTCACGAGAAAGAAATATCTTTCATGTACTTGAGCTTTACTCTTAAAATTGCATAAACCAACTTTCTCTCACTGAGAAAGGAGCTTTTTAGCAAATCTGGCCTTGCTTTCTCTTCATTTGCTTATTGCACTAAACACAGCATTAGTGTTCTTAAAAGGTTTAAACTAGTGATAATGTGCATTGAAGCTCAAATATGACTTGCTCTGCAAAAAAACTTTAACACATGAAAATCTGTCTTCTGCATTGCAAATAACATTACATTTCATGAGAAAGAAACATCTTTCATGTACTTGAGCTTTACTCATAAAATTGCATAAACCAACTTTCTCTCACTGAGAAAGAAGCTTTGCAGCAAATGTGGCCTTGCTTTTTCTTCATTTGCACTAAACACAGCATTAGTGTTCTTAGAAGGTTTAAACTAGTGATAATGTGCATTGAAGCTCAAACATGTCTTGCTCTGCAAAAAAACTTTAACACATGAAAATCTGTCTTCTGCATTGCAAATAACATTACATTTCATGAGAAAGAAACATCTTTCATGTACTTGAGCTTTACTCATAAAATTGCATAAACCAACTTTCTCTCACTGGGAAAGAAGCTTTGCAGAAAATGTGGCCTTGCTTTCTCTTCATTTGCCTAGTTGCACTTAAACACAGCATTAGTGTTCTTAGAAGGTTTAAACCTTCATTTGCTTTCTCTTCATTTGCTTACTTGCACTAAACACAGCATTAGAGTTCTTAGAAGGTTTAAACTAGTGATAATGTGCATTGAAGCTCAAAGATGACTTGCACTGCAAAAAAACTTTAACACATGAAAATCTGTCTTCTGCATTGCAAATAACATTACATTTCATGAGAAAGAAACATCTTTCATGTACTTGAGCTTTACTCATAAAATTGCATAAACCAACTTTCTCTCACTGAGAAAGAAGCATTGCAGCAAATGTGGCCTTGCTTTCTCTTCATTTGCCTAGTTGCACTAAACACAGCATTAGTGTTCTTAAAAGGTTTAAACTAGTGATAATACGCATTGAAGCTCAAACATGACCTGCTCTGCAAAAAAACTTTAACACATGAAAATCTGTCTTCTGCATTGCAAATAACATTACATTTCACGAGAAAGAAATATCTTTCATGTACTTGAGCTTTACTCTTAAAATTGCATAAACCAACTTTCTCTCACTGAGAAAGGAGCTTTTTAGCAAATCTGGCCTTGCTTTCTCTTCATTTGCTTATTGCACTAAACACAGCATTAGTGTTCTTAGAAGGTTTAAACTAGTGATAATGTGCATTGAAGCTCAAACATGACTTGCTCTGCAAAAAAACTTTAACACATGAAAATCTGTCTTCTGCATTGCAAATAACATTACATTTCATAAGAAAGAAACATCTTTCATGTACTTGAGCTTTACTCATAAAATTGCATAAACCAACTTTCTCTCACTGGGAAAGAAGCTTTGCAGAAAATGTGGCCTTGCTTTCTCTTCATTTGCCTAGTTGCACTTAAACACAGCATTAGTGTTCTTAGAAGGTTTAAACCTTCATTTGCTTTCTCTTCATTTGCTTACTTGCACTAAACACAGCATTAGAGTTCTTAGAAGGTTTAAACTAGTGATAATGTGCATTGAAGCTCAAAGATGACTTGCACTGCAAAAAAACTTTAACACATGAAAATCTGTCTTCTGCATTGCAAATAACATTACATTTCATGAGAAAGAAACATCTTTCATGTACTTGAGCTTTACTCATAAAATTGCATAAACCAACTTTCTCTCACTGAGAAAGAAGCATTGCAGCAAATGTGGCCTTGCTTTCTCTTCATTTGCCTAGTTGCACTAAACACAGCATTAGTGTTCTTAAAAGGTTTAAACTAGTGATAATACGCATTGAAGCTCAAACATGACCTGCTCTGCAAAAAAACTTTAACACATGAAAATCTGTCTTCTGCATTGCAAATAACATTACATTTCACGAGAAAGAAATATCTTTCATGTACTTGAGCTTTACTCTTAAAATTGCATAAACCAACTCTCTCTCACTGAGAAAGGAGCTTTTTAGCAAATCTGGCCTTGCTTTCTCTTCATTTGCTTATTGCACTAAACACAGCATTAGTGTTCTTAGAAGGTTTAAACTAGTGATAATGTGCACTGAAGCTCAAACATGACTTGCTCTGCAAAAAAACTTTAACACATGAAAATCTGTCTTCTGCATTGCAAATAACATTACATTTCATGAGAAAGAAACATCTTTCATGTACTTGAGCTTTACTCATAAAATTGCATAAACCAACTTTCTCTCACTGAGAAAGAAGCTTTGCAAAAAATGTGGCCTTGCTTTTTCTTCATTTGCACTAAACACAGCATTAGTGTTCTTAGAAGGTTTAAACTAGTGATAATGTGCATTGAAGCTCAAACATGTCTTGCTCTGCAAAAAAACTTTAACACATGAAAATCTGTCTTTTGCATTGCAAATAACATTACATTTCATGAGAAAGAAACATCTTTCATGTACTTGAGCTTTACTCATAAAATTGCATAAACCAACTTTCTCTCACTGGGAAAGAAGCTTTGCAGAAAATGTGGCCTTGCTTTCTCTTCATTTGCCTAGTTGCACTTAAACACAGCATTAGTGTTCTTAGAAGGTTTAAACCTTCATTTGCTTTCTCTTCATTTGCTTACTTGCACTAAACACAGCATTAGTGTTCTTAGAAGGTTTAAACTAGTGATAATGTGCGTTATTGAAGCATAAACATGTCTTGCTCTGCAAAAAAACTTTAACGCATGAAAATCTGTCTTCTGCATTGCAAATAACATTACATTTCATGAGAAAGAAACATCTTTCATGTACTTGAGCTTTACTCATAAAATTGCATAAACCAACTTTCTCTCACTGAGAAAGAAGCATTGCAGCAAATGTGGCCTTGCTTTCTCTTCATTTGCCTAGTTGCACTTAAACACAGCATTAGTGTTCTTAGAAGGTTTAAACTAGTGATAATATGCATTGAAGCTCAAACATGACCTGCTCTGCAAAAAAGCTTTAACACATGAAAATCTGTCTTCTGCATTGCAAATAACATTACATTTCACGAGAAAGAAATATCTTTCATGTACTTGAGCTTTACTCTTAAAATTGCATAAACCAACTTTCTCTCACTGAGAAAGGAGCTTTTTAGCAAATCTGGCCTTGCTTTCTCTTCATTTGCTTATTGCACTAAACACAGCATTAGTGTTCTTAGAAGGTTTAAACTAGTGATAATGTGCATTGAAGCTCAAACATGTCTTGCTCTGCAAAAAAACTTTAACACATGAAAATCTGTCTTCTGCATTGCAAATAACATTACATTTCATGAGAAAGAAACATCTTTCATGTACTTGAGCTTTACTCATAAAATTGCATAAACCAACTTTCTCTCACTGGGAAAGAAGCTTTGCAGAAAATGTGGCCTTGCTTTCTCTTCATTTGCCTAGTTGCACTTAAACACAGCATTAGTGTTCTTAGAAGGTTTAAACCTTCATTTGCTTTCTCTTCATTTGCTTACTTGCACTAAACACAGCATTAGAGTTCTTAGAAGGTTTAAACTAGTGATAATGTGCATTGAAGCTCAAAGATGACTTGCACTGCAAAAAAACTTTAACACATGAAAATCTGTCTTCTGCATTGCAAATAACATTACATTTCATGAGAAAGAAACATCTTTCATGTACTTGAGCTTTACTCATAAAATTGCATAAACCAACTTTCTCTCACTGAGAAAGAAGCATTGCAGCAAATGTGGCCTTGCTTTCTCTTCATTTGCCTAGTTGCACTAAACACAGCATTAGTGTTCTTAAAAGGTTTAAACTAGTGATAATACGCATTGAAGCTCAAACATGACCTGCTCTGCAAAAAAACTTTAACACATGAAAATCTGTCTTCTGCATTGCAAATAACATTACATTTCACGAGAAAGAAATATCTTTCATGTACTTGAGCTTTACTCTTAAAATTGCATAAACCAACTCTCTCTCACTGAGAAAGGAGCTTTTTAGCAAATCTGGCCTTGCTTTCTCTTCATTTGCTTATTGCACTAAACACAGCATTAGTGTTCTTAGAAGGTTTAAACTAGTGATAATGTGCATTGAAGCTCAAACATGACCTGCTCTGCAAAAAAACTTTAACACATGAAAATCTGTCTTCTGCATTGCAAATAACATTACATTTCACGAGAAAGAAATATCTTTCATGTACTTGAGCTTTACTCTTAAAATTGCATAAACCAACTTTCTCTCACTGAGAAAGAAGCTTTGCAAAAAATGTGGCCTTGCTTTTTCTTCATTTGCACTAAACACAGCATTAGTGTTCTTAGAAGGTTTAAACTAGTGATAATGTGCATTGAAGCTCAAACTTGTCTTGCTCTGCAAAAAAACTTTAACACATGAAAATCTGTCTTCTGCATTGCAAATGACATTACATTTCATGAGAAAGAGACATCTTGCATGTACGTGAGCTTTACTCTTAAAATTGCATAAACCAACTTTCTCTCACTGAGAAAGAAGCTTTTCAGCAAATGTGGCTTTGCGTTCTCTTCGTTTGCTTAGTTGCACTAAACACAGCATTAGTGTTCTTAAAAGGTTTAAACTAGTGATATTATGCATTGAAGCTCAAACATGACCTGCTCTGCAAAAAAACTTTAACACATGAAAATCTGTCTTCTGCATTGCAAATAACATTACATTTCATGAGAAAGAAACATCTTTCATGTACTTGAGCTTTACTCATAAAATTGCATAAACCAACTTTCTCTCACTGAGAAAGAAGCATTGCAGCAAATGTGGCCTTGCTTTCTCTTCATTTGCCTAGTTGCACTTAAACACAGCATTAGTGTTCTTAGAAGGTTTAAACTAGTGATAATGTGCATTGAAGCTCAAACGTGACTTGCACTGCAAAAAACTTTAACACATGAAAATTTGTCTTCTGCATTGCAAATCACATTACATTTCATGAGAAAGAAACATCTTGCATGTACTTGAGCTTTACTCTTAAAATTGCATAAACCAACTTTCTCTCACTGAGAAAGAAGCTTTTCAGGAAATGTGGCTTTGCGTTCTCTTCATTTGCTTACTTGCACTTAAACACAGCATTAGTGTTCTTAGAAGGTTTAAACCTTCATTTGCTTTCTCTTCATTTGCTTACTTGCACTAAACACAGCATTAGAGTTCTTAAAAGGTTTAAACTAGTGATAATATGCATTGAAGCTCAAACATGGCCTGCTCTGCAAAAAAACTTTAACACATGAAAATCTGTCTTCTGCTTTGCAAATAACATTACATTTCATGAGAAAGAAACATCTTTCATTACTTGAGCTTTACTCTTAAAATTGCATAAACCAACTTTCTCTCACTGAGAAAGGAGCTTTTTAGCAAATCTGGCCTTGCTTTCTCTTCATTTGCCTAGTTGCACTTAAACACAGCATTAGTGTTCTTAGAAGGTTTAAACCTTCATTTGCTTTCTCTTCATCTGCTTACTTGCACTAAACACAGCATTAGAGTTCTTAGAAGGTTTAAAATAGTGATAATGTGCATTTAAGCTCAAACATGACTTGCACTGCAAAAAAACTTTAACAAATGAAAATCTGTCTTCTGCATTGCAAATAACATTACATTTCATGAGAAAGAAACATCTTTCATGTACTTGAGCTTTACTCTTAAAATTGCAAAAACCAACTTTCTCTCACTGAGAAAGAAGCTTTTCAGCAAATGTGGCTTTGCGTTCTCTTCGTTTGCTTAGTTGCACTAAAAACAGCATTAGTGTTCTTAAAAGGTTTGAACTAGTGATAATATGCATTGAAGCTCAAACATTACCTGCTCTGCAAAAAAACTTTAACACATAAAAATCTGTCTTCTGCATTGCAAATAACATTACATTTCCTGAGAAAGAAACATGTTCATGTACTTGAGCTTTACTCATAAAATTGCATAAACCAACTTTCTCTCACTGAGAAAGAAGCATTGCAGCAAATGTGGCCTTGCTTTCTCTTCATTTGCCTAGTTGCACTAAACACAGCATTAGTGTTCTTACAAGGTTTAAACTAGTGATAATACGCATTGAAGCTCAAACATGACCTGCTCTGCAAAAAAACTTTAACACATGAAAATCTGTCTTCTGCATTGCAAATAACATTACATTTCACGAGAAAGAAATATCTTTCATGTACTTGAGCTTTACTCTTAAAATTGCATAAACCAACTTTCTCTCACTGAGAAAGGAGCTTTTTAGCAAATCTGGCCTTGCTTTCTCTTCATTTGCTTATTGCACTAAACACAGCATTAGTGTTCTTAAAAGGTTTAAACTAGTGATAATGTGCATTGAAGCTCAAATATGACTTGCTCTGCAAAAAAACTTTAACACATGAAAATCTGTCTTCTGCATTGCAAATAACATTACATTTCATGAGAAAGAAACATCTTTCATGTACTTGAGCTTTACTCATAAAATTGCATAAACCAACTTTCTCTCACTGAGAAAGAAGCTTTGCAGCAAATGTGGCCTTGCTTTTTCTTCATTTGCACTAAACACAGCATTAGTGTTCTTAGAAGGTTTAAACTAGTGATAATGTGCATTGAAGCTCAAACATGTCTTGCTCTGCAAAAAAACTTTAACACATGAAAATCTGTCTTCTGCATTGCAAATAACATTACATTTCATGAGAAAGAAACATCTTTCATGTACTTGAGCTTTACTCATAAAATTGCATAAACCAACTTTCTCTCACTGGGAAAGAAGCTTTGCAGAAAATGTGGCCTTGCTTTCTCTTCATTTGCCTAGTTGCACTTAAACACAGCATTAGTGTTCTTAGAAGGTTTAAACCTTCATTTGCTTTCTCTTCATTTGCTTACTTGCACTAAACACAGCATTAGAGTTCTTAGAAGGTTTAAACTAGTGATAATGTGCATTGAAGCTCAAACATGACCTGCACTGCAAAAAAACTTTAACACATGAAAATCTGTCTTCTGCATTGCAAATAACATTACATTTCATGAGAAAGAAACATCTTTCATGTACTTGAGCTTTACTCATAAAATTGCATAAACCAACTTTCTCTCACTGAGAAAGAAGCATTGCAGCAAATGTGGCCTTGCTTTCTCTTCATTTGCCTAGTTGCACTAAACACAGCATTAGTGTTCTTAAAAGGTTTAAACTAGTGATAATACGCATTGAAGCTCAAACATGACCTGCTCTGCAAAAAAACTTTAACACATGAAAATCTGTCTTCTGCATTGCAAATAACATTACATTTCACGAGAAAGAAATATCTTTCATGTACTTGAGCTTTACTCTTAAAATTGCATAAACCAACTCTCTCTCACTGAGAAAGGAGCTTTTTAGCAAATCTGGCCTTGCTTTCTCTTCATTTGCTTATTGCACTAAACACAGCATTAGTGTTCTTAGAAGGTTTAAACTAGTGATAATGTGCATTGAAGCTCAAACATGACCTGCTCTGCAAAAAAACTTTAACACATGAAAATCTGTCTTCTGCATTGCAAATAACATTACATTTCACGAGAAAGAAATATCTTTCATGTACTTGAGCTTTACTCTTAAAATTGCATAAACCAACTTTCTCTCACTGAGAAAGAAGCTTTGCAAAAAATGTGGCCTTGCTTTTTCTTCATTTGCACTAAACACAGCATTAGTGTTCTTAGAAGGTTTAAACTAGTGATAATGTGCATTGAAGCTCAAACTTGTCTTGCTCTGCAAAAAAACTTTAACACATGAAAATCTGTCTTCTGCATTGCAAATGACATTACATTTCATGAGAAAGAGACATCTTGCATGTACGTGAGCTTTACTCTTAAAATTGCATAAACCAACTTTCTCTCACTGAGAAAGAAGCTTTTCAGCAAATGTGGCTTTGCGTTCTCTTCGTTTGCTTAGTTGCACTAAACACAGCATTAGTGTTCTTAAAAGGTTTAAACTAGTGATATTATGCATTGAAGCTCAAACATGACCTGCTCTGCAAAAAAACTTTAACACATGAAAATCTGTCTTCTGCATTGCAAATAACATTACATTTCATGAGAAAGAAACATCTTTCATGTACTTGAGCTTTACTCATAAAATTGCATAAACCAACTTTCTCTCACTGAGAAAGAAGCATTGCAGCAAATGTGGCCTTGCTTTCTCTTCATTTGCCTAGTTGCACTTAAACACAGCATTAGTGTTCTTAGAAGGTTTAAACTAGTGATAATGTGCATTGAAGCTCAAACGTGACTTGCACTGCAAAAAACTTTAACACATGAAAATTTGTCTTCTGCATTGCAAATCACATTACATTTCATGAGAAAGAAACATCTTGCATGTACTTGAGCTTTACTCTTAAAATTGCATAAACCAACTTTCTCTCACTGAGAAAGAAGCTTTTCAGGAAATGTGGCTTTGCGTTCTCTTCATTTGCTTACTTGCACTTAAACACAGCATTAGTGTTCTTAGAAGGTTTAAACCTTCATTTGCTTTCTCTTCATTTGCTTACTTGCACTAAACACAGCATTAGAGTTCTTAAAAGGTTTAAACTAGTGATAATATGCATTGAAGCTCAAACATGGCCTGCTCTGCAAAAAAACTTTAACACATGAAAATCTGTCTTCTGCTTTGCAAATAACATTACATTTCATGAGAAAGAAACATCTTTCATTACTTGAGCTTTACTCTTAAAATTGCATAAACCAACTTTCTCTCACTGAGAAAGGAGCTTTTTAGCAAATCTGGCCTTGCTTTCTCTTCATTTGCCTAGTTGCACTTAAACACAGCATTAGTGTTCTTAGAAGGTTTAAACCTTCATTTGCTTTCTCTTCATCTGCTTACTTGCACTAAACACAGCATTAGAGTTCTTAGAAGGTTTAAAATAGTGATAATGTGCATTTAAGCTCAAACATGACTTGCACTGCAAAAAAACTTTAACAAATGAAAATCTGTCTTCTGCATTGCAAATAACATTACATTTCATGAGAAAGAAACATCTTTCATGTACTTGAGCTTTACTCTTAAAATTGCAAAAACCAACTTTCTCTCACTGAGAAAGAAGCTTTTCAGCAAATGTGGCTTTGCGTTCTCTTCGTTTGCTTAGTTGCACTAAACACAGCATTAGTGTTCTTAAAAGGTTTGAACTAGTGATAATATGCATTGAAGCTCAAACATTACCTGCTCTGCAAAAAAACTTTAACACATAAAAATCTGTCTTCTGCATTGCAAATAACATTACATTTCCTGAGAAAGAAACATTTTCATGTACTTGAGCTTTACTCATAAAATTGCATAAACCAACTTTCTCTCACTGAGAAAGAAGCATTGCAGCAAATGTGGCCTTGCTTTCTCTTCATTTGCCTAGTTGCACTAAACACAGCATTAGTGTTCTTACAAGGTTTAAACTAGTGATAATACGCATTGAAGCTCAAACATGACCTGCTCTGCAAAAAAACTTTAACACATGAAAATCTGTCTTCTGCATTGCAAATAACATTACATTTCACGAGAAAGAAATATCTTTCATGTACTTGAGCTTTACTCTTAAAATTGCATAAACCAACTTTCTCTCACTGAGAAAGGAGCTTTTTAGCAAATCTGGCCTTGCTTTCTCTTCATTTGCTTATTGCACTAAACACAGCATTAGTGTTCTTAAAAGGTTTAAACTAGTGATAATGTGCATTGAAGCTCAAATATGACTTGCTCTGCAAAAAAACTTTAACACATGAAAATCTGTCTTCTGCATTGCAAATAACATTACATTTCATGAGAAAGAAACATCTTTCATGTACTTGAGCTTTACTCATAAAATTGCATAAACCAACTTTCTCTCACTGAGAAAGAAGCTTTGCAGCAAATGTGGCCTTGCTTTTTCTTCATTTGCACTAAACACAGCATTAGTGTTCTTAGAAGGTTTAAACTAGTGATAATGTGCATTGAAGCTCAAACATGTCTTGCTCTGCAAAAAAACTTTAACACATGAAAATCTGTCTTCTGCATTGCAAATAACATTACATTTCATGAGAAAGAAACATCTTTCATGTACTTGAGCTTTACTCATAAAATTGCATAAACCAACTTTCTCTCACTGGGAAAGAAGCTTTGCAGAAAATGTGGCCTTGCTTTCTCTTCATTTGCCTAGTTGCACTTAAACACAGCATTAGTGTTCTTAGAAGGTTTAAACCTTCATTTGCTTTCTCTTCATTTGCTTACTTGCACTAAACACAGCATTAGAGTTCTTAGAAGGTTTAAACTAGTGATAATGTGCATTGAAGCTCAAAGATGACTTGCACTGCAAAAAAACTTTAACACATGAAAATCTGTCTTCTGCATTGCAAATAACATTACATTTCATGAGAAAGAAACATCTTTCATGTACTTGAGCTTTACTCATAAAATTGCATAAACCAACTTTCTCTCACTGAGAAAGAAGCATTGCAGCAAATGTGGCCTTGCTTTCTCTTCATTTGCCTAGTTGCACTAAACACAGCATTAGTGTTCTTAAAAGGTTTAAACTAGTGATAATACGCATTGAAGCTCAAACATGACCTGCTCTGCAAAAAAACTTTAACACATGAAAATCTGTCTTCTGCATTGCAAATAACATTACATTTCACGAGAAAGAAATATCTTTCATGTACTTGAGCTTTACTCTTAAAATTGCATAAACCAACTTTCTCTCACTGAGAAAGGAGCTTTTTAGCAAATCTGGCCTTGCTTTCTCTTCATTTGCTTATTGCACTAAACACAGCATTAGTGTTCTTAGAAGGTTTAAACTAGTGATAATGTGCATTGAAGCTCAAACATGACTTGCTCTGCAAAAAAACTTTAACACATGAAAATCTGTCTTCTGCATTGCAAATAACATTACATTTCATAAGAAAGAAACATCTTTCATGTACTTGAGCTTTACTCATAAAATTGCATAAACCAACTTTCTCTCACTGGGAAAGAAGCTTTGCAGAAAATGTGGCCTTGCTTTCTCTTCATTTGCCTAGTTGCACTTAAACACAGCATTAGTGTTCTTAGAAGGTTTAAACCTTCATTTGCTTTCTCTTCATTTGCTTACTTGCACTAAACACAGCATTAGAGTTCTTAGAAGGTTTAAACTAGTGATAATGTGCATTGAAGCTCAAAGATGACTTGCACTGCAAAAAAACTTTAACACATGAAAATCTGTCTTCTGCATTGCAAATAACATTACATTTCATGAGAAAGAAACATCTTTCATGTACTTGAGCTTTACTCATAAAATTGCATAAACCAACTTTCTCTCACTGAGAAAGAAGCATTGCAGCAAATGTGGCCTTGCTTTCTCTTCATTTGCCTAGTTGCACTAAACACAGCATTAGTGTTCTTAAAAGGTTTAAACTAGTGATAATACGCATTGAAGCTCAAACATGACCTGCTCTGCAAAAAAACTTTAACACATGAAAATCTGTCTTCTGCATTGCAAATAACATTACATTTCACGAGAAAGAAATATCTTTCATGTACTTGAGCTTTACTCTTAAAATTGCATAAACCAACTCTCTCTCACTGAGAAAGGAGCTTTTTAGCAAATCTGGCCTTGCTTTCTCTTCATTTGCTTATTGCACTAAACACAGCATTAGTGTTCTTAGAAGGTTTAAACTAGTGATAATGTGCACTGAAGCTCAAACATGACTTGCTCTGCAAAAAAACTTTAACACATGAAAATCTGTCTTCTGCATTGCAAATAACATTACATTTCATGAGAAAGAAACATCTTTCATGTACTTGAGCTTTACTCATAAAATTGCATAAACCAACTTTCTCTCACTGAGAAAGAAGCTTTGCAAAAAATGTGGCCTTGCTTTTTCTTCATTTGCACTAAACACAGCATTAGTGTTCTTAGAAGGTTTAAACTAGTGATAATGTGCATTGAAGCTCAAACATGTCTTGCTCTGCAAAAAAACTTTAACACATGAAAATCTGTCTTTTGCATTGCAAATAACATTACATTTCATGAGAAAGAAACATCTTTCATGTACTTGAGCTTTACTCATAAAATTGCATAAACCAACTTTCTCTCACTGGGAAAGAAGCTTTGCAGAAAATGTGGCCTTGCTTTCTCTTCATTTGCCTAGTTGCACTTAAACACAGCATTAGTGTTCTTAGAAGGTTTAAACCTTCATTTGCTTTCTCTTCATTTGCTTACTTGCACTAAACACAGCATTAGTGTTCTTAGAAGGTTTAAACTAGTGATAATGTGCGTTATTGAAGCATAAACATGTCTTGCTCTGCAAAAAAACTTTAACGCATGAAAATCTGTCTTCTGCATTGCAAATAACATTACATTTCATGAGAAAGAAACATCTTTCATGTACTTGAGCTTTACTCATAAAATTGCATAAACCAACTTTCTCTCACTGAGAAAGAAGCATTGCAGCAAATGTGGCCTTGCTTTCTCTTCATTTGCCTAGTTGCACTTAAACACAGCATTAGTGTTCTTAGAAGGTTTAAACTAGTGATAATATGCATTGAAGCTCAAACATGACCTGCTCTGCAAAAAAGCTTTAACACATGAAAATCTGTCTTCTGCATTGCAAATAACATTACATTTCACGAGAAAGAAATATCTTTCATGTACTTGAGCTTTACTCTTAAAATTGCATAAACCAACTTTCTCTCACTGAGAAAGGAGCTTTTTAGCAAATCTGGCCTTGCTTTCTCTTCATTTGCTTATTGCACTAAACACAGCATTAGTGTTCTTAGAAGGTTTAAACTAGTGATAATGTGCATTGAAGCTCAAACATGTCTTGCTCTGCAAAAAAACTTTAACACATGAAAATCTGTCTTCTGCATTGCAAATAACATTACATTTCATGAGAAAGAAACATCTTTCATGTACTTGAGCTTTACTCATAAAATTGCATAAACCAACTTTCTCTCACTGGGAAAGAAGCTTTGCAGAAAATGTGGCCTTGCTTTCTCTTCATTTGCCTAGTTGCACTTAAACACAGCATTAGTGTTCTTAGAAGGTTTAAACCTTCATTTGCTTTCTCTTCATTTGCTTACTTGCACTAAACACAGCATTAGAGTTCTTAGAAGGTTTAAACTAGTGATAATGTGCATTGAAGCTCAAAGATGACTTGCACTGCAAAAAAACTTTAACACATGAAAATCTGTCTTCTGCATTGCAAATAACATTACATTTCATGAGAAAGAAACATCTTTCATGTACTTGAGCTTTACTCATAAAATTGCATAAACCAACTTTCTCTCACTGAGAAAGAAGCATTGCAGCAAATGTGGCCTTGCTTTCTCTTCATTTGCCTAGTTGCACTAAACACAGCATTAGTGTTCTTAAAAGGTTTAAACTAGTGATAATACGCATTGAAGCTCAAACATGACCTGCTCTGCAAAAAAACTTTAACACATGAAAATCTGTCTTCTGCATTGCAAATAACATTACATTTCACGAGAAAGAAATATCTTTCATGTACTTGAGCTTTACTCTTAAAATTGCATAAACCAACTCTCTCTCACTGAGAAAGGAGCTTTTTAGCAAATCTGGCCTTGCTTTCTCTTCATTTGCTTATTGCACTAAACACAGCATTAGTGTTCTTAGAAGGTTTAAACTAGTGATAATGTGCATTGAAGCTCAAACATGACCTGCTCTGCAAAAAAACTTTAACACATGAAAATCTGTCTTCTGCATTGCAAATAACATTACATTTCACGAGAAAGAAATATCTTTCATGTACTTGAGCTTTACTCTTAAAATTGCATAAACCAACTTTCTCTCACTGAGAAAGAAGCTTTGCAAAAAATGTGGCCTTGCTTTTTCTTCATTTGCACTAAACACAGCATTAGTGTTCTTAGAAGGTTTAAACTAGTGATAATGTGCATTGAAGCTCAAACTTGTCTTGCTCTGCAAAAAAACTTTAACACATGAAAATCTGTCTTCTGCATTGCAAATGACATTACATTTCATGAGAAAGAGACATCTTGCATGTACGTGAGCTTTACTCTTAAAATTGCATAAACCAACTTTCTCTCACTGAGAAAGAAGCTTTTCAGCAAATGTGGCTTTGCGTTCTCTTCGTTTGCTTAGTTGCACTAAACACAGCATTAGTGTTCTTAAAAGGTTTAAACTAGTGATATTATGCATTGAAGCTCAAACATGACCTGCTCTGCAAAAAAACTTTAACACATGAAAATCTGTCTTCTGCATTGCAAATAACATTACATTTCATGAGAAAGAAACATCTTTCATGTACTTGAGCTTTACTCATAAAATTGCATAAACCAACTTTCTCTCACTGAGAAAGAAGCATTGCAGCAAATGTGGCCTTGCTTTCTCTTCATTTGCCTAGTTGCACTTAAACACAGCATTAGTGTTCTTAGAAGGTTTAAACTAGTGATAATGTGCATTGAAGCTCAAACGTGACTTGCACTGCAAAAAACTTTAACACATGAAAATTTGTCTTCTGCATTGCAAATCACATTACATTTCATGAGAAAGAAACATCTTGCATGTACTTGAGCTTTACTCTTAAAATTGCATAAACCAACTTTCTCTCACTGAGAAAGAAGCTTTTCAGGAAATGTGGCTTTGCGTTCTCTTCATTTGCTTACTTGCACTTAAACACAGCATTAGTGTTCTTAGAAGGTTTAAACCTTCATTTGCTTTCTCTTCATTTGCTTACTTGCACTAAACACAGCATTAGAGTTCTTAAAAGGTTTAAACTAGTGATAATATGCATTGAAGCTCAAACATGGCCTGCTCTGCAAAAAAACTTTAACACATGAAAATCTGTCTTCTGCTTTGCAAATAACATTACATTTCATGAGAAAGAAACATCTTTCATTACTTGAGCTTTACTCTTAAAATTGCATAAACCAACTTTCTCTCACTGAGAAAGGAGCTTTTTAGCAAATCTGGCCTTGCTTTCTCTTCATTTGCCTAGTTGCACTTAAACACAGCATTAGTGTTCTTAGAAGGTTTAAACCTTCATTTGCTTTCTCTTCATCTGCTTACTTGCACTAAACACAGCATTAGAGTTCTTAGAAGGTTTAAAATAGTGATAATGTGCATTTAAGCTCAAACATGACTTGCACTGCAAAAAAACTTTAACAAATGAAAATCTGTCTTCTGCATTGCAAATAACATTACATTTCATGAGAAAGAAACATCTTTCATGTACTTGAGCTTTACTCTTAAAATTGCAAAAACCAACTTTCTCTCACTGAGAAAGAAGCTTTTCAGCAAATGTGGCTTTGCGTTCTCTTCGTTTGCTTAGTTGCACTAAACACAGCATTAGTGTTCTTAAAAGGTTTGAACTAGTGATAATATGCATTGAAGCTCAAACATTACCTGCTCTGCAAAAAAACTTTAACACATAAAAATCTGTCTTCTGCATTGCAAATAACATTACATTTCCTGAGAAAGAAACATTTTCATGTACTTGAGCTTTACTCATAAAATTGCATAAACCAACTTTCTCTCACTGAGAAAGAAGCATTGCAGCAAATGTGGCCTTGCTTTCTCTTCATTTGCCTAGTTGCACTAAACACAGCATTAGTGTTCTTACAAGGTTTAAACTAGTGATAATACGCATTGAAGCTCAAACATGACCTGCTCTGCAAAAAAACTTTAACACATGAAAATCTGTCTTCTGCATTGCAAATAACATTACATTTCACGAGAAAGAAATATCTTTCATGTACTTGAGCTTTACTCTTAAAATTGCATAAACCAACTTTCTCTCACTGAGAAAGGAGCTTTTTAGCAAATCTGGCCTTGCTTTCTCTTCATTTGCTTATTGCACTAAACACAGCATTAGTGTTCTTAAAAGGTTTAAACTAGTGATAATGTGCATTGAAGCTCAAATATGACTTGCTCTGCAAAAAAACTTTAACACATGAAAATCTGTCTTCTGCATTGCAAATAACATTACATTTCATGAGAAAGAAACATCTTTCATGTACTTGAGCTTTACTCATAAAATTGCATAAACCAACTTTCTCTCACTGAGAAAGAAGCTTTGCAGCAAATGTGGCCTTGCTTTTTCTTCATTTGCACTAAACACAGCATTAGTGTTCTTAGAAGGTTTAAACTAGTGATAATGTGCATTGAAGCTCAAACATGTCTTGCTCTGCAAAAAAACTTTAACACATGAAAATCTGTCTTCTGCATTGCAAATAACATTACATTTCATGAGAAAGAAACATCTTTCATGTACTTGAGCTTTACTCATAAAATTGCATAAACCAACTTTCTCTCACTGGGAAAGAAGCTTTGCAGAAAATGTGGCCTTGCTTTCTCTTCATTTGCCTAGTTGCACTTAAACACAGCATTAGTGTTCTTAGAAGGTTTAAACCTTCATTTGCTTTCTCTTCATTTGCTTACTTGCACTAAACACAGCATTAGAGTTCTTAGAAGGTTTAAACTAGTGATAATGTGCATTGAAGCTCAAAGATGACTTGCACTGCAAAAAAACTTTAACACATGAAAATCTGTCTTCTGCATTGCAAATAACATTACATTTCATGAGAAAGAAACATCTTTCATGTACTTGAGCTTTACTCATAAAATTGCATAAACCAACTTTCTCTCACTGAGAAAGAAGCATTGCAGCAAATGTGGCCTTGCTTTCTCTTCATTTGCCTAGTTGCACTTAAACACAGCATTAGTGTTCTTAGAAGGTTTAAACCTTCATTTGCTTTCTCTTCATTTGCTTACTTGCACTAAAAACAGCATTAGAGTTCTTAGAAGGTTTAAACTAGTGATAATGTGCATTGAAGCTCAAAGATGACTTGCACTGCAAAAAAACTTTAACACATGAAAATCTGTCTTCTGCATTGCAAATAACATTACATTTCATGAGAAAGAAACATCTTTCATGTACTTGAGCTTTACTCATAAAATTGCATAAACCAACTTTCTCTCACTGAGAAAGAAGCATTGCAGCAAATGTGGCCTTGCTTTCTCTTCATTTGCCTAGTTGCACTAAACACAGCATTAGTGTTCTTAAAAGGTTTAAACTAGTGATAATACGCATTGAAGCTCAAACATGACCTGCTCTGCAAAAAAACTTTAACACATGAAAATCTGTCTTCTGCATTGCAAATAACATTACATTTCACGAGAAAGAAATATCTTTCATGTACTTGAGCTTTACTCTTAAAATTGCATAAACCAACTCTCTCTCACTGAGAAAGGAGCTTTTTAGCAAATCTGGCCTTGCTTTCTCTTCATTTGCTTATTGCACTAAACACAGCATTAGTGTTCTTAGAAGGTTTAAACTAGTGATAATGTGCACTGAAGCTCAAACATGACTTGCTCTGCAAAAAAACTTTAACACATGAAAATCTGTCTTCTGCATTGCAAATAACATTACATTTCATGAGAAAGAAACATCTTTCATGTACTTGAGCTTTACTCATAAAATTGCATAAACCAACTTTCTCTCACTGAGAAAGAAGCTTTGCAAAAAATGTGGCCTTGCTTTTTCTTCATTTGCACTAAACACAGCATTAGTGTTCTTAGAAGGTTTAAACTAGTGATAATGTGCATTGAAGCTCAAACTTGTCTTGCTCTGCAAAAAAACTTTAACACATGAAAATCTGTCTTCTGCATTGCAAATGACATTACATTTCATGAGAAAGAGACATCTTGCATGTACGTGAGCTTTACTCTTAAAATTGCATAAACCAACTTTCTCTCACTGAGAAAGAAGCTTTTCAGCAAATGTGGCTTTGCGTTCTCTTCGTTTGCTTAGTTGCACTAAACACAGCATTAGTGTTCTTAAAAGGTTTAAACTAGTGATATTATGCATTGAAGCTCAAACATGACCTGCTCTGCAAAAAAACTTTAACACATGAAAATCTGTCTTCTGCATTGCAAATAACATTACATTTCATGAGAAAGAAACATCTTTCATGTACTTGAGCTTTACTCATAAAATTGCATAAACCAACTTTCTCTCACTGAGAAAGAAGCATTGCAGCAAATGTGGCCTTGCTTTCTCTTCATTTGCCTAGTTGCACTTAAACACAGCATTAGTGTTCTTAGAGGGTTTAAACTAGTGATAATGTGCATTGAAGCTCAAACGTGACTTGCACTGCAAAAAACTTTAACACATGAAAATTTGTCTTCTGCATTGCAAATCACATTACATTTCATGAGAAAGAAACATCTTGCATGTACTTGAGCTTTACTCTTAAAATTGCATAAACCAACTTTCTCTCACTGAGAAAGAAGCTTTTCAGGAAATGTGGCTTTGCGTTCTCTTCATTTGCTTACTTGCACTTAAACACAGCATTAGTGTTCTTAGAAGGTTTAAACCTTCATTTGCTTTCTCTTCATTTGCTTACTTGCACTAAACACAGCATTAGAGTTCTTAAAAGGTTTAAACTAGTGATAATATGCATTGAAGCTCAAACATGGCCTGCTCTGCAAAAAAACTTTAACACATGAAAATCTGTCTTCTGCTTTGCAAATAACATTACATTTCATGAGAAAGAAACATCTTTCATTACTTGAGCTTTACTCTTAAAATTGCATAAACCAACTTTCTCTCACTGAGAAAGGAGCTTTTTAGCAAATCTGGCCTTGCTTTCTCTTCATTTGCCTAGTTGCACTTAAACACAGCATTAGTGTTCTTAGAAGGTTTAAACCTTCATTTGCTTTCTCTTCATCTGCTTACTTGCACTAAACACAGCATTAGAGTTCTTAGAAGGTTTAAACTAGTGATAATGTGCATTGAAGCTCAAAGATGACTTGCACTGCAAAAAAACTTTAACACATGAAAATCTGTCTTCTGCATTGCAAATAACATTACATTTCATGAGAAAGAAACATCTTTCATGTACTTGAGCTTTACTCATAAAATTGCATAAACCAACTTTCTCTCACTGAGAAAGAAGCATTGCAGCAAATGTGGCCTTGCTTTCTCTTCATTTGCCTAGTTGCACTAAACACAGCATTAGTGTTCTTAAAAGGTTTAAACTAGTGATAATACGCATTGAAGCTCAAACATGACCTGCTCTGCAAAAAAACTTTAACACATGAAAATCTGTCTTCTGCATTGCAAATCACATTACATTTCATGAGAAAGAAACATCTTGCATGTACTTGAGCTTTACTCTTAAAATTGCATAAACCAACTTTCTCTCACTGAGAAAGAAGCTTTTCAGGAAATGTGGCTTTGCGTTCTCTTCATTTGCTTACTTGCACTTAAACACAGCATTAGTGTTCTTAGAAGGTTTAAACCTTCATTTGCTTTCTCTTCATTTGCTTACTTGCACTAAACACAGCATTAGAGTTCTTAAAAGGTTTAAACTAGTGATAATATGCATTGAAGCTCAAACATGGCCTGCTCTGCAAAAAAACTTTAACACATGAAAATCTGTCTTCTGCTTTGCAAATAACATTACATTTCATGAGAAAGAAACATCTTTCATTACTTGAGCTTTACTCTTAAAATTGCATAAACCAACTTTCTCTCACTGAGAAAGGAGCTTTTTAGCAAATCTGGCCTTGCTTTCTCTTCATTTGCCTAGTTGCACTTAAACACAGCATTAGTGTTCTTAGAAGGTTTAAACCTTCATTTGCTTTCTCTTCATCTGCTTACTTGCACTAAACACAGCATTAGAGTTCTTAGAAGGTTTAAAATAGTGATAATGTGCATTTAAGCTCAAACATGACTTGCACTGCAAAAAAACTTTAACAAATGAAAATCTGTCTTCTGCATTGCAAATAACATTACATTTCATGAGAAAGAAACATCTTTCATGTACTTGAGCTTTACTCATAAAATTGCATAAACCAACTTTCTCTCACTGAGAAAGAAGCATTGCAGCAAATGTGGCCTTGCTTTCTCTTCATTTGCCTAGTTGCACTAAACACAGCATTAGTGTTCTTAAAAGGTTTAAACTAGTGATAATACGCATTGAAGCTCAAACATGACCTGCTCTGCAAAAAAACTTTAACACATGAAAATCTGTCTTCTGCATTGCAAATAACATTACATTTCACGAGAAAGAAATATCTTTCATGTACTTGAGCTTTACTCTTAAAATTGCATAAACCAACTCTCTCTCACTGAGAAAGGAGCTTTTTAGCAAATCTGGCCTTGCTTTCTCTTCATTTGCTTATTGCACTAAACACAGCATTAGTGTTCTTAGAAGGTTTAAACTAGTGATAATGTGCACTGAAGCTCAAACATGACTTGCTCTGCAAAAAAACTTTAACACATGAAAATCTGTCTTCTGCATTGCAAATAACATTACATTTCATGAGAAAGAAACATCTTTCATGTACTTGAGCTTTACTCATAAAATTGCATAAACCAACTTTCTCTCACTGAGAAAGAAGCTTTGCAAAAAATGTGGCCTTGCTTTTTCTTCATTTGCACTAAACACAGCATTAGTGTTCTTAGAAGGTTTAAACTAGTGATAATGTGCATTGAAGCTCAAACATGTCTTGCTCTGCAAAAAAACTTTAACACATGAAAATCTGTCTTTTGCATTGCAAATAACATTACATTTCATGAGAAAGAAACATCTTTCATGTACTTGAGCTTTACTCATAAAATTGCATAAACCAACTTTCTCTCACTGGGAAAGAAGCTTTGCAGAAAATGTGGCCTTGCTTTCTCTTCATTTGCCTAGTTGCACTTAAACACAGCATTAGTGTTCTTAGAAGGTTTAAACCTTCATTTGCTTTCTCTTCATTTGCTTACTTGCACTAAACACAGCATTAGTGTTCTTAGAAGGTTTAAACTAGTGATAATGTGCGTTATTGAAGCATAAACATGTCTTGCTCTGCAAAAAAACTTTAACGCATGAAAATCTGTCTTCTGCATTGCAAATAACATTACATTTCATGAGAAAGAAACATATTTCATGTACTTGAGCTTTACTCATAAAATTGCATAAACCAACTTTCTCTCACTGAGAAAGAAGCATTGCAGCAAATGTGGCCTTGCTTTCTCTTCATTTGCCTAGTTGCACTTAAACACAGCATTAGTGTTCTTAGAAGGTTTAAACTAGTGATAATATGCATTGAAGCTCAAACATGACCTGCTCTGCAAAAAAGCTTTAACACATGAAAATCTGTCTTCTGCATTGCAAATAACATTACATTTCACGAGAAAGAAATATCTTTCATGTACTTGAGCTTTACTCTTAAAATTGCATAAACCAACTTTCTCTCACTGAGAAAGGAGCTTTTTAGCAAATCTGGCCTTGCTTTCTCTTCATTTGCTTATTGCACTAAACACAGCATTAGTGTTCTTAGAAGGTTTAAACTAGTGATAATGTGCATTGAAGCTCAAACATGTCTTGCTCTGCAAAAAAACTTTAACACATGAAAATCTGTCTTCTGCATTGCAAATAACATTACATTTCATGAGAAAGAAACATCTTTCATGTACTTGAGCTTTACTCATAAAATTGCATAAACCAACTTTCTCTCACTGGGAAAGAAGCTTTGCAGAAAATGTGGCCTTGCTTTCTCTTCATTTGCCTAGTTGCACTTAAACACAGCATTAGTGTTCTTAGAAGGTTTAAACCTTCATTTGCTTTCTCTTCATTTGCTTACTTGCACTAAACACAGCATTAGAGTTCTTAGAAGGTTTAAACTAGTGATAATGTGCATTGAAGCTCAAAGATGACTTGCACTGCAAAAAAACTTTAACACATGAAAATCTGTCTTCTGCATTGCAAATAACATTACATTTCATGAGAAAGAAACATCTTTCATGTACTTGAGCTTTACTCATAAAATTGCATAAACCAACTTTCTCTCACTGAGAAAGAAGCATTGCAGCAAATGTGGCCTTGCTTTCTCTTCATTTGCCTAGTTGCACTAAACACAGCATTAGTGTTCTTAAAAGGTTTAAACTAGTGATAATACGCATTGAAGCTCAAACATGACCTGCTCTGCAAAAAAACTTTAACACATGAAAATCTGTCTTCTGCATTGCAAATAACATTACATTTCACGAGAAAGAAATATCTTTCATGTACTTGAGCTTTACTCTTAAAATTGCATAAACCAACTCTCTCTCACTGAGAAAGGAGCTTTTTAGCAAATCTGGCCTTGCTTTCTCTTCATTTGCTTATTGCACTAAACACAGCATTAGTGTTCTTAGAAGGTTTAAACTAGTGATAATGTGCATTGAAGCTCAAACATGACCTGCTCTGCAAAAAAACTTTAACACATGAAAATCTGTCTTCTGCATTGCAAATAACATTACATTTCACGAGAAAGAAATATCTTTCATGTACTTGAGCTTTACTCTTAAAATTGCATAAACCAACTTTCTCTCACTGAGAAAGAAGCTTTGCAAAAAATGTGGCCTTGCTTTTTCTTCATTTGCACTAAACACAGCATTAGTGTTCTTAGAAGGTTTAAACTAGTGATAATGTGCATTGAAGCTCAAACTTGTCTTGCTCTGCAAAAAAACTTTAACACATGAAAATCTGTCTTCTGCATTGCAAATGACATTACATTTCATGAGAAAGAGACATCTTGCATGTACGTGAGCTTTACTCTTAAAATTGCATAAACCAACTTTCTCTCACTGAGAAAGAAGCTTTTCAGCAAATGTGGCTTTGCGTTCTCTTCGTTTGCTTAGTTGCACTAAACACAGCATTAGTGTTCTTAAAAGGTTTAAACTAGTGATATTATGCATTGAAGCTCAAACATGACCTGCTCTGCAAAAAAACTTTAACACATGAAAATCTGTCTTCTGCATTGCAAATAACATTACATTTCATGAGAAAGAAACATCTTTCATGTACTTGAGCTTTACTCATAAAATTGCATAAACCAACTTTCTCTCACTGAGAAAGAAGCATTGCAGCAAATGTGGCCTTGCTTTCTCTTCATTTGCCTAGTTGCACTTAAACACAGCATTAGTGTTCTTAGAAGGTTTAAACTAGTGATAATGTGCATTGAAGCTCAAACGTGACTTGCACTGCAAAAAACTTTAACACATGAAAATTTGTCTTCTGCATTGCAAATCACATTACATTTCATGAGAAAGAAACATCTTGCATGTACTTGAGCTTTACTCTTAAAATTGCATAAACCAACTTTCTCTCACTGAGAAAGAAGCTTTTCAGGAAATGTGGCTTTGCGTTCTCTTCATTTGCTTACTTGCACTTAAACACAGCATTAGTGTTCTTAGAAGGTTTAAACCTTCATTTGCTTTCTCTTCATTTGCTTACTTGCACTAAACACAGCATTAGAGTTCTTAAAAGGTTTAAACTAGTGATAATATGCATTGAAGCTCAAACATGGCCTGCTCTGCAAAAAAACTTTAACACATGAAAATCTGTCTTCTGCTTTGCAAATAACATTACATTTCATGAGAAAGAAACATCTTTCATTACTTGAGCTTTACTCTTAAAATTGCATAAACCAACTTTCTCTCACTGAGAAAGGAGCTTTTTAGCAAATCTGGCCTTGCTTTCTCTTCATTTGCCTAGTTGCACTTAAACACAGCATTAGTGTTCTTAGAAGGTTTAAACCTTCATTTGCTTTCTCTTCATCTGCTTACTTGCACTAAACACAGCATTAGAGTTCTTAGAAGGTTTAAAATAGTGATAATGTGCATTTAAGCTCAAACATGACTTGCACTGCAAAAAAACTTTAACAAATGAAAATCTGTCTTCTGCATTGCAAATAACATTACATTTCATGAGAAAGAAACATCTTTCATGTACTTGAGCTTTACTCTTAAAATTGCAAAAACCAACTTTCTCTCACTGAGAAAGAAGCTTTTCAGCAAATGTGGCTTTGCGTTCTCTTCGTTTGCTTAGTTGCACTAAACACAGCATTAGTGTTCTTAAAAGGTTTGAACTAGTGATAATATGCATTGAAGCTCAAACATTACCTGCTCTGCAAAAAAACTTTAACACATAAAAATCTGTCTTCTGCATTGCAAATAACATTACATTTCCTGAGAAAGAAACATTTTCATGTACTTGAGCTTTACTCATAAAATTGCATAAACCAACTTTCTCTCACTGAGAAAGAAGCATTGCAGCAAATGTGGCCTTGCTTTCTCTTCATTTGCCTAGTTGCACTAAACACAGCATTAGTGTTCTTACAAGGTTTAAACTAGTGATAATACGCATTGAAGCTCAAACATGACCTGCTCTGCAAAAAAACTTTAACACATGAAAATCTGTCTTCTGCATTGCAAATAACATTACATTTCACGAGAAAGAAATATCTTTCATGTACTTGAGCTTTACTCTTAAAATTGCATAAACCAACTTTCTCTCACTGAGAAAGGAGCTTTTTAGCAAATCTGGCCTTGCTTTCTCTTCATTTGCTTATTGCACTAAACACAGCATTAGTGTTCTTAAAAGGTTTAAACTAGTGATAATGTGCATTGAAGCTCAAATATGACTTGCTCTGCAAAAAAACTTTAACACATGAAAATCTGTCTTCTGCATTGCAAATAACATTACATTTCATGAGAAAGAAACATCTTTCATGTACTTGAGCTTTACTCATAAAATTGCATAAACCAACTTTCTCTCACTGAGAAAGAAGCTTTGCAGCAAATGTGGCCTTGCTTTTTCTTCATTTGCACTAAACACAGCATTAGTGTTCTTAGAAGGTTTAAACTAGTGATAATGTGCATTGAAGCTCAAACATGTCTTGCTCTGCAAAAAAACTTTAACACATGAAAATCTGTCTTCTGCATTGCAAATAACATTACATTTCATGAGAAAGAAACATCTTTCATGTACTTGAGCTTTACTCATAAAATTGCATAAACCAACTTTCTCTCACTGGGAAAGAAGCTTTGCAGAAAATGTGGCCTTGCTTTCTCTTCATTTGCCTAGTTGCACTTAAACACAGCATTAGTGTTCTTAGAAGGTTTAAACCTTCATTTGCTTTCTCTTCATTTGCTTACTTGCACTAAACACAGCATTAGAGTTCTTAGAAGGTTTAAACTAGTGATAATGTGCATTGAAGCTCAAAGATGACTTGCACTGCAAAAAAACTTTAACACATGAAAATCTGTCTTCTGCATTGCAAATAACATTACATTTCATGAGAAAGAAACATCTTTCATGTACTTGAGCTTTACTCATAAAATTGCATAAACCAACTTTCTCTCACTGAGAAAGAAGCATTGCAGCAAATGTGGCCTTGCTTTCTCTTCATTTGCCTAGTTGCACTAAACACAGCATTAGTGTTCTTAAAAGGTTTAAACTAGTGATAATACGCATTGAAGCTCAAACATGACCTGCTCTGCAAAAAAACTTTAACACATGAAAATCTGTCTTCTGCATTGCAAATAACATTACATTTCACGAGAAAGAAATATCTTTCATGTACTTGAGCTTTACTCTTAAAATTGCATAAACCAACTTTCTCTCACTGAGAAAGGAGCTTTTTAGCAAATCTGGCCTTGCTTTCTCTTCATTTGCTTATTGCACTAAACACAGCATTAGTGTTCTTAGAAGGTTTAAACTAGTGATAATGTGCATTGAAGCTCAAACATGACTTGCTCTGCAAAAAAACTTTAACACATGAAAATCTGTCTTCTGCATTGCAAATAACATTACATTTCATAAGAAAGAAACATCTTTCATGTACTTGAGCTTTACTCATAAAATTGCATAAACCAACTTTCTCTCACTGGGAAAGAAGCTTTGCAGAAAATGTGGCCTTGCTTTCTCTTCATTTGCCTAGTTGCACTTAAACACAGCATTAGTGTTCTTAGAAGGTTTAAACCTTCATTTGCTTTCTCTTCATTTGCTTACTTGCACTAAACACAGCATTAGAGTTCTTAGAAGGTTTAAACTAGTGATAATGTGCATTGAAGCTCAAAGATGACTTGCACTGCAAAAAAACTTTAACACATGAAAATCTGTCTTCTGCATTGCAAATAACATTACATTTCATGAGAAAGAAACATCTTTCATGTACTTGAGCTTTACTCATAAAATTGCATAAACCAACTTTCTCTCACTGAGAAAGAAGCATTGCAGCAAATGTGGCCTTGCTTTCTCTTCATTTGCCTAGTTGCACTAAACACAGCATTAGTGTTCTTAAAAGGTTTAAACTAGTGATAATACGCATTGAAGCTCAAACATGACCTGCTCTGCAAAAAAACTTTAACACATGAAAATCTGTCTTCTGCATTGCAAATAACATTACATTTCACGAGAAAGAAATATCTTTCATGTACTTGAGCTTTACTCTTAAAATTGCATAAACCAACTCTCTCTCACTGAGAAAGGAGCTTTTTAGCAAATCTGGCCTTGCTTTCTCTTCATTTGCTTATTGCACTAAACACAGCATTAGTGTTCTTAGAAGGTTTAAACTAGTGATAATGTGCACTGAAGCTCAAACATGACTTGCTCTGCAAAAAAACTTTAACACATGAAAATCTGTCTTCTGCATTGCAAATAACATTACATTTCATGAGAAAGAAACATCTTTCATGTACTTGAGCTTTACTCATAAAATTGCATAAACCAACTTTCTCTCACTGAGAAAGAAGCTTTGCAAAAAATGTGGCCTTGCTTTTTCTTCATTTGCACTAAACACAGCATTAGTGTTCTTAGAAGGTTTAAACTAGTGATAATGTGCATTGAAGCTCAAACATGTCTTGCTCTGCAAAAAAACTTTAACACATGAAAATCTGTCTTTTGCATTGCAAATAACATTACATTTCATGAGAAAGAAACATCTTTCATGTACTTGAGCTTTACTCATAAAATTGCATAAACCAACTTTCTCTCACTGGGAAAGAAGCTTTGCAGAAAATGTGGCCTTGCTTTCTCTTCATTTGCCTAGTTGCACTTAAACACAGCATTAGTGTTCTTAGAAGGTTTAAACCTTCATTTGCTTTCTCTTCATTTGCTTACTTGCACTAAACACAGCATTAGTGTTCTTAGAAGGTTTAAACTAGTGATAATGTGCGTTATTGAAGCATAAACATGTCTTGCTCTGCAAAAAAACTTTAACGCATGAAAATCTGTCTTCTGCATTGCAAATAACATTACATTTCATGAGAAAGAAACATCTTTCATGTACTTGAGCTTTACTCATAAAATTGCATAAACCAACTTTCTCTCACTGAGAAAGAAGCATTGCAGCAAATGTGGCCTTGCTTTCTCTTCATTTGCCTAGTTGCACTTAAACACAGCATTAGTGTTCTTAGAAGGTTTAAACTAGTGATAATATGCATTGAAGCTCAAACATGACCTGCTCTGCAAAAAAGCTTTAACACATGAAAATCTGTCTTCTGCATTGCAAATAACATTACATTTCACGAGAAAGAAATATCTTTCATGTACTTGAGCTTTACTCTTAAAATTGCATAAACCAACTTTCTCTCACTGAGAAAGGAGCTTTTTAGCAAATCTGGCCTTGCTTTCTCTTCATTTGCTTATTGCACTAAACACAGCATTAGTGTTCTTAGAAGGTTTAAACTAGTGATAATGTGCATTGAAGCTCAAACATGTCTTGCTCTGCAAAAAAACTTTAACACATGAAAATCTGTCTTCTGCATTGCAAATAACATTACATTTCATGAGAAAGAAACATCTTTCATGTACTTGAGCTTTACTCATAAAATTGCATAAACCAACTTTCTCTCACTGGGAAAGAAGCTTTGCAGAAAATGTGGCCTTGCTTTCTCTTCATTTGCCTAGTTGCACTTAAACACAGCATTAGTGTTCTTAGAAGGTTTAAACCTTCATTTGCTTTCTCTTCATTTGCTTACTTGCACTAAACACAGCATTAGAGTTCTTAGAAGGTTTAAACTAGTGATAATGTGCATTGAAGCTCAAAGATGACTTGCACTGCAAAAAAACTTTAACACATGAAAATCTGTCTTCTGCATTGCAAATAACATTACATTTCATGAGAAAGAAACATCTTTCATGTACTTGAGCTTTACTCATAAAATTGCATAAACCAACTTTCTCTCACTGAGAAAGAAGCATTGCAGCAAATGTGGCCTTGCTTTCTCTTCATTTGCCTAGTTGCACTAAACACAGCATTAGTGTTCTTAAAAGGTTTAAACTAGTGATAATACGCATTGAAGCTCAAACATGACCTGCTCTGCAAAAAAACTTTAACACATGAAAATCTGTCTTCTGCATTGCAAATAACATTACATTTCACGAGAAAGAAATATCTTTCATGTACTTGAGCTTTACTCTTAAAATTGCATAAACCAACTCTCTCTCACTGAGAAAGGAGCTTTTTAGCAAATCTGGCCTTGCTTTCTCTTCATTTGCTTATTGCACTAAACACAGCATTAGTGTTCTTAGAAGGTTTAAACTAGTGATAATGTGCATTGAAGCTCAAACATGACCTGCTCTGCAAAAAAACTTTAACACATGAAAATCTGTCTTCTGCATTGCAAATAACATTACATTTCACGAGAAAGAAATATCTTTCATGTACTTGAGCTTTACTCTTAAAATTGCATAAACCAACTTTCTCTCACTGAGAAAGAAGCTTTGCAAAAAATGTGGCCTTGCTTTTTCTTCATTTGCACTAAACACAGCATTAGTGTTCTTAGAAGGTTTAAACTAGTGATAATGTGCATTGAAGCTCAAACTTGTCTTGCTCTGCAAAAAAACTTTAACACATGAAAATCTGTCTTCTGCATTGCAAATGACATTACATTTCATGAGAAAGAGACATCTTGCATGTACGTGAGCTTTACTCTTAAAATTGCATAAACCAACTTTCTCTCACTGAGAAAGAAGCTTTTCAGCAAATGTGGCTTTGCGTTCTCTTCGTTTGCTTAGTTGCACTAAACACAGCATTAGTGTTCTTAAAAGGTTTAAACTAGTGATATTATGCATTGAAGCTCAAACATGACCTGCTCTGCAAAAAAACTTTAACACATGAAAATCTGTCTTCTGCATTGCAAATAACATTACATTTCATGAGAAAGAAACATCTTTCATGTACTTGAGCTTTACTCATAAAATTGCATAAACCAACTTTCTCTCACTGAGAAAGAAGCATTGCAGCAAATGTGGCCTTGCTTTCTCTTCATTTGCCTAGTTGCACTTAAACACAGCATTAGTGTTCTTAGAAGGTTTAAACTAGTGATAATGTGCATTGAAGCTCAAACGTGACTTGCACTGCAAAAAACTTTAACACATGAAAATTTGTCTTCTGCATTGCAAATCACATTACATTTCATGAGAAAGAAACATCTTGCATGTACTTGAGCTTTACTCTTAAAATTGCATAAACCAACTTTCTCTCACTGAGAAAGAAGCTTTTCAGGAAATGTGGCTTTGCGTTCTCTTCATTTGCTTACTTGCACTTAAACACAGCATTAGTGTTCTTAGAAGGTTTAAACCTTCATTTGCTTTCTCTTCATTTGCTTACTTGCACTAAACACAGCATTAGAGTTCTTAAAAGGTTTAAACTAGTGATAATATGCATTGAAGCTCAAACATGGCCTGCTCTGCAAAAAAACTTTAACACATGAAAATCTGTCTTCTGCTTTGCAAATAACATTACATTTCATGAGAAAGAAACATCTTTCATTACTTGAGCTTTACTCTTAAAATTGCATAAACCAACTTTCTCTCACTGAGAAAGGAGCTTTTTAGCAAATCTGGCCTTGCTTTCTCTTCATTTGCCTAGTTGCACTTAAACACAGCATTAGTGTTCTTAGAAGGTTTAAACCTTCATTTGCTTTCTCTTCATCTGCTTACTTGCACTAAACACAGCATTAGAGTTCTTAGAAGGTTTAAAATAGTGATAATGTGCATTTAAGCTCAAACATGACTTGCACTGCAAAAAAACTTTAACAAATGAAAATCTGTCTTCTGCATTGCAAATAACATTACATTTCATGAGAAAGAAACATCTTTCATGTACTTGAGCTTTACTCTTAAAATTGCAAAAACCAACTTTCTCTCACTGAGAAAGAAGCTTTTCAGCAAATGTGGCTTTGCGTTCTCTTCGTTTGCTTAGTTGCACTAAAAACAGCATTAGTGTTCTTAAAAGGTTTGAACTAGTGATAATATGCATTGAAGCTCAAACATTACCTGCTCTGCAAAAAAACTTTAACACATAAAAATCTGTCTTCTGCATTGCAAATAACATTACATTTCCTGAGAAAGAAACATTTTCATGTACTTGAGCTTTACTCATAAAATTGCATAAACCAACTTTCTCTCACTGAGAAAGAAGCATTGCAGCAAATGTGGCCTTGCTTTCTCTTCATTTGCCTAGTTGCACTAAACACAGCATTAGTGTTCTTACAAGGTTTAAACTAGTGATAATACGCATTGAAGCTCAAACATGACCTGCTCTGCAAAAAAACTTTAACACATGAAAATCTGTCTTCTGCATTGCAAATAACATTACATTTCACGAGAAAGAAATATCTTTCATGTACTTGAGCTTTACTCTTAAAATTGCATAAACCAACTTTCTCTCACTGAGAAAGGAGCTTTTTAGCAAATCTGGCCTTGCTTTCTCTTCATTTGCTTATTGCACTAAACACAGCATTAGTGTTCTTAAAAGGTTTAAACTAGTGATAATGTGCATTGAAGCTCAAATATGACTTGCTCTGCAAAAAAACTTTAACACATGAAAATCTGTCTTCTGCATTGCAAATAACATTACATTTCATGAGAAAGAAACATCTTTCATGTACTTGAGCTTTACTCATAAAATTGCATAAACCAACTTTCTCTCACTGAGAAAGAAGCTTTGCAGCAAATGTGGCCTTGCTTTTTCTTCATTTGCACTAAACACAGCATTAGTGTTCTTAGAAGGTTTAAACTAGTGATAATGTGCATTGAAGCTCAAACATGTCTTGCTCTGCAAAAAAACTTTAACACATGAAAATCTGTCTTCTGCATTGCAAATAACATTACATTTCATGAGAAAGAAACATCTTTCATGTACTTGAGCTTTACTCATAAAATTGCATAAACCAACTTTCTCTCACTGGGAAAGAAGCTTTGCAGAAAATGTGGCCTTGCTTTCTCTTCATTTGCCTAGTTGCACTTAAACACAGCATTAGTGTTCTTAGAAGGTTTAAACCTTCATTTGCTTTCTCTTCATTTGCTTACTTGCACTAAACACAGCATTAGAGTTCTTAGAAGGTTTAAACTAGTGATAATGTGCATTGAAGCTCAAAGATGACTTGCACTGCAAAAAAACTTTAACACATGAAAATCTGTCTTCTGCATTGCAAATAACATTACATTTCATGAGAAAGAAACATCTTTCATGTACTTGAGCTTTACTCATAAAATTGCATAAACCAACTTTCTCTCACTGAGAAAGAAGCATTGCAGCAAATGTGGCCTTGCTTTCTCTTCATTTGCCTAGTTGCACTAAACACAGCATTAGTGTTCTTAAAAGGTTTAAACTAGTGATAATACGCATTGAAGCTCAAACATGACCTGCTCTGCAAAAAAACTTTAACACATGAAAATCTGTCTTCTGCATTGCAAATAACATTACATTTCACGAGAAAGAAATATCTTTCATGTACTTGAGCTTTACTCTTAAAATTGCATAAACCAACTTTCTCTCACTGAGAAAGGAGCTTTTTAGCAAATCTGGCCTTGCTTTCTCTTCATTTGCTTATTGCACTAAACACAGCATTAGTGTTCTTAGAAGGTTTAAACTAGTGATAATGTGCATTGAAGCTCAAACATGACTTGCTCTGCAAAAAAACTTTAACACATGAAAATCTGTCTTCTGCATTGCAAATAACATTACATTTCATAAGAAAGAAACATCTTTCATGTACTTGAGCTTTACTCATAAAATTGCATAAACCAACTTTCTCTCACTGGGAAAGAAGCTTTGCAGAAAATATGGCCTTGCTTTCTCTTCATTTGCCTAGTTGCACTTAAACACAGCATTAGTGTTCTTAGAAGGTTTAAACCTTCATTTGCTTTCTCTTCATTTGCTTACTTGCACTAAAAACAGCATTAGAGTTCTTAGAAGGTTTAAACTAGTGATAATGTGCATTGAAGCTCAAAGATGACTTGCACTGCAAAAAAACTTTAACACATGAAAATCTGTCTTCTGCATTGCAAATAACATTACATTTCATGAGAAAGAAACATCTTTCATGTACTTGAGCTTTACTCATAAAATTGCATAAACCAACTTTCTCTCACTGAGAAAGAAGCATTGCAGCAAATGTGGCCTTGCTTTCTCTTCATTTGCCTAGTTGCACTAAACACAGCATTAGTGTTCTTAAAAGGTTTAAACTAGTGATAATACGCATTGAAGCTCAAACATGACCTGCTCTGCAAAAAAACTTTAACACATGAAAATCTGTCTTCTGCATTGCAAATAACATTACATTTCACGAGAAAGAAATATCTTTCATGTACTTGAGCTTTACTCTTAAAATTGCATAAACCAACTCTCTCTCACTGAGAAAGGAGCTTTTTAGCAAATCTGGCCTTGCTTTCTCTTCATTTGCTTATTGCACTAAACACAGCATTAGTGTTCTTAGAAGGTTTAAACTAGTGATAATGTGCACTGAAGCTCAAACATGACTTGCTCTGCAAAAAAACTTTAACACATGAAAATCTGTCTTCTGCATTGCAAATAACATTACATTTCATGAGAAAGAAACATCTTTCATGTACTTGAGCTTTACTCATAAAATTGCATAAACCAACTTTCTCTCACTGAGAAAGAAGCTTTGCAAAAAATGTGGCCTTGCTTTTTCTTCATTTGCACTAAACACAGCATTAGTGTTCTTAGAAGGTTTAAACTAGTGATAATGTGCATTGAAGCTCAAACTTGTCTTGCTCTGCAAAAAAACTTTAACACATGAAAATCTGTCTTCTGCATTGCAAATGACATTACATTTCATGAGAAAGAGACATCTTGCATGTACGTGAGCTTTACTCTTAAAATTGCATAAACCAACTTTCTCTCACTGAGAAAGAAGCTTTTCAGCAAATGTGGCTTTGCGTTCTCTTCGTTTGCTTAGTTGCACTAAACACAGCATTAGTGTTCTTAAAAGGTTTAAACTAGTGATATTATGCATTGAAGCTCAAACATGACCTGCTCTGCAAAAAAACTTTAACACATGAAAATCTGTCTTCTGCATTGCAAATAACATTACATTTCATGAGAAAGAAACATCTTTCATGTACTTGAGCTTTACTCATAAAATTGCATAAACCAACTTTCTCTCACTGAGAAAGAAGCATTGCAGCAAATGTGGCCTTGCTTTCTCTTCATTTGCCTAGTTGCACTTAAACACAGCATTAGTGTTCTTAGAAGGTTTAAACTAGTGATAATGTGCATTGAAGCTCAAACGTGACTTGCACTGCAAAAAACTTTAACACATGAAAATTTGTCTTCTGCATTGCAAATCACATTACATTTCATGAGAAAGAAACATCTTGCATGTACTTGAGCTTTACTCTTAAAATTGCATAAACCAACTTTCTCTCACTGAGAAAGAAGCTTTTCAGGAAATGTGGCTTTGCGTTCTCTTCATTTGCTTACTTGCACTTAAACACAGCATTAGTGTTCTTAGAAGGTTTAAACCTTCATTTGCTTTCTCTTCATTTGCTTACTTGCACTAAACACAGCATTAGAGTTCTTAAAAGGTTTAAACTAGTGATAATATGCATTGAAGCTCAAACATGGCCTGCTCTGCAAAAAAACTTTAACACATGAAAATCTGTCTTCTGCTTTGCAAATAACATTACATTTCATGAGAAAGAAACATCTTTCATTACTTGAGCTTTACTCTTAAAATTGCATAAACCAACTTTCTCTCACTGAGAAAGGAGCTTTTTAGCAAATCTGGCCTTGCTTTCTCTTCATTTGCCTAGTTGCACTTAAACACAGCATTAGTGTTCTTAGAAGGTTTAAACCTTCATTTGCTTTCTCTTCATCTGCTTACTTGCACTAAACACAGCATTAGAGTTCTTAGAAGGTTTAAAATAGTGATAATGTGCATTTAAGCTCAAACATGACTTGCACTGCAAAAAAACTTTAACAAATGAAAATCTGTCTTCTGCATTGCAAATAACATTACATTTCATGAGAAAGAAACATCTTTCATGTACTTGAGCTTTACTCTTAAAATTGCAAAAACCAACTTTCTCTCACTGAGAAAGAAGCTTTTCAGCAAATGTGGCTTTGCGTTCTCTTCGTTTGCTTAGTTGCACTAAACACAGCATTAGTGTTCTTAAAAGGTTTGAACTAGTGATAATATGCATTGAAGCTCAAACATTACCTGCTCTGCAAAAAAACTTTAACACATAAAAATCTGTCTTCTGCATTGCAAATAACATTACATTTCCTGAGAAAGAAACATTTTCATGTACTTGAGCTTTACTCATAAAATTGCATAAACCAACTTTCTCTCACTGAGAAAGAAGCATTGCAGCAAATGTGGCCTTGCTTTCTCTTCATTTGCCTAGTTGCACTAAACACAGCATTAGTGTTCTTACAAGGTTTAAACTAGTGATAATACGCATTGAAGCTCAAACATGACCTGCTCTGCAAAAAAACTTTAACACATGAAAATCTGTCTTCTGCATTGCAAATAACATTACATTTCACGAGAAAGAAATATCTTTCATGTACTTGAGCTTTACTCTTAAAATTGCATAAACCAACTTTCTCTCACTGAGAAAGGAGCTTTTTAGCAAATCTGGCCTTGCTTTCTCTTCATTTGCTTATTGCACTAAACACAGCATTAGTGTTCTTAAAAGGTTTAAACTAGTGATAATGTGCATTGAAGCTCAAATATGACTTGCTCTGCAAAAAAACTTTAACACATGAAAATCTGTCTTCTGCATTGCAAATAACATTACATTTCATGAGAAAGAAACATCTTTCATGTACTTGAGCTTTACTCATAAAATTGCATAAACCAACTTTCTCTCACTGAGAAAGAAGCTTTGCAGCAAATGTGGCCTTGCTTTTTCTTCATTTGCACTAAACACAGCATTAGTGTTCTTAGAAGGTTTAAACTAGTGATAATGTGCATTGAAGCTCAAACATGTCTTGCTCTGCAAAAAAACTTTAACACATGAAAATCTGTCTTCTGCATTGCAAATAACATTACATTTCATGAGAAAGAAACATCTTTCATGTACTTGCGCTTTACTCATAAAATTGCATAAACCAACTTTCTCTCACTGGGAAAGAAGCTTTGCAGAAAATGTGGCCTTGCTTTCTCTTCATTTGCCTAGTTGCACTTAAACACAGCATTAGTGTTCTTAGAAGGTTTAAACCTTCATTTGCTTTCTCTTCATTTGCTTACTTGCACTAAACACAGCATTAGAGTTCTTAGAAGGTTTAAACTAGTGATAATGTGCATTGAAGCTCAAAGATGACTTGCACTGCAAAAAAACTTTAACACATGAAAATCTGTCTTCTGCATTGCAAATAACATTACATTTCATGAGAAAGAAACATCTTTCATGTACTTGAGCTTTACTCATAAAATTGCATAAACCAACTTTCTCTCACTGAGAAAGAAGCATTGCAGCAAATGTGGCCTTGCTTTCTCTTCATTTGCCTAGTTGCACTAAACACAGCATTAGTGTTCTTAAAAGGTTTAAACTAGTGATAATACGCATTGAAGCTCAAACATGACCTGCTCTGCAAAAAAACTTTAACACATGAAAATCTGTCTTCTGCATTGCAAATAACATTACATTTCACGAGAAAGAAATATCTTTCATGTACTTGAGCTTTACTCTTAAAATTGCATAAACCAACTTTCTCTCACTGAGAAAGGAGCTTTTTAGCAAATCTGGCCTTGCTTTCTCTTCATTTGCTTATTGCACTAAACACAGCATTAGTGTTCTTAGAAGGTTTAAACTAGTGATAATGTGCATTGAAGCTCAAACATGACTTGCTCTGCAAAAAAACTTTAACACATGAAAATCTGTCTTCTGCATTGCAAATAACATTACATTTCATAAGAAAGAAACATCTTTCATGTACTTGAGCTTTACTCATAAAATTGCATAAACCAACTTTCTCTCACTGAGAAAGAAGCTTTGCAGCAAATGTGGCCTTGCTTTTTCTTCATTTGCACTAAACACAGCATTAGTGTTCTTAGAAGGTTTAAACTAGTGATAATGTGCATTGAAGCTCAAACATGTCTTGCTCTGCAAAAAAACTTTAACACATGAAAATCTGTCTTCTGCATTGCAAATGACATTACATTTCATGAGAAAGAGACATCTTGCATGTACGTGAGCTTTACTCTTAAAATTGCATAAACCAACTTTCTCTCACTGAGAAAGAAGCTTTTCAGCAAATGTGGCTTTGCGTTCTCTTCGTTTGCTTAGTTGCACTAAACACAGCATTAGTGTTCTTAAAAGGTTTAAACTAGTGATATTATGCATTGAAGCTCAAACATGACCTGCTCTGCAAAAAAACTTTAACACATGAAAATCTGTCTTCTGCATTGCAAATAACATTACATTTCATGAGAAAGAAACATCTTTCTTGTACTTGAGCTTTAGTCTTAAAATTGCATAAACCAACTTTCTCTCACTGAGAAAGGAGCTTTTTAGCAAATCTGGCCTTGCTTTCTCTTCATTTGCCTAGTTGCACTTAAACACAGCATTAGTGTTCTTAGAAGGTTTAAACCTTCATTAGCTTTCTCTTCATTTGCTTACTTGCACTAAACACAGCATTAGAGTTCTTAGAAGGTTTAAACTAGTGATAATGTGCATTGAAGCTCAAACATGACTTGCACTGCAAAAAAACTTTAACACATGAAAATCTGTCTTCTGCATTGCAAATAACATTACATTTCATGAGAAAGAGACATCTTGCATGTACGTGAGCTTTACTCTTAAAATTGCATAAACCAACTTTCTCTCACTGAGAAAGAAGCTTTTCAGCAAATGTGGCTTTGCGTTCTCTTCATTTGCTTAGTTGCACTAAACACAGCATTAGTGTTCTTAAAAGGTTTAAACTAGTGATGATATGCATTGAAGCTCAAACATTACCTGCTCTGCAAAAAAACTTTAACACATGAAAATCTGTCTTCTGCATTGCAAATAAAATTACATTTCATGAGAAAGAAACATCTTTCATGTACTTGAGCTTTACTCATAAAATTGCATAAACCAACTTTCTCTCACTGAGAAAGAAGCTTTTCAGCAAATGTGGCTTTGCGTTCTCTTCATTTGCTTACTTGCACTAAACACAGCATTAGTGTTCTTAGAAGGTTTAAACTAGTGATAATGTGCGTTATTGAAGCATAAACATGTCTTGCTCTGCAAAAAAACTTTAACGCATGAAAATCTGTCTTCTGCATTGCAAATAACATTACATTTCATGAGAAAGAAACATCTTTCATGTACTTGAGCTTTACTCATAAAATTGCATAAACCAACTTTCTCTCACTGAGAAAGAAGCATTGCAGCAAATGTGGCCTTGCTTTCTCTTCATTTGCCTAGTTGCACTTAAACACAGCATTAGTGTTCTTAGAAGGTTTAAACTAGTGATAATATGCATTGAAGCTCAAACATGACCTGCTCTGCAAAAAAGCTTTAACACATGAAAATCTGTCTTCTGCATTGCAAATAACATTACATTTCACGAGAAAGAAATATCTTTCATGTACTTGAGCTTTACTCTTAAAATTGCATAAACCAACTTTCTCTCACTGAGAAAGGAGCTTTTTAGCAAATCTGGCCTTGCTTTCTCTTCATTTGCTTATTGCACTAAACACAGCATTAGTGTTCTTAGAAGGTTTAAACTAGTGATAATGTGCATTGAAGCTCAAACATGTCTTGCTCTGCAAAAAAACTTTAACACATGAAAATCTGTCTTCTGCATTGCAAATAACATTACATTTCATGAGAAAGAAACATCTTTCATGTACTTGAGCTTTACTCATAAAATTGCATAAACCAACTTTCTCTCACTGGGAAAGAAGCTTTGCAGAAAATGTGGCCTTGCTTTCTCTTCATTTGCCTAGTTGCACTTAAACACAGCATTAGTGTTCTTAGAAGGTTTAAACCTTCATTTGCTTTCTCTTCATTTGCTTACTTGCACTAAACACAGCATTAGAGTTCTTAGAAGGTTTAAACTAGTGATAATGTGCATTGAAGCTCAAAGATGACTTGCACTGCAAAAAAACTTTAACACATGAAAATCTGTCTTCTGCATTGCAAATAACATTACATTTCATGAGAAAGAAACATCTTTCATGTACTTGAGCTTTACTCATAAAATTGCATAAACCAACTTTCTCTCACTGAGAAAGAAGCATTGCAGCAAATGTGGCCTTGCTTTCTCTTCATTTGCCTAGTTGCACTAAACACAGCATTAGTGTTCTTAGAAGGTTTAAACCTTCATTTGCTTTCTCTTCATTTGCTTACTTGCACTAAACACAGCATTAGAGTTCTTAAAAGGTTTAAACTAGTGATAATGTGCATTTAAGCTCAAACATGGCCTGCTCTGCAAAAAAACTTTAACACATGAAAATCTGTCTTCTGCTTTGCAAATAACATTACATTTCATGAGAAAGAAACATCTTTCATTACTTGAGCTTTACTCTTAAAATTGCATAAACCAACTTTCTCTCACTGAGAAAGGAGCTTTTTAGCAAATCTGGCCTTGCTTTCTCTTCATTTGCCTAGTTGCACTTAAACACAGCATTAGTGTTCTTAGAAGGTTTAAACCTTCATTTGCTTTCTCTTCATCTGCTTACTTGCACTAAACACAGCATTAGAGTTCTTAGTAGGTTTAAAATAGTGATAATGTGCATTTAAGCTCAAACATGACTTGCACTGCAAAAAAACTTTAACAAATGAAAATCTGTCTTCTGCATTGCAAATAACATTACATTTCATGAGAAAGAAACATCTTTCATGTACTTGAGCTTTACTCTTAAAATTGCATAAACCAACTCTCTCTCACTGAGAAAGGAGCTTTTTAGCAAATCTGGCCTTGCTTTCTCTTCATTTGCTTATTGCACTAAACACAGCATTAGTGTTCTTAGAAGGTTTAAACTAGTGATAATGTGCATTGAAGCTCAAACATGACCTGCTCTGCAAAAAAACTTTAACACATGAAAATCTGTCTTCTGCATTGCAAATAACATTACATTTCACGAGAAAGAAATATCTTTCATGTACTTGAGCTTTACTCTTAAAATTGCATAAACCAACTTTCTCTCACTGAGAAAGAAGCTTTGCAAAAAATGTGGCCTTGCTTTTTCTTCATTTGCACTAAACACAGCATTAGTGTTCTTAGAAGGTTTAAACTAGTGATAATGTGCATTGAAGCTCAAACTTGTCTTGCTCTGCAAAAAAACTTTAACACATGAAAATCTGTCTTCTGCATTGCAAATGACATTACATTTCATGAGAAAGAGACATCTTGCATGTACGTGAGCTTTACTCTTAAAATTGCATAAACCAACTTTCTCTCACTGAGAAAGAAGCTTTTCAGCAAATGTGGCTTTGCGTTCTCTTCGTTTGCTTAGTTGCACTAAACACAGCATTAGTGTTCTTAAAAGGTTTAAACTAGTGATATTATGCATTGAAGCTCAAACATGACCTGCTCTGCAAAAAAACTTTAACACATGAAAATCTGTCTTCTGCATTGCAAATAACATTACATTTCATGAGAAAGAAACATCTTTCATGTACTTGAGCTTTACTCATAAAATTGCATAAACCAACTTTCTCTCACTGAGAAAGAAGCATTGCAGCAAATGTGGCCTTGCTTTCTCTTCATTTGCCTAGTTGCACTTAAACACAGCATTAGTGTTCTTAGAAGGTTTAAACTAGTGATAATGTGCATTGAAGCTCAAACGTGACTTGCACTGCAAAAAACTTTAACACATGAAAATTTGTCTTCTGCATTGCAAATCACATTACATTTCATGAGAAAGAAACATCTTGCATGTACTTGAGCTTTACTCTTAAAATTGCATAAACCAACTTTCTCTCACTGAGAAAGAAGCTTTTCAGGAAATGTGGCTTTGCGTTCTCTTCATTTGCTTACTTGCACTTAAACACAGCATTAGTGTTCTTAGAAGGTTTAAACCTTCATTTGCTTTCTCTTCATTTGCTTACTTGCACTAAACACAGCATTAGAGTTCTTAAAAGGTTTAAACTAGTGATAATATGCATTGAAGCTCAAACATGGCCTGCTCTGCAAAAAAACTTTAACACATGAAAATCTGTCTTCTGCTTTGCAAATAACATTACATTTCATGAGAAAGAAACATCTTTCATTACTTGAGCTTTACTCTTAAAATTGCATAAACCAACTTTCTCTCACTGAGAAAGGAGCTTTTTAGCAAATCTGGCCTTGCTTTCTCTTCATTTGCCTAGTTGCACTTAAACACAGCATTAGTGTTCTTAGAAGGTTTAAACCTTCATTTGCTTTCTCTTCATCTGCTTACTTGCACTAAACACAGCATTAGAGTTCTTAGAAGGTTTAAAATAGTGATAATGTGCATTTAAGCTCAAACATGACTTGCACTGCAAAAAAACTTTAACAAATGAAAATCTGTCTTCTGCATTGCAAATAACATTACATTTCATGAGAAAGAAACATCTTTCATGTACTTGAGCTTTACTCTTAAAATTGCAAAAACCAACTTTCTCTCACTGAGAAAGAAGCTTTTCAGCAAATGTGGCTTTGCGTTCTCTTCGTTTGCTTAGTTGCACTAAACACAGCATTAGTGTTCTTAAAAGGTTTGAACTAGTGATAATATGCATTGAAGCTCAAACATTACCTGCTCTGCAAAAAAACTTTAACACATAAAAATCTGTCTTCTGCATTGCAAATAACATTACATTTCACGAGAAAGAAATATCTTTCATGTACTTGAGCTTTACTCTTAAAATTGCATAAACCAACTTTCTCTCACTGAGAAAGGAGCTTTTTAGCAAATCTGGCCTTGCTTTCTCTTCATTTGCTTATTGCACTAAACACAGCATTAGTGTTCTTAAAAGGTTTAAACTAGTGATAATGTGCATTGAAGCTCAAATATGACTTGCTCTGCAAAAAAACTTTAACACATGAAAATCTGTCTTCTGCATTGCAAATAACATTACATTTCATGAGAAAGAAACATCTTTCATGTACTTGAGCTTTACTCATAAAATTGCATAAACCAACTTTCTCTCACTGAGAAAGAAGCTTTGCAGCAAATGTGGCCTTGCTTTTTCTTCATTTGCACTAAACACAGCATTAGTGTTCTTAGAAGGTTTAAACTAGTGATAATGTGCATTGAAGCTCAAACATGTCTTGCTCTGCAAAAAAACTTTAACACATGAAAATCTGTCTTCTGCATTGCAAATAACATTACATTTCATGAGAAAGAAACATCTTTCATGTACTTGAGCTTTACTCATAAAATTGCATAAACCAACTTTCTCTCACTGGGAAAGAAGCTTTGCAGAAAATGTGGCCTTGCTTTCTCTTCATTTGCCTAGTTGCACTTAAACACAGCATTAGTGTTCTTAGAAGGTTTAAACCTTCATTTGCTTTCTCTTCATTTGCTTACTTGCACTAAACACAGCATTAGAGTTCTTAGAAGGTTTAAACTAGTGATAATGTGCATTGAAGCTCAACGATGACTTGCACTGCAAAAAAACTTTAACACATGAAAATCTGTCTTCTGCATTGCAAATAACATTACATTTCATGAGAAAGAAACATCTTTCATGTACTTGAGCTTTACTCATAAAATTGCATAAACCAACTTTCTCTCACTGAGAAAGAAGCATTGCAGCAAATGTGGCCTTGCTTTCTCTTCATTTGCCTAGTTGCACTAAACACAGCATTAGTGTTCTTAAAAGGTTTAAACTAGTGATAATACGCATTGAGGCTCAAACATGACCTGCTCTGCAAAAAAACTTTAACACATGAAAATCTGTCTTCTGCATTGCAAATAACATTACATTTCACGAGAAAGAAATATCTTTCATGTACTTGAGCTTTACTCTTAAAATTGCATAAACCAACTTTCTCTCACTGAGAAAGGAGCTTTTTAGCAAATCTGGCCTTGCTTTCTCTTCATTTGCTTATTGCACTAAACACAGCATTAGTGTTCTTAGAAGGTTTAAACTAGTGATAATGTGCATTGAAGCTCAAACATGACTTGCTCTGCAAAAAAACTTTAACACATGAAAATCTGTCTTCTGCATTGCAAATAACATTACATTTCATAAGAAAGAAACATCTTTCATGTACTTGAGCTTTACTCATAAAATTGCATAAACCAACTTTCTCTCACTGGGAAAGAAGCTTTGCAGAAAATGTGGCCTTGCTTTCTCTTCATTTGCCTAGTTGCACTTAAACACAGCATTAGTGTTCTTAGAAGGTTTAAACCTTCATTTGCTTTCTCTTCATTTGCTTACTTGCACTAAAAACAGCATTAGAGTTCTTAGAAGGTTTAAACTAGTGATAATGTGCATTGAAGCTCAAAGATGACTTGCACTGCAAAAAAACTTTAACACATGAAAATCTGTCTTCTGCATTGCAAATAACATTACATTTCATGAGAAAGAAACATCTTTCATGTACTTGAGCTTTACTCATAAAATTGCATAAACCAACTTTCTCTCACTGAGAAAGAAGCATTGCAGCAAATGTGGCCTTGCTTTCTCTTCATTTGCCTAGTTGCACTAAACACAGCATTAGTGTTCTTAAAAGGTTTAAACTAGTGATAATACGCATTGAAGCTCAAACATGACCTGCTCTGCAAAAAAACTTTAACACATGAAAATCTGTCTTCTGCATTGCAAATAACATTACATTTCACGAGAAAGAAATATCTTTCATGTACTTGAGCTTTACTCTTAAAATTGCATAAACCAACTCTCTCTCACTGAGAAAGGAGCTTTTTAGCAAATCTGGCCTTGCTTTCTCTTCATTTGCTTATTGCACTAAACACAGCATTAGTGTTCTTAGAAGGTTTAAACTAGTGATAATGTGCACTGAAGCTCAAACATGACTTGCTCTGCAAAAAAACTTTAACACATGAAAATCTGTCTTCTGCATTGCAAATAACATTACATTTCATGAGAAAGAAACATCTTTCATGTACTTGAGCTTTACTCATAAAATTGCATAAACCAACTTTCTCTCACTGAGAAAGAAGCTTTGCAAAAAATGTGGCCTTGCTTTTTCTTCATTTGCACTAAACACAGCATTAGTGTTCTTAGAAGGTTTAAACTAGTGATAATGTGCATTGAAGCTCAAACTTGTCTTGCTCTGCAAAAAAACTTTAACACATGAAAATCTGTCTTCTGCATTGCAAATGACATTACATTTCATGAGAAAGAGACATCTTGCATGTACGTGAGCTTTACTCTTAAAATTGCATAAACCAACTTTCTCTCACTGAGAAAGAAGCTTTTCAGCAAATGTGGCTTTGCGTTCTCTTCGTTTGCTTAGTTGCACTAAACACAGCATTAGTGTTCTTAAAAGGTTTAAACTAGTGATATTATGCATTGAAGCTCAAACATGACCTGCTCTGCAAAAAAACTTTAACACATGAAAATCTGTCTTCTGCATTGCAAATAACATTACATTTCATGAGAAAGAAACATCTTTCATGTACTTGAGCTTTACTCATAAAATTGCATAAACCAACTTTCTCTCACTGAGAAAGAAGCATTGCAGCAAATGTGGCCTTGCTTTCTCTTCATTTGCCTAGTTGCACTTAAACACAGCATTAGTGTTCTTAGAAGGTTTAAACTAGTGATAATGTGCATTGAAGCTCAAACGTGACTTGCACTGCAAAAAACTTTAACACATGAAAATTTGTCTTCTGCATTGCAAATCACATTACATTTCATGAGAAAGAAACATCTTGCATGTACTTGAGCTTTACTCTTAAAATTGCATAAACCAACTTTCTCTCACTGAGAAAGAAGCTTTTCAGGAAATGTGGCTTTGCGTTCTCTTCATTTGCTTACTTGCACTTAAACACAGCATTAGTGTTCTTAGAAGGTTTAAACCTTCATTTGCTTTCTCTTCATTTGCTTACTTGCACTAAACACAGCATTAGAGTTCTTAAAAGGTTTAAACTAGTGATAATATGCATTGAAGCTCAAACATGGCCTGCTCTGCAAAAAAACTTTAACACATGAAAATCTGTCTTCTGCTTTGCAAATAACATTACATTTCATGAGAAAGAAACATCTTTCATTACTTGAGCTTTACTCTTAAAATTGCATAAACCAACTTTCTCTCACTGAGAAAGGAGCTTTTTAGCAAATCTGGCCTTGCTTTCTCTTCATTTGCCTAGTTGCACTTAAACACAGCATTAGTGTTCTTAGAAGGTTTAAACCTTCATTTGCTTTCTCTTCATCTGCTTACTTGCACTAAACACAGCATTAGAGTTCTTAGAAGGTTTAAAATAGTGATAATGTGCATTTAAGCTCAAACATGACTTGCACTGCAAAAAAACTTTAACAAATGAAAATCTGTCTTCTGCATTGCAAATAACATTACATTTCATGAGAAAGAAACATCTTTCATGTACTTGAGCTTTACTCTTAAAATTGCAAAAACCAACTTTCTCTCACTGAGAAAGAAGCTTTTCAGCAAATGTGGCTTTGCGTTCTCTTCGTTTGCTTAGTTGCACTAAACACAGCATTAGTGTTCTTAAAAGGTTTGAACTAGTGATAATATGCATTGAAGCTCAAACATTACCTGCTCTGCAAAAAAACTTTAACACATAAAAATCTGTCTTCTGCATTGCAAATAACATTACATTTCCTGAGAAAGAAACATTTTCATGTACTTGAGCTTTACTCATAAAATTGCATAAACCAACTTTCTCTCACTGAGAAAGAAGCATTGCAGCAAATGTGGCCTTGCTTTCTCTTCATTTGCCTAGTTGCACTAAACACAGCATTAGTGTTCTTACAAGGTTTAAACTAGTGATAATACGCATTGAAGCTCAAACATGACCTGCTCTGCAAAAAAACTTTAACACATGAAAATCTGTCTTCTGCATTGCAAATAACATTACATTTCACGAGAAAGAAATATCTTTCATGTACTTGAGCTTTACTCTTAAAATTGCATAAACCAACTTTCTCTCACTGAGAAAGGAGCTTTTTAGCAAATCTGGCCTTGCTTTCTCTTCATTTGCTTATTGCACTAAACACAGCATTAGTGTTCTTAAAAGGTTTAAACTAGTGATAATGTGCATTGAAGCTCAAATATGACTTGCTCTGCAAAAAAACTTTAACACATGAAAATCTGTCTTCTGCATTGCAAATAACATTACATTTCATGAGAAAGAAACATCTTTCATGTACTTGAGCTTTACTCATAAAATTGCATAAACCAACTTTCTCTCACTGAGAAAGAAGCTTTGCAGCAAATGTGGCCTTGCTTTTTCTTCATTTGCACTAAACACAGCATTAGTGTTCTTAGAAGGTTTAAACTAGTGATAATGTGCATTGAAGCTCAAACATGTCTTGCTCTGCAAAAAAACTTTAACACATGAAAATCTGTCTTCTGCATTGCAAATAACATTACATTTCATGAGAAAGAAACATCTTTCATGTACTTGAGCTTTACTCATAAAATTGCATAAACCAACTTTCTCTCACTGGGAAAGAAGCTTTGCAGAAAATGTGGCCTTGCTTTCTCTTCATTTGCCTAGTTGCACTTAAACACAGCATTAGTGTTCTTAGAAGGTTTAAACCTTCATTTGCTTTCTCTTCATTTGCTTACTTGCACTAAACACAGCATTAGAGTTCTTAGAAGGTTTAAACTAGTGATAATGTGCATTGAAGCTCAAAGATGACTTGCACTGCAAAAAAACTTTAACACATGAAAATCTGTCTTCTGCATTGCAAATAACATTACATTTCACGAGAAAGAAATATCTTTCATGTACTTGAGCTTTACTCTTAAAATTGCATAAACCAACTTTCTCTCACTGAGAAAGGAGCTTTTTAGCAAATCTGGCCTTGCTTTCTCTTCATTTGCTTATTGCACTAAACACAGCATTAGTGTTCTTAGAAGGTTTAAACTAGTGATAATGTGCATTGAAGCTCAAACATGACTTGCTCTGCAAAAAAACTTTAACACATGAAAATCTGTCTTCTGCATTGCAAATAACATTACATTTCATAAGAAAGAAACATCTTTCATGTACTTGAGCTTTACTCATAAAATTGCATAAACCAACTTTCTCTCACTGAGAAAGAAGCTTTGCAGCAAATGTGGCCTTGCTTTTTCTTCATTTGCACTAAACACAGCATTAGTGTTCTTAGAAGGTTTAAACTAGTGATAATGTGCATTGAAGCTCAAACATGTCTTGCTCTGCAAAAAAACTTTAACACATGAAAATCTGTCTTCTGCATTGCAAATGACATTACATTTCATGAGAAAGAGACATCTTGCATGTACGTGAGCTTTACTCTTAAAATTGCATAAACCAACTTTCTCTCACTGAGAAAGAAGCTTTTCAGCAAATGTGGCTTTGCGTTCTCTTCGTTTGCTTAGTTGCACTAAACACAGCATTAGTGTTCTTAAAAGGTTTAAACTAGTGATATTATGCATTGAAGCTCAAACATGACCTGCTCTGCAAAAAAACTTTAACACATGAAAATCTGTCTTCTGCATTGCAAATAACATTACATTTCATGAGAAAGAAACATCTTTCTTGTACTTGAGCTTTAGTCTTAAAATTGCATAAACCAACTTTCTCTCACTGAGAAAGGAGCTTTTTAGCAAATCTGGCCTTGCTTTCTCTTCATTTGCCTAGTTGCACTTAAACACAGCATTAGTGTTCTTAGAAGGTTTAAACCTTCATTAGCTTTCTCTTCATTTGCTTACTTGCACTAAACACAGCATTAGAGTTCTTAGAAGGTTTAAACTAGTGATAATGTGCATTGAAGCTCAAACATGACTTGCACTGCAAAAAAACTTTAACACATGAAAATCTGTCTTCTGCATTGCAAATAACATTACATTTCATGAGAAAGAGACATCTTGCATGTACGTGAGCTTTACTCTTAAAATTGCATAAACCAACTTTCTCTCACTGAGAAAGAAGCTTTTCAGCAAATGTGGCTTTGCGTTCTCTTCATTTGCTTAGTTGCACTAAACACAGCATTAGTGTTCTTAAAAGGTTTAAACTAGTGATGATATGCATTGAAGCTCAAACATTACCTGCTCTGCAAAAAAACTTTAACACATGAAAATCTGTCTTCTGCATTGCAAATAAAATTACATTTCATGAGAAAGAAACATCTTTCATGTACTTGAGCTTTACTCATAAAATTGCATAAACCAACTTTCTCTCACTGAGAAAGAAGCTTTTCAGCAAATGTGGCTTTGCGTTCTCTTCATTTGCTTACTTGCACTAAACACAGCATTAGTGTTCTTAGAAGGTTTAAACTAGTGATAATGTGCGTTATTGAAGCATAAACATGTCTTGCTCTGCAAAAAAACTTTAACGCATGAAAATCTGTCTTCTGCATTGCAAATAACATTACATTTCATGAGAAAGAAACATCTTTCATGTACTTGAGCTTTACTCATAAAATTGCATAAACCAACTTTCTCTCACTGAGAAAGAAGCATTGCAGCAAATGTGGCCTTGCTTTCTCTTCATTTGCCTAGTTGCACTTAAACACAGCATTAGTGTTCTTAGAAGGTTTAAACTAGTGATAATATGCATTGAAGCTCAAACATGACCTGCTCTGCAAAAAAGCTTTAACACATGAAAATCTGTCTTCTGCATTGCAAATAACATTACATTTCACGAGAAAGAAATATCTTTCATGTACTTGAGCTTTACTCTTAAAATTGCATAAACCAACTTTCTCTCACTGAGAAAGGAGCTTTTTAGCAAATCTGGCCTTGCTTTCTCTTCATTTGCTTATTGCACTAAACACAGCATTAGTGTTCTTAGAAGGTTTAAACTAGTGATAATGTGCATTGAAGCTCAAACATGTCTTGCTCTGCAAAAAAACTTTAACACATGAAAATCTGTCTTCTGCATTGCAAATAACATTACATTTCATGAGAAAGAAACATCTTTCATGTACTTGAGCTTTACTCATAAAATTGCATAAACCAACTTTCTCTCACTGGGAAAGAAGCTTTGCAGAAAATGTGGCCTTGCTTTCTCTTCATTTGCCTAGTTGCACTTAAACACAGCATTAGTGTTCTTAGAAGGTTTAAACCTTCATTTGCTTTCTCTTCATTTGCTTACTTGCACTAAACACAGCATTAGAGTTCTTAGAAGGTTTAAACTAGTGATAATGTGCATTGAAGCTCAAAGATGACTTGCACTGCAAAAAAACTTTAACACATGAAAATCTGTCTTCTGCATTGCAAATAACATTACATTTCATGAGAAAGAAACATCTTTCATGTACTTGAGCTTTACTCATAAAATTGCATAAACCAACTTTCTCTCACTGAGAAAGAAGCATTGCAGCAAATGTGGCCTTGCTTTCTCTTCATTTGCCTAGTTGCACTAAACACAGCATTAGTGTTCTTAAAAGGTTTAAACTAGTGATAATACGCATTGAAGCTCAAACATGACCTGCTCTGCAAAAAAACTTTAACACATGAAAATCTGTCTTCTGCATTGCAAATAACATTACATTTCATGAGAAAGAGACATCTTGCATGTACGTGAGCTTTACTCTTAAAATTGCATAAACCAACTTTCTCTCACTGAGAAAGAAGCTTTTCAGCAAATGTGGCTTTGCGTTCTCTTCATTTGCTTAGTTGCACTAAACACAGCATTAGTGTTCTTAAAAGGTTTAAACTAGTGATGATATGCATTGAAGCTCAAACATTACCTGCTCTGCAAAAAAACTTTAACACATGAAAATCTGTCTTCTGCATTGCAAATAAAATTACATTTCATGAGAAAGAAACATCTTTCATGTACTTGAGCTTTACTCATAAAATTGCATAAACCAACTTTCTCTCACTGAGAAAGAAGCTTTTCAGCAAATGTGGCTTTGCGTTCTCTTCATTTGCTTACTTGCACTAAACACAGCATTAGTGTTCTTAGAAGGTTTAAACTAGTGATAATGTGCGTTATTGAAGCATAAACATGTCTTGCTCTGCAAAAAAACTTTAACGCATGAAAATCTGTCTTCTGCATTGCAAATAACATTACATTTCATGAGAAAGAAACATCTTTCATGTACTTGAGCTTTACTCATAAAATTGCATAAACCAACTTTCTCTCACTGAGAAAGAAGCATTGCAGCAAATGTGGCCTTGCTTTCTCTTCATTTGCCTAGTTGCACTTAAACACAGCATTAGTGTTCTTAGAAGGTTTAAACTAGTGATAATATGCATTGAAGCTCAAACATGACCTGCTCTGCAAAAAAGCTTTAACACATGAAAATCTGTCTTCTGCATTGCAAATAACATTACATTTCACGAGAAAGAAATATCTTTCATGTACTTGAGCTTTACTCTTAAAATTGCATAAACCAACTTTCTCTCACTGAGAAAGGAGCTTTTTAGCAAATCTGGCCTTGCTTTCTCTTCATTTGCTTATTGCACTAAACACAGCATTAGTGTTCTTAGAAGGTTTAAACTAGTGATAATGTGCATTGAAGCTCAAACATGTCTTGCTCTGCAAAAAAACTTTAACACATGAAAATCTGTCTTCTGCATTGCAAATAACATTACATTTCATGAGAAAGAAACATCTTTCATGTACTTGAGCTTTACTCATAAAATTGCATAAACCAACTTTCTCTCACTGGGAAAGAAGCTTTGCAGAAAATGTGGCCTTGCTTTCTCTTCATTTGCCTAGTTGCACTTAAACACAGCATTAGTGTTCTTAGAAGGTTTAAACCTTCATTTGCTTTCTCTTCATTTGCTTACTTGCACTAAACACAGCATTAGAGTTCTTAGAAGGTTTAAACTAGTGATAATGTGCATTGAAGCTCAAAGATGACTTGCACTGCAAAAAAACTTTAACACATGAAAATCTGTCTTCTGCATTGCAAATAACATTACATTTCATGAGAAAGAAACATCTTTCATGTACTTGAGCTTTACTCATAAAATTGCATAAACCAACTTTCTCTCACTGAGAAAGAAGCATTGCAGCAAATGTGGCCTTGCTTTCTCTTCATTTGCCTAGTTGCACTAAACACAGCATTAGTGTTCTTAAAAGGTTTAAACTAGTGATAATACGCATTGAAGCTCAAACATGACCTGCTCTGCAAAAAAACTTTAACACATGAAAATCTGTCTTCTGCATTGCAAATAACATTACATTTCACGAGAAAGAAATATCTTTCATGTACTTGAGCTTTACTCTTAAAATTGCATAAACCAACTCTCTCTCACTGAGAAAGGAGCTTTTTAGCAAATCTGGCCTTGCTTTCTCTTCATTTGCTTATTGCACTAAACACAGCATTAGTGTTCTTAGAAGGTTTAAACTAGTGATAATGTGCACTGAAGCTCAAACATGACTTGCTCTGCAAAAAAACTTTAACACATGAAAATCTGTCTTCTGCATTGCAAATAACATTACATTTCATGAGAAAGAAACATCTTTCGTGTACTTGAGCTTTACTCATAAAATTGCATAAACCAACTTTCTCTCACTGAGAAAGAAGCTTTGCAAAAAATGTGGCCTTGCTTTTTCTTCATTTGCACTAAACACAGCATTAGTGTTCTTAGAAGGTTTAAACTAGTGATAATGTGCATTGAAGCTCAAACTTGTCTTGCTCTGCAAAAAAACTTTAACACATGAAAATCTGTCTTCTGCATTGCAAATGACATTACATTTCATGAGAAAGAGACATCTTGCATGTACGTGAGCTTTACTCTTAAAATTGCATAAACCAACTTTCTCTCACTGAGAAAGAAGCTTTTCAGCAAATGTGGCTTTGCGTTCTCTTCGTTTGCTTAGTTGCACTAAACACAGCATTAGTGTTCTTAAAAGGTTTAAACTAGTGATATTATGCATTGAAGCTCAAACATGACCTGCTCTGCAAAAAAACTTTAACACATGAAAATCTGTCTTCTGCATTGCAAATAACATTACATTTCATGAGAAAGAAACATCTTTCATGTACTTGAGCTTTACTCATAAAATTGCATAAACCAACTTTCTCTCACTGGGAAAGAAGCTTTGCAGAAAATGTGGCCTTGCTTTCTCTTCATTTGCCTAGTTGCACTTAAACACAGCATTAGTGTTCTTAGAAGGTTTAAACTAGTGATAATGTGCATTGAAGCTCAAACGTGACTTGCACTGCAAAAAACTTTAACACATGAAAATTTGTCTTCTGCATTGCAAATCACATTACATTTCATGAGAAAGAAACAACTTGCATGTACTTGAGCTTTACTCTTAAAATTGCATAAACCAACTTTCTCTCACTGAGAAAGAAGCTTTTCAGGAAATGTGGCTTTGCGTTCTCTTCATTTGCTTACTTGCACTTAAACACAGCATTAGTGTTCTTAGAAGGTTTAAACCTTCATTTGCTTTCTCTTCATTTGCTTACTTGCACTAAACACAGCATTAGAGTTCTTAGAAGGTTTAAACTAGTGATAATGTGCATTGAAGCTCAAACATGACTTGCACTGCAAAAAAACTTTAACACATGAAAATCTGTCTTCTGCATTGCAAATAACATTACATTTCATGAGAAAGAGACATCTTGCATGTACGTGAGCTTTACTCTTAAAATTGCATAAACCAACTTTCTCTCACTGAGAAAGAAGCTTTTCAGCAAATGTGGCTTTGCGTTCTCTTCATTTGCTTAGTTGCACTAAACACAGCATTAGTGTTCTTAAAAGGTTTAAACTAGTGATAATATGCATTGAAGCTCAAACATTACCTGCTCTGCAAAAAAACTTTAACACATGAAAATCTGTCTTCTGCATTGCATATATTACATTTCATGAGAAAGAAACATCTTTCATGTACTTGAGCTTTACTCATAAAATTGCATAAACCAACTTTCTCTCACTGAGAAAGAAGCTTTTCAGCAAATGTGGCTTTGCGTTCTCTTCATTTGCTTACTTGCACTAAACACAGCATTAGTGTTCTTAGAAGGTTTAAACTAGTGATAATGTGCATTATTGAAGCATAAACATGTCTTGCTCTGCAAAAAAACTTTAACGCATGAAAATCTGTCTTCTGCATTGCAAATAACATTACATTTCATGAGAAAGAAACATCTTTCATGTACTTGAGCTTTACTCATAAAATTGCATAAACCAACTTTCTCTCACTGAGAAAGAAGAATTGCAGCAAATGTGGCCTTGCTTTCTCTTCATTTGCCTAGTTGCACTAAACACAGCATTAGTGTTCTTAGAAGGTTTAAACCTTCATTTGCTTTCTCTTCATTTGCTTACTTGCACTAAACACAGCATTAGAGTTCTTAGAAGGTTTAAACTAGTGATAATGTGCATTGAAGCTCAAAGATGACTTGCACTGCAAAAAAACTTTAACACATGAAAATCTGTCTTCTGCATTGCAAATAACATTACATTTCATGAGAAAGAAACATCTTTCATGTACTTGAGCTTTACTCATAAAATTGCATAAACCAACTTTCTCTCACTGAGAAAGAAGCATTGCAGCAAATGTGGCCTTGCTTTCTCTTCATGTGCCTAGTTGCACTAAACACAGCATTAGTGTTCTTAAAAGGTTTAAACTAGTGATAATACGCATTGAAGCTCAAACATGACCTGCTCTGCAAAAAAACTTTAACACATGAAAATCTGTCTTCTGCATTGCAAATAACATTACATTTCACGAGAAAGAAATATCTTTCATGTACTTGAGCTTTACTCTTAAAATTGCATAAACCAACTTTCTCTCACTGAGAAAGGAGCTTTTTAGCAAATCTGGCCTTGCTTTCTCTTCATTTGCTTATTGCACTAAACACAGCATTAGTGTTCTTAGAAGGTTTAAACTAGTGATAATGTGCATTGAAGCTCAAACATGACTTGCTCTGCAAAAAAACTTTAACACATGAAAATCTGTCTTCTGCATTGCAAATAACATTACATTTCATAAGAAAGAAACATCTTTCATGTACTTGAGCTTTACTCATAAAATTGCATAAACCAACTTTCTCTCACTGAGAAAGAAGCTTTGCAGCAAATGTGGCCTTGCTTTTTCTTCATTTGCACTAAACACAGCATTAGTGTTCTTAGAAGGTTTAAACTAGTGATAATGTGCATTGAAGCTCAAACATGTCTTGCTCTGCAAAAAAACTTTAACACATGAAAATCTGTCTTCTGCATTGCAAATGACATTACATTTCATGAGAAAGAGACATCTTGCATGTACGTGAGCTTTACTCTTAAAATTGCATAAACCAACTTTCTCTCACTGAGAAAGAAGCTTTTCAGCAAATGTGGCTTTGCGTTCTCTTCGTTTGCTTAGTTGCACTAAACACAGCATTAGTGTTCTTAAAAGGTTTAAACTAGTGATATTATGCATTGAAGCTCAAACATGACCTGCTCTGCAAAAAAACTTTAACACATGAAAATCTGTCTTCTGCATTGCAAATAACATTACATTTCATGAGAAAGAAACATCTTTCATGTACTTGAGCTTTACTCATAAAATTGCATAAACCAACTTTCTCTCACTGGGAAAGAAGCTTTGCAGAAAATGTGGCCTTGCTTTCTCTTCATTTGCCTAGTTGCACTTAAACACAGCATTAGTGTTCTTAGAAGGTTTAAACTAGTGATAATGTGCATTGAAGCTCAAACGTGACTTGCACTGCAAAAAACTTTAACACATGAAAATTTGTCTTCTGCATTGCAAATCACATTACATTTCATGAGAAAGAAACATCTTGCATGTACTTGAGCTTTACTCTTAAAATTGCATAAACCAACTTTCTCTCACTGAGAAAGAAGCTTTTCAGGAAATGTGGCTTTGCGTTCTCTTCATTTGCTTACTTGCACTTAAACACAGCATTAGTGTTCTTAGAAGGTTTAAACCTTCATTTGCTTTCTCTTCATTTGCTTACTTGCACTAAACACAGCATTAGAGTTCTTAGAAGGTTTAAACTAGTGATAATGTGCATTGAAGCTCAAACATGACTTGCACTGCAAAAAAACTTTAACACATGAAAATCTGTCTTCTGCATTGCAAATAACATTACATTTCATGAGAAAGAGACATCTTGCATGTACGTGAGCTTTACTCTTAAAATTGCATAAACCAACTTTCTCTCACTGAGAAAGAAGCTTTTCAGCAAATGTGGCTTTGCGTTCTCTTCATTTGCTTAGTTGCACTAAACACAGCATTAGTGTTCTTAAAAGGTTTAAACTAGTGATAATATGCATTGAAGCGCAAACATTACCTGCTCTGCAAAAAAACTTTAACACATGAAAATCTGTCTTCTGCATTGCATATATTACATTTCATGAGAAAGAAACATCTTTCATGTACTTGAGCTTTACTCATAAAATTGCATAAACCAACTTTCTCTCACTGAGAAAGAAGCTTTTCAGCAAATGTGGCTTTGCGTTCTCTTCATTTGCTTACTTGCACTAAACACAGCATTAGTGTTCTTAGAAGGTTTAAACTAGTGATAATGTGCATTATTGAAGCATAAACATGTCTTGCTCTGCAAAAAAACTTTAACGCATGAAAATCTGTCTTCTGCATTGCAAATAACATTACATTTCATGAGAAAGAAACATCTTTCATGTACTTGAGCTTTACTCATAAAATTGCATAAACCAACTTTCTCTCACTGAGAAAGAAGAATTGCAGCAAATGTGGCCTTGCTTTCTCTTCATTTGCCTAGTTGCACTAAACACAGCATTAGTGTTCTTAGAAGGTTTAAACCTTCATTTGCTTTCTCTTCATTTGCTTACTTGCACTAAACACAGCATTAGAGTTCTTAGAAGGTTTAAACTAGTGATAATGTGCATTGAAGCTCAAAGATGACTTGCACTGCAAAAAAACTTTAACACATGAAAATCTGTCTTCTGCATTGCAAATAACATTACATTTCATGAGAAAGAAACATCTTTCATGTACTTGAGCTTTACTCATAAAATTGCATAAACCAACTTTCTCTCACTGAGAAAGAAGCATTGCAGCAAATGTGGCCTTGCTTTCTCTTCATTTGCCTAGTTGCACTAAACACAGCATTAGTGTTCTTAAAAGGTTTAAACTAGTGATAATACGCATTGAAGCTCAAACATGACCTGCTCTGCAAAAAAACTTTAACACATGAAAATCTGTCTTCTGCATTGCAAATAACATTACATTTCACGAGAAAGAAATATCTTTCATGTACTTGAGCTTTACTCTTAAAATTGCATAAACCAACTTTCTCTCACTGAGAAAGGAGCTTTTTAGCAAATCTGGCCTTGCTTTCTCTTCATTTGCTTATTGCACTAAACACAGCATTAGTGTTCTTAGAAGGTTTAAACTAGTGATAATGTGCATTGAAGCTCAAACATGACTTGCTCTGCAAAAAAACTTTAACACATGAAAATCTGTCTTCTGCATTGCAAATAACATTACATTTCATAAGAAAGAAACATCTTTCATGTACTTGAGCTTTACTCATAAAATTGCATAAACCAACTTTCTCTCACTGAGAAAGAAGCTTTGCAGCAAATGTGGCCTTGCTTTTTCTTCATTTGCACTAAACACAGCATTAGTGTTCTTAGAAGGTTTAAACTAGTGATAATGTGCATTGAAGCTCAAACATGTCTTGCTCTGCAAAAAAACTTTAACACATGAAAATCTGTCTTCTGCATTGCAAATGACATTACATTTCATGAGAAAGAGACATCTTGCATGTACGTGAGCTTTACTCTTAAAATTGCATAAACCAACTTTCTCTCACTGAGAAAGAAGCTTTTCAGCAAATGTGGCTTTGCGTTCTCTTCGTTTGCTTAGTTGCACTAAACACAGCATTAGTGTTCTTAAAAGGTTTAAACTAGTGATATTATGCATTGAAGCTCAAACATGACCTGCTCTGCAAAAAAACTTTAACACATGAAAATCTGTCTTCTGCATTGCAAATAACATTACATTTCATGAGAAAGAAACATCTTTCATGTACTTGAGCTTTAGTCTTAAAATTGCATAAACCAACTTTCTCTCACTGAGAAAGGAGCTTTTTAGCAAATCTGGCCTTGCTTTCTCTTCATTTGCCTAGTTGCACTTAAACACAGCATTAGTGTTCTTAGAAGGTTTAAACCTTCATTAGCTTTCTCTTCATTTGCTTACTTGCACTAAACACAGCATTAGAGTTCTTAGAAGGTTTAAACTAGTGATAATGTGCATTGAAGCTCAAACATGACTTGCACTGCAAAAAAACTTTAACACATGAAAATCTGTCTTCTGCATTGCAAATAACATTACATTTCATGAGAAAGAGACATCTTGCATGTACGTGAGCTTTACTCTTAAAATTGCATAAACCAACTTTCTCTCACTGAGAAAGAAGCTTTTCAGCAAATGTGGCTTTGCGTTCTCTTCATTTGCTTAGTTGCACTAAACACAGCATTAGTGTTCTTAAAAGGTTTAAACTAGTGATGATATGCATTGAAGCTCAAACATTACCTGCTCTGCAAAAAAACTTTAACACATGAAAATCTGTCTTCTGCATTGCAAATAAAATTACATTTCATGAGAAAGAAACATCTTTCATGTACTTGAGCTTTACTCATAAAATTGCATAAACCAACTTTCTCTCACTGAGAAAGAAGCTTTTCAGCAAATGTGGCTTTGCGTTCTCTTCATTTGCTTACTTGCACTAAACACAGCATTAGTGTTCTTAGAAGGTTTAAACTAGTGATAATGTGCGTTATTGAAGCATAAACATGTCTTGCTCTGCAAAAAAACTTTAACGCATGAAAATCTGTCTTCTGCATTGCAAATAACATTACATTTCATGAGAAAGAAACATCTTTCATGTACTTGAGCTTTACTCATAAAATTGCATAAACCAACTTTCTCTCACTGAGAAAGAAGCATTGCAGCAAATGTGGCCTTGCTTTCTCTTCATTTGCCTAGTTGCACTTAAACACAGCATTAGTGTTCTTAGAAGGTTTAAACTAGTGATAATATGCATTGAAGCTCAAACATGACCTGCTCTGCAAAAAAGCTTTAACACATGAAAATCTGTCTTCTGCATTGCAAATAACATTACATTTCACGAGAAAGAAATATCTTTCATGTACTTGAGCTTTACTCTTAAAATTGCATAAACCAACTTTCTCTCACTGAGAAAGGAGCTTTTTAGCAAATCTGGCCTTGCTTTCTCTTCATTTGCTTATTGCACTAAACACAGCATTAGTGTTCTTAGAAGGTTTAAACTAGTGATAATGTGCATTGAAGCTCAAACATGTCTTGCTCTGCAAAAAAACTTTAACACATGAAAATCTGTCTTCTGCATTGCAAATAACATTACATTTCATGAGAAAGAAACATCTTTCATGTACTTGAGCTTTAATACTCATAAAATTGCATAAACCAACTTTCTCTCACTGGGAAAGAAGCTTTGCAGAAAATGTGGCCTTGCTTTCTCTTCATTTGCCTAGTTGCACTTAAACACAGCATTAGTGTTCTTAGAAGGTTTAAACCTTCATTTGCTTTCTCTTCATTTGCTTACTTGCACTAAACACAGCATTAGAGTTCTTAGAAGGTTTAAACTAGTGATAATGTGCGTTATTGAAGCATAAACATGTCTTGCTCTGCAAAAAAACTTTAACGCATGAAAATCTGTCTTCTGCATTGCAAATAACATTACATTTCATGAGAAAGAAACATCTTTCATGTACTTGAGCTTTACTCATAAAATTGCATAAACCAACTTTCTCTCACTGAGAAAGAAGCATTGCAGCAAATGTGGCCTTGCTTTCTCTTCATTTGCCTAGTTGCACTTAAACACAGCATTAGTGTTCTTAGAAGGTTTAAACTAGTGATAATATGCATTGAAGCTCAAACATGACCTGCTCTGCAAAAAAGCTTTAACACATGAAAATCTGTCTTCTGCATTGCAAATAACATTACATTTCACGAGAAAGAAATATCTTTCATGTACTTGAGCTTTACTCTTAAAATTGCATAAACCAACTTTCTCTCACTGAGAAAGGAGCTTTTTAGCAAATCTGGCCTTGCTTTCTCTTCATTTGCTTATTGCACTAAACACAGCATTAGTGTTCTTAGAAGGTTTAAACTAGTGATAATGTGCATTGAAGCTCAAACATGTCTTGCTCTGCAAAAAAACTTTAACACATGAAAATCTGTCTTCTGCATTGCAAATAACATTACATTTCATGAGAAAGAAACATCTTTCATGTACTTGAGCTTTAATACTCATAAAATTGCATAAACCAACTTTCTCTCACTGGGAAAGAAGCTTTGCAGAAAATGTGGCCTTGCTTTCTCTTCATTTGCCTAGTTGCACTTAAACACAGCATTAGTGTTCTTAGAAGGTTTAAACCTTCATTTGCTTTCTCTTCATTTGCTTACTTGCACTAAACACAGCATTAGTGTTCTTAAAAGGTTTAAACTAGTGATAATACGCATTGAAGCTCAAACATGACCTGCTCTGCAAAAAAACTTTAACACATGAAAATCTGTCTTCTGCATTGCAAATAACATTACATTTCACGAGAAAGAAATATCTTTCATGTACTTGAGCTTTACTCTTAAAATTGCATAAACCAACTCTCTCTCACTGAGAAAGGAGCTTTTTAGCAAATCTGGCCTTGCTTTCTCTTCATTTGCTTATTGCACTAAACACAGCATTAGTGTTCTTAGAAGGTTTAAACTAGTGATAATGTGCACTGAAGCTCAAACATGACTTGCTCTGCAAAAAAACTTTAACACATGAAAATCTGTCTTCTGCATTGCAAATAACATTACATTTCATGAGAAAGAAACATCTTTCATGTACTTGAGCTTTACTCATAAAATTGCATAAACCAACTTTCTCTCACTGAGAAAGAAGCTTTGCAAAAAATGTGGCCTTGCTTTTTCTTCATTTGCACTAAACACAGCATTAGTGTTCTTAGAAGGTTTAAACTAGTGATAATGTGCATTGAAGCTCAAACTTGTCTTGCTCTGCAAAAAAACTTTAACACATGAAAATCTGTCTTCTGCATTGCAAATGACATTACATTTCATGAGAAAGAGACATCTTGCATGTACGTGAGCTTTACTCTTAAAATTGCATAAACCAACTTTCTCTCACTGAGAAAGAAGCTTTTCAGCAAATGTGGCTTTGCGTTCTCTTCGTTTGCTTAGTTGCACTAAACACAGCATTAGTGTTCTTAAAAGGTTTAAACTAGTGATATTATGCATTGAAGCTCAAACATGACCTGCTCTGCAAAAAAACTTTAACACATGAAAATCTGTCTTCTGCATTGCAAATAACATTACATTTCATGAGAAAGAAACATCTTTCATGTACTTGAGCTTTACTCATAAAATTGCATAAACCAACTTTCTCTCACTGAGAAAGAAGCATTGCAGCAAATGTGGCCTTGCTTTCTCTTCATTTGCCTAGTTGCACTTAAACACAGCATTAGTGTTCTTAGAAGGTTTAAACTAGTGATAATGTGCATTGAAGCTCAAACGTGACTTGCACTGCAAAAAACTTTAACACATGAAAATTTGTCTTCTGCATTGCAAATCACATTACATTTCATGAGAAAGAAACATCTTGCATGTACTTGAGCTTTACTCTTAAAATTGCATAAACCAACTTTCTCTCACTGAGAAAGAAGCTTTTCAGGAAATGTGGCTTTGCGTTCTCTTCATTTGCTTACTTGCACTTAAACACAGCATTAGTGTTCTTAGAAGGTTTAAACCTTCATTTGCTTTCTCTTCATTTGCTTACTTGCACTAAACACAGCATTAGAGTTCTTAGAAGGTTTAAACTAGTGATAATGTGCATTGAAGCTCAAACATGACTTGCACTGCAAAAAAACTTTAACACATGAAAATCTGTCTTCTGCATTGCAAATAACATTACATTTCATGAGAAAGAGACATCTTGCATGTACGTGAGCTTTACTCTTAAAATTGCATAAACCAACTTTCTCTCACTGAGAAAGAAGCTTTTCAGCAAATGTGGCTTTGCGTTCTCTTCATTTGCTTAGTTGCACTAAACACAGCATTAGTGTTCTTAAAAGGTTTAAACTAGTGATAATATGCATTGAAGCTCAAACATTACCTGCTCTGCAAAAAAACTTTAACACATGAAAATCTGTCTTCTGCATTGCATATATTACATTTCATGAGAAAGAAACATCTTTCATGTACTTGAGCTTTACTCATAAAATTGCATAAACCAACTTTCTCTCACTGAGAAAGAAGCTTTTCAGCAAATGTGGCTTTGCGTTCTCTTCATTTGCTTACTTGCACTAAACACAGCATTAGTGTTCTTAGAAGGTTTAAACTAGTGATAATGTGCATTATTGAAGCATAAACATGTCTTGCTCTGCAAAAAAACTTTAACGCATGAAAATCTGTCTTCTGCATTGCAAATAACATTACATTTCATGAGAAAGAAACATCTTTCATGTACTTGAGCTTTACTCATAAAATTGCATAAACCAACTTTCTCTCACTGAGAAAGAAGAATTGCAGCAAATGTGGCCTTGCTTTCTCTTCATTTGCCTAGTTGCACTAAACACAGCATTAGTGTTCTTAAAAGGTTTAAACTAGTGATAATGTGCATTGAAGCTCAAACATGACTTGCTCTGCAAAAAAACTTTAACACATGAAAATCTGTCTTCTGCATTGCAAATAACATTACATTTCATGAGAAAGAAACATCTTTCATGTACTTGAGCTTTACTCATAAAATTGCATAAACCAACTTTCTCTCACTGAGAAAGAAGCTTTGCAGCAAATGTGGCCTTGCTTTTTCTTCATTTGCACTAAACACAGCATTAGTGTTCTTAGAAGGTTTAAACTAGTGATAATGTGCATTGAAGCTCAAACATGTCTTGCTCTGCAAAAAAACTTTAACACATGAAAATCTGTCTTCTGCATTGCAAATGACATTACATTTCATGAGAAAGAGACATCTTGCATGTACGTGAGCTTTACTCTTAAAATTGCATAAACCAACTTTCTCTCACTGAGAAAGAAGCTTTTCAGCAAATGTGGCTTTGCGTTCTCTTCGTTTGCTTATTGCACTAAACACAGCATTAGTGTTTTTAGAAGGTTTAAACTAGTGATAATGTGCATTGAAGCTCAAACATGACTTGCTCTGCAAAAAAACTTTAACACATGAAAATCTGTCTTCTGCATTGCAAATAACATTACATTTCATGAGAAAGAAACATCTTTCATGTACTTGAGCTTTACTCATAAAATTGCATAAACCAACTTTCTCTCACTGAGAAAGAAGCTTTGCAGCAAATGTGGCCTTGCTTTTTCTTCATTTGCACTAAACACAGCATTAGTGTTCTTAGAAGGTTTAAACTAGTGATAATGTGCATTGAAGCTCAAACATGTCTTGCTCTGCAAAAAAACTTTAACACATGAAAATCTGTCTTCTGCATTGCAAATGACATTACATTTCATGAGAAAGAGACATCTTGCATGTACGTGAGCTTTACTCTTAAAATTGCATAAACCAACTTTCTCTCACTGAGAAAGAAGCTTTTCAGCAAATGTGGCTTTGTTCTCTTCGTTTGATTAGTTGCACTAAACACAGCATTAGTGTTCTTAGAAGGTTTAAACTAGTGATAATGTGCATTATTGAAGCATAAACATGTCTTGCTCTGCAAAAAAACTTTAACGCATGAAAATCTGTCTTCTGCATTGCAAATAACATTACATTTCATGAGAAAGAAACATCTTTCATGTACTTGAGCTTTACTCATAAAATTGCATAAACCAACTTTCTCTCACTGAGAAAGAAGAATTGCAGCAAATGTGGCCTTGCTTTCTCTTCATTTGCCTAGTTGCACTAAACACAGCATTAGTGTTCTTAGAAGGTTTAAACCTTCATTTGCTTTCTCTTCATTTGCTTACTTGCACTAAACACAGCATTAGAGTTCTTAGAAGGTTTAAACTAGTGATAATGTGCATTGAAGCTCAAAGATGACTTGCACTGCAAAAAAACTTTAACACATGAAAATCTGTCTTCTGCATTGCAAATAACATTACATTTCATGAGAAAGAAACATCTTTCATGTACTTGAGCTTTACTCATAAAATTGCATAAACCAACTTTCTCTCACTGAGAAAGAAGCATTGCAGCAAATGTGGCCTTGCTTTCTCTTCATTTGCCTAGTTGCACTAAACACAGCATTAGTGTTCTTAAAAGGTTTAAACTAGTGATAATACGCATTGAAGCTCAAACATGACCTGCTCTGCAAAAAAACTTTAACACATGAAAATCTGTCTTCTGCATTGCAAATAACATTACATTTCACGAGAAAGAAATATCTTTCATGTACTTGAGCTTTACTCTTAAAATTGCATAAACCAACTTTCTCTCACTGAGAAAGGAGCTTTTTAGCAAATCTGGCCTTGCTTTCTCTTCATTTGCTTATTGCACTAAACACAGCATTAGTGTTCTTAGTAGGTTTAAACTAGTGATAATGTGCATTGAAGCTCAAACATGACTTGCTCTGCAAAAAAACTTTAACACATGAAAATCTGTCTTCTGCATTGCAAATAACATTACATTTCATAAGAAAGAAACATCTTTCATGTACTTGAGCTTTACTCATAAAATTGCATAAACCAACTTTCTCTCACTGAGAAAGAAGCTTTGCAGCAAATGTGGCCTTGCTTTTTCTTCATTTGCACTAAACACAGCATTAGTGTTCTTAGAAGGTTTAAACTAGTGATAATGTGCATTGAAGCTCAAACATGTCTTGCTCTGCAAAAAAACTTTAACACATGAAAATCTGTCTTCTGCATTGCAAATGACATTACATTTCATGAGAAAGAGACATCTTGCATGTACGTGAGCTTTACTCTTAAAATTGCATAAACCAACTTTCTCTCACTGAGAAAGAAGCTTTTCAGCAAATGTGGCTTTGCGTTCTCTTCGTTTGCTTAGTTGCACTAAACACAGCATTAGTGTTCTTAAAAGGTTTAAACTAGTGATATTATGCATTGAAGCTCAAACATGACCTGCTCTGCAAAAAAACTTTAACACATGAAAATCTGTCTTCTGCATTGCAAATAACATTACATTTCATGAGAAAGAAACATCTTTCATGTACTTGAGCTTTACTCATAAAATTGCATAAACCAACTTTCTCTCACTGGGAAAGAAGCTTTGCAGAAAATGTGGCCTTGCTTTCTCTTCATTTGCCTAGTTGCACTTAAACACAGCATTAGTGTTCTTAGAAGGTTTAAACTAGTGATAATGTGCATTGAAGCTCAAACGTGACTTGCACTGCAAAAAACTTTAACACATGAAAATTTGTCTTCTGCATTGCAAATCACATTACATTTCATGAGAAAGAAACATCTTGCATGTACTTGAGCTTTACTCTTAAAATTGCATAAACCAACTTTCTCTCACTGAGAAAGAAGCTTTTCAGGAAATGTGGCTTTGCGTTCTCTTCATTTGCTTACTTGCACTTAAACACAGCATTAGTGTTCTTAGAAGGTTTAAACCTTCATTTGCTTTCTCTTCATTTGCTTACTTGCACTAAACACAGCATTAGAGTTCTTAGAAGGTTTAAACTAGTGATAATGTGCATTGAAGCTCAAACATGACTTGCACTGCAAAAAAACTTTAACACATGAAAATCTGTCTTCTGCATTGCAAATAACATTACATTTCATGAGAAAGAGACATCTTGCATGTACGTGAGCTTTACTCTTAAAATTGCATAAACCAACTTTCTCTCACTGAGAAAGAAGCTTTTCAGCAAATGTGGCTTTGCGTTCTCTTCATTTGCTTAGTTGCACTAAACACAGCATTAGTGTTCTTAAAAGGTTTAAACTAGTGATAATATGCATTGAAGCTCAAACATTACCTGCTCTGCAAAAAAACTTTAACACATGAAAATCTGTCTTCTGCATTGCATATATTACATTTCATGAGAAAGAAACATCTTTCATGTACTTGAGCTTTACTCATAAAATTGCATAAACCAACTTTCTCTCACTGAGAAAGAAGCTTTTCAGCAAATGTGGCTTTGCGTTCTCTTCATTTGCTTACTTGCACTAAACACAGCATTAGTGTTCTTAGAAGGTTTAAACTAGTGATAATGTGCATTATTGAAGCATAAACATGTCTTGCTCTGCAAAAAAACTTTAACGCATGAAAATCTGTCTTCTGCATTGCAAATAACATTACATTTCATGAGAAAGAAACATCTTTCATGTACTTGAGCTTTACTCATAAAATTGCATAAACCAACTTTCTCTCACTGAGAAAGAAGAATTGCAGCAAATGTGGCCTTGCTTTCTCTTCATTTGCCTAGTTGCACTAAACACAGCATTAGTGTTCTTAGAAGGTTTAAACCTTCATTTGCTTTCTCTTCATTTGCTTACTTGCACTAAACACAGCATTAGAGTTCTTAGAAGGTTTAAACTAGTGATAATGTGCATTGAAGCTCAAAGATGACTTGCACTGCAAAAAAACTTTAACACATGAAAATCTGTCTTCTGCATTGCAAATAACATTACATTTCATGAGAAAGAAACATCTTTCATGTACTTGAGCTTTACTCATAAAATTGCATAAACCAACTTTCTCTCACTGAGAAAGAAGCATTGCAGCAAATGTGGCCTTGCTTTCTCTTCATTTGCCTAGTTGCACTAAACACAGCATTAGTGTTCTTAAAAGGTTTAAACTAGTGATAATACGCATTGAAGCTCAAACATGACCTGCTCTGCAAAAAAACTTTAACACATGAAAATCTGTCTTCTGCATTGCAAATAACATTACATTTCACGAGAAAGAAATATCTTTCATGTACTTGAGCTTTACTCTTAAAATTGCATAAACCAACTTTCTCTCACTGAGAAAGGAGCTTTTTAGCAAATCTGGCCTTGCTTTCTCTTCATTTGCTTATTGCACTAAACACAGCATTAGTGTTCTTAGAAGGTTTAAACTAGTGATAATGTGCATTGAAGCTCAAACATGACTTGCTCTGCAAAAAAACTTTAACACATGAAAATCTGTCTTCTGCATTGCAAATAACATTACATTTCATAAGAAAGAAACATCTTTCATGTACTTGAGCTTTACTCATAAAATTGCATAAACCAACTTTCTCTCACTGAGAAAGAAGCTTTGCAGCAAATGTGGCCTTGCTTTTTCTTCATTTGCACTAAACACAGCATTAGTGTTCTTAGAAGGTTTAAACTAGTGATAATGTGCATTGAAGCTCAAACATGTCTTGCTCTGCAAAAAAACTTTAACACATGAAAATCTGTCTTCTGCATTGCAAATGACATTACATTTCATGAGAAAGAGACATCTTGCATGTACGTGAGCTTTACTCTTAAAATTGCATAAACCAACTTTCTCTCACTGAGAAAGAAGCTTTTCAGCAAATGTGGCTTTGCGTTCTCTTCGTTTGCTTAGTTGCACTAAACACAGCATTAGTGTTCTTAAAAGGTTTAAACTAGTGATATTATGCATTGAAGCTCAAACATGACCTGCTCTGCAAAAAAACTTTAACACATGAAAATCTGTCTTCTGCATTGCAAATAACATTACATTTCATGAGAAAGAAACATCTTTCATGTACTTGAGCTTTAGTCTTAAAATTGCATAAACCAACTTTCTCTCACTGAGAAAGGAGCTTTTTAGCAAATCTGGCCTTGCTTTCTCTTCATTTGCCTAGTTGCACTTAAACACAGCATTAGTGTTCTTAGAAGGTTTAAACCTTCATTAGCTTTCTCTTCATTTGCTTACTTGCACTAAACACAGCATTAGAGTTCTTAGAAGGTTTAAACTAGTGATAATGTGCATTGAAGCTCAAACATGACTTGCACTGCAAAAAAACTTTAACACATGAAAATCTGTCTTCTGCATTGCAAATAACATTACATTTCATGAGAAAGAGACATCTTGCATGTACGTGAGCTTTACTCTTAAAATTGCATAAACCAACTTTCTCTCACTGAGAAAGAAGCTTTTCAGCAAATGTGGCTTTGCGTTCTCTTCATTTGCTTAGTTGCACTAAACACAGCATTAGTGTTCTTAAAAGGTTTAAACTAGTGATGATATGCATTGAAGCTCAAACATTACCTGCTCTGCAAAAAAACTTTAACACATGAAAATCTGTCTTCTGCATTGCAAATAAAATTACATTTCATGAGAAAGAAACATCTTTCATGTACTTGAGCTTTACTCATAAAATTGCATAAACCAACTTTCTCTCACTGAGAAAGAAGCTTTTCAGCAAATGTGGCTTTGCGTTCTCTTCATTTGCTTACTTGCACTAAACACAGCATTAGTGTTCTTAGAAGGTTTAAACTAGTGATAATGTGCGTTATTGAAGCATAAACATGTCTTGCTCTGCAAAAAAACTTTAACGCATGAAAATCTGTCTTCTGCATTGCAAATAACATTACATTTCATGAGAAAGAAACATCTTTCATGTACTTGAGCTTTACTCATAAAATTGCATAAACCAACTTTCTCTCACTGAGAAAGAAGCATTGCAGCAAATGTGGCCTTGCTTTCTCTTCATTTGCCTAGTTGCACTTAAACACAGCATTAGTGTTCTTAGAAGGTTTAAACTAGTGATAATATGCATTGAAGCTCAAACATGACCTGCTCTGCAAAAAAGCTTTAACACATGAAAATCTGTCTTCTGCATTGCAAATAACATTACATTTCACGAGAAAGAAATATCTTTCATGTACTTGAGCTTTACTCTTAAAATTGCATAAACCAACTTTCTCTCACTGAGAAAGGAGCTTTTTAGCAAATCTGGCCTTGCTTTCTCTTCATTTGCTTATTGCACTAAACACAGCATTAGTGTTCTTAGAAGGTTTAAACTAGTGATAATGTGCATTGAAGCTCAAACATGTCTTGCTCTGCAAAAAAACTTTAACACATGAAAATCTGTCTTCTGCATTGCAAATAACATTACATTTCATGAGAAAGAAACATCTTTCATGTACTTGAGCTTTACTCATAAAATTGCATAAACCAACTTTCTCTCACTGGGAAAGAAGCTTTGCAGAAAATGTGGCCTTGCTTTCTCTTCATTTGCCTAGTTGCACTTAAACACAGCATTAGTGTTCTTAGAAGGTTTAAACCTTCATTTGCTTTCTCTTCATTTGCTTACTTGCACTAAACACAGCATTAGAGTTCTTAGAAGGTTTAAACTAGTGATAATGTGCATTGAAGCTCAAAGATGACTTGCACTGCAAAAAAACTTTAACACATGAAAATCTGTCTTCTGCATTGCAAATAACATTACATTTCATGAGAAAGAAACATCTTTCATGTACTTGAGCTTTACTCATAAAATTGCATAAACCAACTTTCTCTCACTGAGAAAGAAGCATTGCAGCAAATGTGGCCTTGCTTTCTCTTCATTTGCCTAGTTGCACTAAACACAGCATTAGTGTTCTTAAAAGGTTTAAACTAGTGATAATACGCATTGAAGCTCAAACATGACCTGCTCTGCAAAAAAACTTTAACACATGAAAATCTGTCTTCTGCATTGCAAATAACATTACATTTCACGAGAAAGAAATATCTTTCATGTACTTGAGCTTTACTCTTAAAATTGCATAAACCAACTCTCTCTCACTGAGAAAGGAGCTTTTTAGCAAATCTGGCCTTGCTTTCTCTTCATTTGCTTATTGCACTAAACACAGCATTAGTGTTCTTAGAAGGTTTAAACTAGTGATAATGTGCACTGAAGCTCAAACATGACTTGCTCTGCAAAAAAACTTTAACACATGAAAATCTGTCTTCTGCATTGCAAATAACATTACATTTCATGAGAAAGAAACATCTTTCATGTACTTGAGCTTTACTCATAAAATTGCATAAACCAACTTTCTCTCACTGAGAAAGAAGCTTTGCAAAAAATGTGGCCTTGCTTTTTCTTCATTTGCACTAAACACAGCATTAGTGTTCTTAGAAGGTTTAAACTAGTGATAATGTGCATTGAAGCTCAAACTTGTCTTGCTCTGCAAAAAAACTTTAACACATGAAAATCTGTCTTCTGCATTGCAAATGACATTACATTTCATGAGAAAGAGACATCTTGCATGTACGTGAGCTTTACTCTTAAAATTGCATAAACCAACTTTCTCTCACTGAGAAAGAAGCTTTTCAGCAAATGTGGCTTTGCGTTCTCTTCGTTTGCTTAGTTGCACTAAACACAGCATTAGTGTTCTTAAAAGGTTTAAACTAGTGATATTATGCATTGAAGCTCAAACATGACCTGCTCTGCAAAAAAACTTTAACACATGAAAATCTGTCTTCTGCATTGCAAATAACATTACATTTCATGAGAAAGAAACATCTTTCATGTACTTGAGCTTTACTCATAAAATTGCATAAACCAACTTTCTCTCACTGGGAAAGAAGCTTTGCAGAAAATGTGGCCTTGCTTTCTCTTCATTTGCCTAGTTGCACTTAAACACAGCATTAGTGTTCTTAGAAGGTTTAAACTAGTGATAATGTGCATTGAAGCTCAAACGTGACTTGCACTGCAAAAAACTTTAACACATGAAAATTTGTCTTCTGCATTGCAAATCACATTACATTTCATGAGAAAGAAACATCTTGCATGTACTTGAGCTTTAGTCTTAAAATTGCATAAACCAACTTTCTCTCACTGAGAAAGGAGCTTTTTAGCAAATCTGGCCTTGCTTTCTCTTCATTTGCCTAGTTGCACTTAAACACAGCATTAGTGTTCTTAGAAGGTTTAAACCTTCATTAGCTTTCTCTTCATTTGCTTACTTGCACTAAACACAGCATTAGAGTTCTTAGAAGGTTTAAACTAGTGATAATGTGCATTGAAGCTCAAACATGACTTGCACTGCAAAAAAACTTTAACACATGAAAATCTGTCTTCTGCATTGCAAATAACATTACATTTCATGAGAAAGAGACATCTTGCATGTACGTGAGCTTTACTCTTAAAATTGCATAAACCAACTTTCTCTCACTGAGAAAGAAGCTTTTCAGCAAATGTGGCTTTGCGTTCTCTTCATTTGCTTAGTTGCACTAAACACAGCATTAGTGTTCTTAAAAGGTTTAAACTAGTGATGATATGCATTGAAGCTCAAACATTACCTGCTCTGCAAAAAAACTTTAACACATGAAAATCTGTCTTCTGCATTGCAAATAAAATTACATTTCATGAGAAAGAAACATCTTTCATGTACTTGAGCTTTACTCATAAAATTGCATAAACCAACTTTCTCTCACTGAGAAAGAAGCTTTTCAGCAAATGTGGCTTTGCGTTCTCTTCATTTGCTTACTTGCACTAAACACAGCATTAGTGTTCTTAGAAGGTTTAAACTAGTGATAATGTGCGTTATTGAAGCATAAACATGTCTTGCTCTGCAAAAAAACTTTAACGCATGAAAATCTGTCTTCTGCATTGCAAATAACATTACATTTCATGAGAAAGAAACATCTTTCATGTACTTGAGCTTTACTCATAAAATTGCATAAACCAACTTTCTCTCACTGAGAAAGAAGCATTGCAGCAAATGTGGCCTTGCTTTCTCTTCATTTGCCTAGTTGCACTTAAACACAGCATTAGTGTTCTTAGAAGGTTTAAACTAGTGATAATATGCATTGAAGCTCAAACATGACCTGCTCTGCAAAAAAGCTTTAACACATGAAAATCTGTCTTCTGCATTGCAAATAACATTACATTTCACGAGAAAGAAATATCTTTCATGTACTTGAGCTTTACTCTTAAAATTGCATAAACCAACTTTCTCTCACTGAGAAAGGAGCTTTTTAGCAAATCTGGCCTTGCTTTCTCTTCATTTGCTTATTGCACTAAACACAGCATTAGTGTTCTTAGAAGGTTTAAACTAGTGATAATGTGCATTGAAGCTCAAACATGTCTTGCTCTGCAAAAAAACTTTAACACATGAAAATCTGTCTTCTGCATTGCAAATAACATTACATTTCATGAGAAAGAAACATCTTTCATGTACTTGAGCTTTACTCATAAAATTGCATAAACCAACTTTCTCTCACTGGGAAAGAAGCTTTGCAGAAAATGTGGCCTTGCTTTCTCTTCATTTGCCTAGTTGCACTTAAACACAGCATTAGTGTTCTTAGAAGGTTTAAACCTTCATTTGCTTTCTCTTCATTTGCTTACTTGCACTAAACACAGCATTAGAGTTCTTAGAAGGTTTAAACTAGTGATAATGTGCATTGAAGCTCAAAGATGACTTGCACTGCAAAAAAACTTTAACACATGAAAATCTGTCTTCTGCATTGCAAATAACATTACATTTCATGAGAAAGAAACATCTTTCATGTACTTGAGCTTTACTCATAAAATTGCATAAACCAACTTTCTCTCACTGAGAAAGAAGCATTGCAGCAAATGTGGCCTTGCTTTCTCTTCATTTGCCTAGTTGCACTTAAACACAGCATTAGTGTTCTTAGAAGGTTTAAACCTTCATTAGCTTTCTCTTCATTTGCTTACTTGCACTAAACACAGCATTAGAGTTCTTAGAAGGTTTAAACTAGTGATAATGTGCATTGAAGCTCAAACATGACTTGCACTGCAAAAAAACTTTAACACATGAAAATCTGTCTTCTGCATTGCAAATAACATTACATTTCATGAGAAAGAGACATCTTGCATGTACGTGAGCTTTACTCTTAAAATTGCATAAACCAACTTTCTCTCACTGAGAAAGAAGCTTTTCAGCAAATGTGGCTTTGCGTTCTCTTCATTTGCTTAGTTGCACTAAACACAGCATTAGTGTTCTTAAAAGGTTTAAACTAGTGATGATATGCATTGAAGCTCAAACATTACCTGCTCTGCAAAAAAACTTTAACACATGAAAATCTGTCTTCTGCATTGCAAATAAAATTACATTTCATGAGAAAGAAACATCTTTCATGTACTTGAGCTTTACTCATAAAATTGCATAAACCAACTTTCTCTCACTGAGAAAGAAGCTTTTCAGCAAATGTGGCTTTGCGTTCTCTTCATTTGCTTACTTGCACTAAACACAGCATTAGTGTTCTTAGAAGGTTTAAACTAGTGATAATGTGCGTTATTGAAGCATAAACATGTCTTGCTCTGCAAAAAAACTTTAACGCATGAAAATCTGTCTTCTGCATTGCAAATAACATTACATTTCATGAGAAAGAAACATCTTTCATGTACTTGAGCTTTACTCATAAAATTGCATAAACCAACTTTCTCTCACTGAGAAAGAAGCATTGCAGCAAATGTGGCCTTGCTTTCTCTTCATTTGCCTAGTTGCACTTAAACACAGCATTAGTGTTCTTAGAAGGTTTAAACTAGTGATAATATGCATTGAAGCTCAAACATGACCTGCTCTGCAAAAAAGCTTTAACACATGAAAATCTGTCTTCTGCATTGCAAATAACATTACATTTCACGAGAAAGAAATATCTTTCATGTACTTGAGCTTTACTCTTAAAATTGCATAAACCAACTTTCTCTCACTGAGAAAGGAGCTTTTTAGCAAATCTGGCCTTGCTTTCTCTTCATTTGCTTATTGCACTAAACACAGCATTAGTGTTCTTAGAAGGTTTAAACTAGTGATAATGTGCATTGAAGCTCAAACATGTCTTGCTCTGCAAAAAAACTTTAACACATGAAAATCTGTCTTCTGCATTGCAAATAACATTACATTTCATGAGAAAGAAACATCTTTCATGTACTTGAGCTTTACTCATAAAATTGCATAAACCAACTTTCTCTCACTGGGAAAGAAGCTTTGCAGAAAATGTGGCCTTGCTTTCTCTTCATTTGCCTAGTTGCACTTAAACACAGCATTAGTGTTCTTAGAAGGTTTAAACCTTCATTTGCTTTCTCTTCATTTGCTTACTTGCACTAAACACAGCATTAGAGTTCTTAGAAGGTTTAAACTAGTGATAATGTGCATTGAAGCTCAAAGATGACTTGCACTGCAAAAAAACTTTAACACATGAAAATCTGTCTTCTGCATTGCAAATAACATTACATTTCATGAGAAAGAAACATCTTTCATGTACTTGAGCTTTACTCATAAAATTGCATAAACCAACTTTCTCTCACTGAGAAAGAAGCATTGCAGCAAATGTGGCCTTGCTTTCTCTTCATTTGCCTAGTTGCACTAAACACAGCATTAGTGTTCTTAAAAGGTTTAAACTAGTGATAATACGCATTGAAGCTCAAACATGACCTGCTCTGCAAAAAAACTTTAACACATGAAAATCTGTCTTCTGCATTGCAAATAACATTACATTTCACGAGAAAGAAATATCTTTCATGTACTTGAGCTTTACTCTTAAAATTGCATAAACCAACTCTCTCTCACTGAGAAAGAAGCTTTTCAGCAAATGTGGCTTTGCGTTCTCTTCGTTTGCTTATTGCACTAAACACAGCATTAGTGTTTTTAGAAGGTTTAAACTAGTGATAATGTGCATTGAAGCTCAAACATGACTTGCTCTGCAAAAAAACTTTAACACATGAAAATCTGTCTTCTGCATTGCAAATAACATTACATTTCATGAGAAAGAAACATCTTTCATGTACTTGAGCTTTACTCATAAAATTGCATAAACCAACTTTCTCTCACTGAGAAAGAAGCTTTGCAGCAAATGTGGCCTTGCTTTTTCTTCATTTGCACTAAACACAGCATTAGTGTTCTTAGAAGGTTTAAACTAGTGATAATGTGCATTGAAGCTCAAACATGTCTTGCTCTGCAAAAAAACTTTAACACATGAAAATCTGTCTTCTGCATTGCAAATGACATTACATTTCATGAGAAAGAGACATCTTGCATGTACGTGAGCTTTACTCTTAAAATTGCATAAACCAACTTTCTCTCACTGAGAAAGAAGCTTTTCAGCAAATGTGGCTTTGTTCTCTTCGTTTGATTAGTTGCACTAAACACAGCATTAGTGTTCTTAAAAGGTTTAAACTAGTGATAATATGCATTGAAGCTCAAACATGACCTGCTCTGCAAAAAAACTTTAACACATGAAAATCTGTCTTCTGCATTGCAAATAACATTACGTTTCATGAGAAAGAAACATCTTTCATGTACTTGAGCTTTACTCATAAAATTGCATAAACCAACTTTCTCTCACTGAGAAAGAAGCTTTGCAGAAAATGTGGCCTTGCTTTCTCTTCATTTGCTTATTGCACTAAACACAGCATTAGTGTTCTTAGAAGGTTTAAACCTTCATTTGCTTTCTCTTCATTTGCTTACTTGCACTAAACACAGCATTAGTGTTCTTAGAAGGTTTAAACTAGTGATAATGTGCATTGAAGCTCAAACATGACTTGCCCTGCAAAAAAACTTTAACACATGAAAATCTGTCTTCTGCATTGCAAATAACATTACATTTCATGAGAAAGAGACATCTTGCATGTACTTGAGCTTTACTCTTAAAATTGCATAATCCAACTTTCTCTCACTGAGAAAGAAGCTTTTTAGCAAATCTGGCCTTGCTTTCTCTTCCATTGCTTATTGCACTAAACACAGCATTAGTGTTCTTAAAAGGTTTAAACTAGTGATGATATGCATTGAAGCTCAAACATGACTTGCTCTGCAAAAAAACTTTAACACATGAAAATCTGTCTTCTGCATTGCAAATAACATTACATTTCATGAGAAAGAAACATCTTTCATGTACTTGAGCTTTACTCATAAAATTGCATAAACCAACTTTCTCTCACTGAGAAAGAAGCTTTGCAGCAAATGTGTGCCTGCTTTCTCTTCATTTGCCTAGTTGCACTTAAACACAGCATTAGTGTTCTTAGGTTTAAACCTTCATTTGCTTTCTCTTCATTTGCTTGCACTAAACACAGCAATAGAGTTCTTAGAAGGTTTAAACTAGTGATAATGTGCATTGAAGCTCAAACATGACTTGCACTGCAAAAAAACTTTAACACATGAAAATTTGTCTTCTGCATTGCAAATCACATTACATTTCATGAGAAAGAAACATCTTGCATGTACTTGAGCTTTACTCTTAAAATTGCATAAACCAACTTTCTCTCACTGAGAAAGAAGCTTTGCAGCAAATGTGGCCTTGCGTTCTCTTCATTTGCTTAGTTGCACTAAACACAGCATTAGTTTTCTTAGACGGTTTAAACTAGTGATAATGTGCATTGAAGCTCAAACATGACTTGCTCTGCAAAAAAACTTTAACACATGAAAATCTGTCTTCTGCATTGCATATAACATTACATTTCATGAGAAAGAAACATCTTTCATGTACTTGAGCTTTACTCTTAAAATTGTATAAACCAACTTTCGCTCACTGAGAAAGAAGCTTTGCAGCAAATGTGGCCTTGCTTTCTCTCTTAGTTGCACTAAACAGCATTAGTTTTCTTAGACGGTTTAAACTAGTGATAATGTGCATTGAAGTTCAAACATGACTTGCTCTGCAAAAAAGCTCTTACACATGAAGATCTGTCTTCTGCATTGCAATTAAGATTACAGCTCCTTGGACTTCGCAGCTGCGGGACTGATCTCATGCACAGGAACCATGGTGGGTGAGTACGATCCATTTCTAACAGTTCACTGGTATTGTGTAGCCATTCTTTGCAGTATGTCTGGGACCCGTTGTGTGTTTTATATGTTTCTGTGGGAGCCTCCTTGATCATCAGGTCTCCAGCACTGCAATTCCAGGACCTTTTTACTTCAGTTTCTGGTAACCTTCCTATCTGAGGATATCTATGTGCTACCTCAGGGACTGCCCCCCCCCCCCCCCTGTGCCTTTGCCTAGAGTGTGGTTCTTCCCTGCTAGGGTGTAAGTAATTAGCCCACTCTTGTGGCAGCTTCTTTGGAGGGCTTACCGGGGTTTTTCCTGATAAGGTGTAAACATTACGGTGTGGGATGGTTCGAGACTTTGCCTTCAGAACAAGCGCCGGAGCGTCTGAGTTCCCTCTCATTCTGAGAGTTGAGTTCTCCACTCCCCAGAGCCCTGTCATTCAGCAGTCTCAGGTTGTTAGGTCTCTCTATGCCTCCCTGTAGGTTGCTCTCCTTGTTGGTCAAGCTAGCATTGCTCCCCTCACTTTAGAGGGTCACCTATGACCATGCCGCTCCCTTCTGAGCGTCTGAGTTCTCTCTTATTCTGAGAGTTAGGCTCTCCGCTCCTCGGAGCTCTGTGTTTCAGCGGCCTCAGGTTGTTAGGCCTCTCTCTGCCGCCCTGTTAGGCTGCTCTCCTTGTTGGTCGAGCTAGCATGGCTATCCTCACTATAGAGGGTCACCTATGAGCATCCTGCTCCCTTCCGAGCATCTGAGTCCTGAGAATTGGATTCTCTGCTCTCTGGGATCCACCGTGCAGTGATGCCAACGGGTCAGACCCTTTCTCCGCCCTTAGGCTGATCTCATGGTGTGTTCGGCAGTGGTCCCCTCTCTCCGAGGGTCTCTTACGAGCACGCTAACCCTCCCTGAGCGTTGGAGTTTCCCTCTCATCCTAAGAGTTGAGTTCTCCACTCCCCAGAGCTCTGTGAGTCAGCAACTTCAGGTTGTTAGGCCTCTCTCTGCCTCCCTGTTAAGTTTCTCACTTTGCTCCCTGAAATGTGTTTACAAATCCATGTTATGGTAAGTGCCCACAGTAGTCTCTGTGCACTTTCTGAAAGCCATGTTGTAGCTGAGGAGCTAAGCCATTCAGGGCTTTATAAGTAGTTAACAAGATTTTAAAATCTATACGATGTTTGATAGGGAGCCAGTGCAGTGTTGACAGAACTGGACTAATATGGTCATACTTCCTGGTTCTAGTAAAAACTCTAGCTGCTGCATTTTGGACCAGCTGTAGTTTGTTGATCAAGCGTGCAGCACAACCACTATACAAATACACACCCATATATTTTACAAAACAAAAATATAATCATTTTCAGAAATCATACAAAGAGCTCCATTACAACACCAAATCTTCTCGAAGGTAAACAAATCATTCATATCTTTATAAAATTTATAATCAATTAATACTCTGGATTTTACCAGTGTTAAAAATATCTCAATAATGTTTTGACAAGGTTTTTGTTCCATTTTATTCCTTCTACTTGCATATATTGCCATTTTTTGGCCTGGCCTATTATAAAATTAAGCAACTGACAGATATATTTCTTTCTTTGAGTGTATTTAAAACCCAAAATAAAAACCCTTTCAGAAAAAGATTAAAACCATGAAAAACTCCTTTAACAAAATCAAAGAAAGGTACTAATCTAAAACATTGTACAAATACATGAAACATTGTTTCTCTTTGAAAACAAAAAGGACAATCATCCTTGACTTACACATTCAAAACAGAGACATTGTAAGTCACCAACTTTTTTTTTCGATAATGGCAGTTTATATATAACTCTCCATTCTGGTTTATATATAACTCTCCATTCTGGTTTTACATATTCATTTAAACCAAAGAACAATCTCCACGGTTTATCTGATTTCTTAGCAAGATGATTGTTGTTAAAATCTATCACACAAATTCTATATAATAGCTTTCCTTTGGTAGATAATAAATCCAACCACTTCAAGTTCCACATTTAAAAAAACAACAAAAAACTTTTAATTCATCCAACTTTAGTGAAAGCATTAGACAAGGGAAAACATCCTTTTCATCAGGCACAGATAATCCAGAAAAATAATCTTTTATCATTAGTCTCTCCTCAACTGTAAAAGTAGATTTCAAATTCATTTAAAAAAAGAGAGACCAGTCGAATCGATCTGTTGCCTAAAAAAATGAGCCACCATTTCTGCATTGTCTAAGTTCTCTCCAGCTAATAATTACCTTTGATTCTTTAAGCTTAGAACCCCGATCAAAAAACTGCTGTTGTCAGTTGCATCAAGACTCCAAGAATTAAAGGTTCCTCTAAAAGCCAATACAGTGAGCACGGATTTTCAGATTTCTGATTATGAAATAGACCCCAAACTTTAAAAAGACTCCCATAAAAAGATGGGAAGACAGACAATTCTATTTTTAAAGGGTTTAATAGAAAAAGATGTTTGTCTAGTCCAAAACCTCCATAATTCTGCAAAATAATGTGGGCAACTGCCCTCCAGCTGACATCCGCCGCACCATCGGAAAGTCTCTGTAAGAACCCAGACAGCAACATAGTGTTGGCTGAGATCCGGCCCACATCTGGCCAGTGTAAAATCCATGCGGGCCAGATGTGGGCTGGATCTAGGCCAACACTGCTTGCTGTCTGGAAATTGTAACCGAAACGCGGCCATTCTGCTTTCTAAATGAATCAGTCCTTGTCCTCCTTCTTTTGGTAGATGAAGAATGCTCTGTTGAACCCAGTGTAATCTGTCCCAAAAGAAGTGCACAAGAATCGCTTGTATTTTTCCAATAATTGTGGAGGAAGATCAATACATGCCAACTTATGCCACAATGAAGAAGCGATCAGGTTATTAATAACAAGAATGCGTCCTCTGTATGGCATTCTAGAAAGAAGCCATTTCCATTTCTCTAAACGTCCTTTAATTTTTTCAACAACTCTTTCCCAATTCTTCCGTTGAGTCATGTCATCACCTAAAAAAACTCCTAAATATTTTAAACCACCTTTTCCCCAGACCAAACCTTGTGGAAGTCTTGGTTTACCATTATTCCATTTACCAGAAGTGTCTCACATTTCTTCCAATTCACCTTTGCTGAAGAAAACAAAGTAAAATAATTTGTTACATCACCTTTGTACACTCAGAAATAAAGGTACAAAAGCTGTCACTGGGGCGGTACCTTTTCAAAAGGTACACTTTTGTGCCTATTAGGTTCAAATATGGCTCAATGGCTCAATGAATACAGCATTCCAGATAATGCGCAACCTTGCCTTACACCCCTTTTAACCTGGAATGGAGCACATAAACCGCCATTTATTTTTAATATACTTTCAACCTCACTGTAGAGTACTTGGATCATCTTAAAAAAATCTTGTTTAAAACCAAAAGCTTGTAGAGTTTTCCACAAATAAAGGTGTTCAACTCTATAAAACGCTTTCTCTTGGTCCAGTTAAATCAGTTAAAAATCTAAATTAAGCAATTTTGACACTTTCACATCACGAATAAAGAAATATTGGCCCTGCACGGGCAGCCCACACTTAGCCTCCTAAGCGCTGTTTTTTTTTAAATAATAAAGTTTGAAGTTGAATTTCTGCATTACGACTTCAAAATGTTCAAAATATTAAAACAGGGCAAAATTTTATGCAGTTGTATTCTAGGTCTACTGTAATGTGAAATAATTAAGTCTAAATAATGTCCTCATAGATCAAGCTCTGGGTGAGATCAGGGAATCAGAATACTACATGATGACTGACTCATCAAATCAACTTTTCTTCTCACAATGTTTGTTATAACAAATGAGCATTACTCAGCAGTCATAAAAAAACAAGTTTAAAAAGTCAAGGGTCAAGAGCCCAACTAAAGCAAGTGCTTACCTCCATAACGGTGATTTCAAACTTTATTATTTTCAATAAAACAGTGCTTGGGCTTCCTGGAGGCTAAGTGAGGGCTGCCCGTGCAGGGCCAGTGCTAAGGGGCCCTGCACGTTTAGTGGTTAAACCACGTTTAGTGCTTCTGTGAACAGTAACACTATGTTAGTGCAACTAATCAAATGAAGAGAATGCAAGGCCACAGATGCTGAAAAACTTCTTTCTCTGTAAGAAGAAAAACAGTTCTTAATATTTTAGAAATTGTATGAACTACAAGTCATGTTAGAGCTTCAGTGCACAGGATGATTAGTATAGAACTCATATGAACATTAAGGCTGTGTTTAGTGAAACTATAAGCAAATAAAGAGAATCCAAGCACACAGATGCTGAAAAGCTTGTTGGTTTATGCAATGTTAAGAATAAAGCTTGCTCACATGAAAGATGTTTCTAACATATTAAATGAAATGTTATTTGCAATGCAGAAGACAGTTCTTTATGTTTTAGAAGTTTTATTCACTGCAAGTTATGTTAGATCTTCAACAGCATATCTTGTCTGGTACCCAAAACCGTTTTGACAGTTCTCTATCAGCCAAAAAGTTGACTGAGCAAAGCCAGTGAAGAGCAGAATCATGAGACGAAGTGATATAGTAAAAGGAGCAAAGTTTACTGAATAATCTTAGTTGCATGTGTCAATGCTCAAACTTCATCTGAACACAAATCCAGCAAGTAGTGTTTTATACCAAACTGCTCCAAAACAACATTCTAACCTTGAATTTCCTATAACCTTGAATAAACAATACCTCTCATCTCTTATTCATAAACAAACAGCCCTTGCAACACAATCTGAAGAACAAGAAATAAAAAATGTATTAGTCAATTAAACAAGCTTATAAATAAATGATTATCATAAGTGATTATATAGTCAAACGGAATAACAAAGCAATTACCAGTAAATTCAACAATCTTGTGATGGTTGTTTAAAATCATTATACAGAAAGTAGTATAAGCTGCATCTTTTTGACACACACAAATATCAAGAATCAGCGCATGAATCTCAACAATGGTGACAATCAACAACAAGCTTTTTATTGTGACTTTAGTAGCTTGTTTTGTGATGTTCAGGGTTCTGTTTGCAATTTATTGGTTCATCCGAACAGTTTGTGTATTGTCACCATTGTTAAGGTTCATACGCAGATTCTTGAGTCTACATGTTCCTTTCCAAAAATGCTATATAGAAGGTTTGTATTTTGCTGGGAGTGTTTTGTTGTTGATAATAATATGGGTGTTCTTGATGTCTGTGAATTCTACATGATCCTATCCAAAATTTTTGCTGCAACAAAGATGTTTTTAAAACGCACACTCATAGTAGCCACAGAAAAAAACCGATGACAAGTCAAGCATCAACAGCCCAGCTAAAGCAAACACTTATTCTCACAACAGTGATTTCAAACTTCTCTATTGTCAACAAAATATCAACATCTAAACCTCTGTTAATTCTCAGTAAGTTTTGTATGAAAGAAACAAAGTCAGACTGGTTTGTAATAAGTGAAGATGCTGAGATCTAGAGAGATCTGTTAGTGTTTCATGTTCTTTGAGATTTAAAGGGTTTCTGTTGTCTGTTTTTTGTGGGTCAACATTGTGCTGAAGAGTAGAGTCTGTGCTTCAGTCCAGGAGAAGACCGAGAAACAGCAACATGCTGCTTGTTGCTCTATTTAAAGACATTGACTGTGTAGTTGCTGATGCAGTGATGATTGCATTAGCTCATGCATGTGTGCTGTTGTTGCTATGGTTAACAGCAAAATATTTATGTTTTTATTAGTGATGGGGAAGTAAAACAAACAAACAAAAAAACAACAACATTAAACTGATTTACACTTTCCAAAGTGTTGTGATTCATTACAGCTGCTGGTTTCAAATCTGGTTCTACTACTGATTCCTTGTTTTTTACTGATTTAATAATGGCCATTGTCAAAGTCATTTTACTGCCACTAAAATAATTTAAATAAATCAAACATAAACTCATGAATTAAATCTGTGATCTGTCAATGTTAACTCTGCCTCAGTCCTTAGACTGTTATTTCATGGGCTAAATTCATTTGACCTTAATATATAAATTACGATAAAAAGAAAACACTGCTAACACATCATAATGTAATGTAATGTAAAAGAAACGGCGCTGAGATTTGCTTTCTTTGAACCAGATACTGAAGCAGTCACGTGGTTTTCAGGTGAATGAAGCTTCGGACGTCATAGATCACGTGCTTTTGGCGAAACGAATCAAGCTCCGATATGCTTCAATGTGAAATGTGCTTTTTTTATACAAGCTTTGGAGTTTCGGTGTTACATCACTATGTTTTATAGAAAATGTTTTATAACGATAATTCAGGAGGTATCTGTAAAAAATGTTTTTTTTTTGTTTTATTTACAACGTTCATATTTCCATTAATGACAAATGGTCTGTACTGCAATGCATTTCACCCTTTTTTTTTTTACATGGATTTTTTTTTTACAGTGTACTCACTATCTGATATAAATCACTATTATAACATTGGAACCATATTTTGTTAACATTTACCATGTACTGAGATTAGTAATATCAGTTTAGTGATCACCTGGGTGAATTGACTTTTTGGCCAAATTCTGTAGGCCTACATTTAAACAGTTAAATCAGAGGAAGGCCACAGGACCAGATAGCCTCAGTAAATTTATTTTGAAAACATTCGCAGCTAAGTTTGCGTCTGTGTGGTAACCTATCTGTCACGGTTCTAGACTGTAAGAAAAAAACATATTTAAGGGAAAGTATTTTTTAAACATTTGTTTTCTTTTACTTTAAGTTGTGTGGCGGCTCCTGCCTTTTCTAGGAAGAATCACTTTTGAAGGCTCTGGGTTTTGATGCCATAAAGTGGACTTTATTATCAGAGATAATCCTTTTTTTTTTTTTTTTTAATTCTGTACTATTGGCCATTTACGGGTACGTATGCATTGTAATTCAGTTGCTTCTCTGTAGTTTGTTGTAGATTGGAGAAACTGGCACCAATATGGGCAAAATGCCATTTTTTGGTTACAGTTTCTAAAGACATTTAGTGAAGTGACATTCAGCCAAGTATGGTGACATACTCGGAATTCGTGCTCTGCATTTAACGCATCCAACGTGCACGCACACAGCAGTGAACACACACACACCGTGAACACACATCCGGAGCAGTGGGCAGCCATTTTATGCTGCAGCGCTCGGGGAGCAGTTGGGGGTTCGGTGCCTTGCTCAAGGGCACCTCAGTCGTGGTATTGAGGGTGGAGAGAGCGCTGGACATTCACTCCCCCCACCTACAATTCCCGGAGACTCGAACCCGCAACCTTCGGATTACAAGTTCGACTCTCTAACCATTAGGCCACGACTTCCCCTTTTATCTCTCTGCCTATTTATCTATTTATCTCTCTGCCTATTTCTATAAAGCATTTACCTCCCAATCTCACTACATCTAACCCCATTGCATTAGATTTTTCTTAAATCTAATCTAGACATTTCTTAAATCATTCTGTTACGTCCCGTTAATGCTGTGGAAGGTGTTTCTTTTTCTGTCTGCCTTCTTCTGACTGCCAGCACTTTTAGATCCTACGATTGGATGTCAGTCCGATCAATCCTCCCCGTCAACGTGATGACAATAACGATCTCTGAACCAATCAGGCATCCTTGTCTCCTAGAAGGACTCGGAAGTGGCGCAAGACAAGAGAGCGTGTGTTTTCTGTCCATCATTTTTATAGTTTTGTTGTCATTATGAATTGTTACTCACTTTGAGTTATTTCTGATCGCTCTCTATTTACTATTTGTTGTATGTGCTCAATTTTGAGTTGATTGTGGCTATTTGCCCGATTGTGCTTTGACTCAATTCCCACTTTCTCGTCAAGGGTTGATGCCTGGATTTATTTCTTGATTCATAGTGCTGAGACAAGGTTAGTATGTCACGTGACCTACACAATGCAACATGTAGTGTATCGCTTGTATAAAAACACTAGGGTAGGAGTGGGAGCTACTGTTTGTATTTATGTTTTGTTAGTGAGTGTAGTTAGTTGCCGTTTATGCCGAATATTTGTTTTCTTTTTCTTTGCTTAGCTTAGTGTTGAATTGGTCAAAGTTAGTATGCGTTTTGTTTTATTAATTTCTTTGCTTTCAGCTCCGCTCACGTCTCGCATTGTTGAGTATTCTTTCATGTATATAATTTGTAAATAACACTTCTTTTCCTCTTTGACGTTTCCGTCATTATTGTAAATATAAAAAGCAACTGAATGTTTATTTTGATGGACATAATTCCTCACTAAAGTTGTTTGATAAAGTATTCTTGGTTTTTGTTTGATTCATTACTTCACACGTCTTATCCTTTAAATAACAGGCAGGTTCCCCAATTCCAAAAACATCTTTAATTCTTTGTGTTGACTTCCTTATTTCCCTAGACATTAATAACAATATCAACAGCCAAAAATAGGAAGTAGTAACACATTCATCATGAAATATTTTACAACTAGAACTGTGTATAAGTATGGGTGCAATTATATATAAAATTGCTCTTGCTTCAAAGGAAACTATACAGTTTTCCCATTTCTCTTTTTCTGCTGTGTAATATACCCATTTATACCAAATGTTGTCTTCTGCCTTTTCCCATAATATATCTGAATTGCCCATTTTCTTATAAGTAATATGATTGTCATCTACAATGTGTCTATTTTGTTTAGATATTTTTTCCTCCTCATCTAGTTATTGTTCTTTTTGGATTAAGTCAAAGCCACTGCTAGATTCATCCGAGGGTTGAAAAGTCAACTCTAGGGAAGTCTGGGTGCTGTTGGTTATAGTTTGAGTTTGCCAAATTAGATTAGGCACGTGATGATCATCAGATATGTTGTCAGACTTATTCTTTCTCCTCTCCTGTTTGTCTGACAGGAGAATGTGAGCTGAGAACATCTGTTTTTGAGCTTTCATCAGTTTGTACTTCATCTTGTGTCACTTGTCTTTCCTCGTCACTTTCTCCTGAAGTATCTGCTTGTCTGTTTTCTTCTATTTCCGTCCGTACACTGCAAAACCCAACAAGTTAGGATAACTCTAACTGTTTGAGTAAACAAATTCCCCTTGGTTTAAAGTTTTAAAACTTGCAGTTAAGTAATTAAGTGATTAATTAAGTGTTGTTTGAGCATTAGTGATGAACACCTGCTGTTAACAAACAGAATCACTGAAGAAAAGAGAAACACCATCGCCTTAGATGAAATCAACTTAAATAAAATGCATTAAATCTCTCAAAATCTGATTAAACAACCCCACAAACCACATCAACAGCTCCACTTATTAATAACCAGACTGAGACATCTACAGAATATCTTATTGATAATTAACTAAGGTTTAGATGTTGATTTGTTTAATTTGAAGTAACCATGTAAGAGATCAGTGTCTGCTTTAGTTGGGCTCTTGACTCTTGACATTTGTGTTATTCTGTTTCTTTTTTCTTTATCTCTGGCTGTTGTAATCATGTGTTCCTTGATCATATTTGTTACGACTGAAAAACCCAAAGAAAATGATCAGTAGTTGATTGTTATATGTTTATAATGACAATCATCTGTTAGTGATCTGGTCACATTAAGAGTGGACATAAACTCATTTTGTGTCTAATCTCTGGTTAAATGGATGTTGTATTGATTATAGTGAAAATGAATCTAAGAGCTCAGTTTGTCCAGAAAATAATTTTAATCAACGGTAGTAATTAGTCTCACACAGACCATTAAAAAATAAAAATAAAATAATAATCATTTTGCAATGCATGCTGGGTACTAGCATAGGACAAAACTCATCAGTGGCTCCCAGCATGCATTGCTGCATGATTTTTTTTTAATTTAATGGTCACCATTGTTGAGGTTCACAAGCTGATACTTGATGTCTGTGTGAGTCTAGTTACTACCGTAGAGGAAAACTTATTGTGGACAAACTGCTTGGACAGTCTCTTATATTAACTGACTGTCACAAAACTACTGGTTCTCCGAATCACTTTTATTATAATCACTGCAACATCCATTTAATTGGAGACTAGACACACAATGTTAAGTTCACTCTCAATGAGATCAGCTCACTAATAGATGATTGTCATCAGAATCAGAATGAGCTTTATTGGCCAAGTATGTTTACACATACAAGGAATTTGTTGTAGTGACAGAAGCTCCACAGTGCAACAGAAAGACAGCAACAGGGCAGGACACAGATAATAAAAGAATAATATACAAATATCCAAATAGGCAATGTACAAAGCAGCAAAAACAATATATAATATAGACAACTATGTATGTACAGGTCAATTATGTGCAAATTAGAAATGAGAAAATAAAAATAAAATAAGTGAGTGTGGCGAATGGATAATGTATTATAGTTGTGTGTTCCACCTTTATTGTTGAGTGTTCATGAGATGGATTGCCTGAGGGAAGAAACTGTTTCTGTGTCTGGTCGTTCTGGTGCTCAGAGCTCTGTAACGTCGACCAGACGGTAACAATTCAAAGAGTGATTTTACCAGCCCTTTTGCACACTACAGTTCTTGGAGAGTGGGTAGGGTTGCACCAATGATTCGCTCAGCAGTCCGGACTACACTCTGTAGTCTTCTGAGGTCAGATTTGGTAGCTGAGCTGAACCAGACAGTTATTGAAGAGCAGAGGATGGATTCAATGATGGCGGAGTAGAACTGTTTCAGCAGCTCCTGTGGCAGGTTGAACTTCCTCAGCTGGCGAAGAAAGTACAACCTCTGCTGGGCCTTTCTGACAATCGAGTCTATGTGAATGTCCCACTTCAGGTCCTGAGAGATGGTGCTGCCCAGGAATCTGAATGCCTCCACTGACGTTACAGTGCTGTTCATGATGGTGAGTGGGGGGAGAGCAGGGGGGTATCTCCTGAAGTCCACTATCATCTCCACAGTTTTGAGCGTGTTAAGCTCCAGGTTGTTAAGACTGCACCAGACAGCCAGCTCCTTAACCTCCTGTCTGTAAGCAGACTCGTCACTGTCCTGGATGAGGCTGATCAGTGTGGTGTCGTCTGCAAACTTCAGGAGCTTGACAGAGGAGTCTTTAGATGTGCAGTCGTTGGTGTAGAGGAAGAAGAGCAGTGGGGAGAGAACACAGCCCTGAGGAGCTCCAGTGCTGATGGTACGAGTGCTGGATGTGAATTTACCAAGCTTTACTAACTGCTGTCTGTCTGTCAGGAAGCTGTTGATCCACTGACAGACGGAGGTGGGGACGGAGAGCTGGGTTAGTTTATTCTGAAGGGTTTCCGTGATGATGGTGTTAAAAGCGGAGCTGAAGTCCACAAACAGGATCCTCACATAAGTCCCTGGTCTGTCCAGATGCTTCAGGATGAAGTGCAGTCCCATGTTGACTGCATCATCCACAGACCTGTTTGCTCTGTAGGCAAACTATAGGGGGTCCAGTAAGGGACCAGTGATGTCCTTCAGATAAGCCAAAACCAGTCTTTCAAATGATTTCATGGCTACAGACGTTAAGGCCACAGGTCTGTAGTCATTAAGTCCAGTAATTTTGGGTTTCTTTGGGATGGGGATGGTGGTGGAGCGTTTGAAGCATGAGGGGACTTCACACAGCTCCAGTGATCTGTTGAAGATCTGTGTGAAGATGGGGGCCAGCTGGTCAGGACAGATTTTCAGACAGGCTGGTGACACACCGTCTGGGCCTGGTGCTTTCCTTCTTTTGGTCTTCCTGAAGACCTGGCACACATCTTCTTCGCTGATTTGATTGGAGGTGTTAATGGTTGTGTGGAGAGGTGTTCAGGGCGGGTGTGGGGTGATTTTTCAAAACGACAATAAAACTCGTTCAAGTCGTCTGCCAGGTGTTGATTCTCCAGAGTGCTGGGGGATGGTGACTTGTAACTGGTGATATCTTTCATTCCTATCCACACTGAAGCAGGATCACCGGAAGATAATTTTTTCCTTAGCTTGTCAGAATAATTCCTCTTTGCCACTCCGATCTCTTTTTCCAGTGTGTATTTGGCCTGTTTATACAAGACTTTATCCCCTTTTCTGTAAGCATCTTCTTTGGCCTGACGGAGCTGTCTGAGTTTTGCAGTGAACCATGGTTTGTCATTGTTGTAGATTAGATGAGTCCTGTTAGGAATGCACATATCCTCACAGAAACTGATATAAGATGTTACAGTCTCTGTGAGCTCGTCCAGATCGATGGTAGCGGCTTCAAAAACAAACCAATCAGTGAGAGAGAAACAGGCTTGTAGATCCTGCTCCTGCTGAGTCCATCTTTTAACAGATCTTAATACAGGCTTTGCAGATTTAAGTTTCTGCCTGTAGGTCGGAATAAGATGAACCAAACAGTGATCAGAGAGTCCTAAAGCTGCTCATGGAACAGAGTGATATGCGTCCTTTATTGTTGTGTAACAGTGATCCAATATTTTACTGTCACTGGTGGGACATGTGATGGCATGGATTTTGGCAGTTCACGGGAGAGATTTGCTTTATTAAAGTCCCCGAGAATGATTAAAACAGAGTCCGGGTGTTGTTGCTCACTCGCTGTGATCAGATCAGCGAGTTTCTGTAAAGCTGAGCTTGCGGTGGAATGTAGACACGAGAATGAATGTGCAGAACTCCCGCGGCGAATAGAACGGCTTGCAGTTAATGAAGAGCATTTCTAGATCTGAACAGCACATCTTCTTTAACACAGTTACATCTGTACACCACCTCTCATTGATGTAAAAGCACGTCCCGCTGCCGCGCGATTTCCCCGTTGATGCCGCGTCCCGATCTGCTCTGATCAGCTGGTAATTAGGCAGATGTAGTACGCTGTCCGGTATGCCATAATTTAGCCAGGTTTTCGTGAAACACAGAGCAGCAGAGTTAGAAAAATACTTGTTTGTCCGGGAGAGCAGAAGGAGTTTGTCCGTTTTGTTCACCAAATGGATGCTAGGCTACGCCGTTCGAGATCCACGCTGACGAAGCTTCATGAGCGCTCCGGCTCTCTTCCCCCGCCTGCGCCTCCTCTAGCGTTTGACCAGAGCTACGGGTCCGCCAACCACAATGCCCAGCAGAACGTCCAAAAATCTAAATCCGGTAAAAGATTTTGTGGTGTTCTGCCAAATGTTCAGCAGGTCATCCCTGGTAAAATTGATCGCATTTGAAAAACAAACGAAAACAGTACAAACACTGGAGAGCAACGCACAAGAGTTGCCATCAGCGGCGCCATCATTTCGTGATGAATTGTCATTATAAATATATAACAACCAACTACTGATCACTTCCTCTGGGCTTTTGAGTTGTAACAAATATGTTCGAGAAACACATTGTTACAACAGCCAGAGAGAAAAGAAGAGAAGAGAAAAAACCTAGCACAACTATCAAGGGTCAAGATCCCAACTAAAGCAGACACTGATCTCTAACATGGTTACTTCAAATGAAACAATAAATCAACATCTAAACCTTAGTTAATTCTCAGTAAGATCTTCTGTAGATGTCTCAGTCTGGTTATTAATAAGTGGAGCTGTTGATGTGGTTTGTGGGGTTGTTTAATCAGATTTTGAGAGATTTAATGCATTTTATTTTAGTTGATTTCATCTAAGGCAATGATGTTTCTTTTCTTCAGTGATTCTGTTTGTTAACAGCAGGTGTTCATTACTAATGAACTGAATTCAATAATGAAAGGCCTTTAACTGAAAATCTTTTTTTTTATCTTTTCATTTTACATTATTGACACACTATTTTCCTTTTTTGATATTGTGCAGTTGCTTTGACACAATTTACATTGTTAAAAGCGCTATATAAATAAAGGTGACTTGATTAATGCTCAATCAGCACTCAATTAATCACTTAATTACTTAATTTACTTTTAAAACTTGCATGGTTTAAACCAAGGGGAATTTGTTTACTCAAACAGTTTAAGTTATCCTAACTTGTTGGGTTTTACAGTGTTGTTTTGCACATGGCCCGTGCTTTGTTTTGTTGGCCATGAGCTTGTTTTTGTTTTGTGTGAGCACTTTTGTTTTGTTTCCATGTGCTCTCATGTCTATTGTCTTGACCTTGCCCATCTTGTTACCTCATTATTGTTTCAGTTGTCCCACCTGTTGTCCCTCGTTACCCTCCTCATTTGCTCCCTATTTATTCTCCTTATCCTGTGCCAGTTCGTAGTCATATGTTCCCTGGTTGTGTCCTGACCCTGCTCAGCCTGTCAAATTGCCAGCTGAGTTTCTCCCCCACGGGGTAGTTTTCGTTGTTTGTTTTGGTTAATAAAATACCATATTCTGCACTATTGAGTCCTTGCCTCATCCCACACTCCTGACGGTTATGAAAATGTTAGATTGGGATAGTCTTGTATAATTCACATAACAGAGAAACATTTCGATCGTTTACATAACATTAAAAATAACGTTGTTATAAGAGGTTTAAAAGATCAAAGGGAATGTTTGTCCTACGTTTGTATAATCAGTAAAAAATATGTATCATAACATAAAATATGAGTGTTTCAAGCATAGAGAGAACATTTAAATATAAGGTTCTCATAATGTTATGACAATGGTAGATTAGAATGTTCCTCATACATAAAAAAAACTGGACAGAACGTGTACAAAACATTCTGTAATAATGTTTTCATAACGTTTTTAAAATGGTAGGATGGAATGTTCCTGTAACGTTCAGCCAGTGGTCTAAGTCTTCCTTTTTCTCTTCCTTGTTCCCATGTTCCTTTATCAAATGATGACTCCTCCCCTTCACTCACTTCCTCTCTGCTTTCTAATAGTTTACTTCTATCTCTCACCATTTTATTTGCATCTTGAATACATTTTTTGTTTGTTTAATTTCCCTTCTTATTTCTGCTTCCATAGCCTCTGCTTGTGCTTCAATCTCCTTATCTTCTCTCCTCATTTGCTCTAATGTTTCCTCATTTCCTGTTTTTCCTTCATATTTTGCTTTCCTCATTTCTAATGCTATGCGTGCCTGTTTATAACAATATAAAGGTAAATATCCATCACTCTTTTTATTTCGTCTTTGGTCTTACATCTGGTTCTTTTTGTTTTTCTTCCAATTTTATTTGACCTTCCATTTGCATTTCTGCAGACACTTCTACAGTACCCTTAAGTATTGGGAACTGTCTTTCTGGGGGAAAATATGGGGATGGTTTAGAAAACAACTCTTCTTTTTTCTTTGTGTGCCTCTTTTAGTATTTTTCTTGCCTGTTTTATACTTTTCAGTGAGTCTTCTCCTTCCTATTTGAACAAGGCTAGCACTTTTTCCCGTTTTGCTTCTCTCTTTTCTCTCTTTTTACTGTTGCCTTTAGTTTTATGATTTTTTTTTTAATCAGAGTTTCCATTTCCTCACACAGTGCTACATCAAATGTCCCTTCCTTTGGCCATTTTGTCATCTTATTTTTAGTTCTCTGCTGCCATTTGTTTGAGAGCTTGTCTATCGTTTCTTTACACAATTGGGATTTTAATCCTAATATTTCCACCGGAGTGGCTGCCATGATTCTTTCCTATAATATGACAAACCTATATTTAAAGCTCAATATATATTTTTAAACCACAATTTAACTTACGATTTTGGTTTTTGTCCAACTACTATATTCTCCCCAACTTCATTTATTTTAACCAATTTCTCCTATTTTCTTCTCTAACTTTCACTTTTAACCTTAGTATTTATTATCCCACATGCATGTATATTATACCAAATTCCTGTAATAATGTGAATTTATATTCTATTTTATTTTATGAAAACTTATTTTATTTTATGAAAATGCTAAAATTAATTCTCATATTTATTTTTCCTTCTTTTCTACTGTTAAAAGTTATTTTGTCAGCAATATTTTATCAATACAATTATTTAACAATGCATATACTGTACCTAAATAATACTTTACTATCTATCCTGCATTAGTCTCCTATATCTCCTAAATATTCTCTCCCTAAGTGGCATAATATATGCAGTCAAATGTGTACAAAAATCTGCAATGCCAATATCTTAATCCAGCCTTTATTGAAACATTTTTCCTAAACACATTCACTCCATCTAGTCCCTTTATTCACAGGGTTCATACACTCATCCTTTGTCCCTTTATTTATATGGATCATACACTCATTCATCCTTCTCACTACCTGCATCCGTCTCTGCCAGGTCCCACTCAAGGGATGGTCCAGGAGGGGTGCAGGTTTTGCCCACCTGATACGGAATTTATTTATTTTGCTTAACATTCAGGCTATAATTTTTCTTAGTGTTTTATTGCACCATTAGTTTCTATCTGTTAAACTATGACACTGAATCATGTGTAGAAGTCTGTATCAGTGCTCTGTGTCGATGTCCATGCCCAAGGAACAGTCTGCAGGAGAATCAACAACAGCTGCCCAGATGAGAAGAGCCATCACAAGATTTGTGACTCACGTACGACCCTTATGATAGTTGCTTATGAATGGATCTTCGTCTCTCCAAAGACACTCCCAATGCAATACTCCCAGGCCCTGATCTGTCCACTCCTCAATACTCAACCTAATGGGTGCAGGTCTGTGGCAATATTTCACCCAAAATGGGGCCAACACTTATGGCCGAATGTGGCTAAATGTGCTGTTTCTCAACCACAGCTGGGCCAGATGCACACATCCAAATATAGCCAAATTTGGCAATGATTACTTGGTGAAGTGCTGCCAGTATAATACAGTTGTGCCGACACTTAGCCATAATTGACCAGATTGAGCTGGCTATACCCGATTGTTCCCGAAACAATCTTTGAAAGAGGACAGTATTATGGAGGTATCTTTTAGTAAAGCAGAAATTAAATAATAATGATTAGTACCATGAAAGCCTGGAAAAAGCAATGGGATAAAGGACATAAAATAAAACAAGTGGGAAAATGGAATTAGCAGGAAGAAACTGCAAAGAGCAAAAAGTAGGATGAGATTAGGACACACTGGATTAAATAAAAGAATGCATTTATTAAGAAAGCATCTATCAGACATGTATGATTGTGCAGAAGAAGAAGTGCCCGTAATTTGTGGGCTTTAATAAGGACAACGTTAAAAGAAAGAATTACACTAAAACTAAAATACAAAGCTACAACGAATATACAAAGCTCTGGCTCTGGCCAGTGCAGTAGGTGGCATAAATGCACTTAATAGGCTTGTTTGAGATGCGCCTCGCCAGGCGGCTACAGTGAGGGGAGGAGTGAAATAAGCGCAGTGAAGACGGACAGTTCTGCCCTCTCGAAGTGAACAGATACCTACGAGATCAAAGGCAGATATCGCGTTATTCTCACTCATGTGCTGTGCTGCTGATAAACATGATATAATCTCCGTTCTGTTGGTTTAAAACAAATATGATGAACAACACACTCAAAGTGCTTGCCATTTAAATCCAAATGGAAGGTGTATTTATTTTCCATTTTTACTTTAATACAAACATGTATTTTAGATTTTTATAGAAATATGACAACAATCACAGATCTCACACAGAGATCACACGGTCACAGTGTTTGGGAATATTCATGCATACTTTAAATAAATAATCACATGAAATCAAATAAACAAATAAAACATTTCAGAAGAGAACGCAACATCACGTTTGAACCAATGAGCATTAACCCAGTTGCCGCAGTTTATAGTTGTCATTTTCCTTTTCTAAGTATTTTTTTTTAGATTTTATCCATGTTTTATGTCTCAATGAAATGCAAGCAAACAACCAAATAAAGGATTTCAAGATAACAAAAAAAGGTATTCACTTCCTTTCTGTCACACAAGGCTGTCAACTTCCTACCCCTACTTCCAGTAAGCTTGACGAAGACAAACCCTCTCAAAGAAGTGTAATTTTCATGTTACTTGTATTTTTTGTTGACATATACACGTAATCATCATCTACATAATCATGAAGGTGAAGAAAAAAAAAAACGTACAAAAGTTTGTTGTATACTTAGTCAAAAGTCCAAGTTGCCGGTGGGCAAATGACTTGCAAGTACATATCATGAGGAATTGGGGTAAACTGTGTTAATTGGTTAATAAAACAAGGTGGTGGTGGGGATTCTAGTTTTTACCTGACAGCAGCAGTTTACAAATTTCAGTCAGTCACACAAAAGGAAGAAAGGAAAGATAAAGAGTTAAAGCATGGGATTATCTTTTTCTCCCTTTTATCAGTCAAGGACCCTAATTCTTTTTATGACTAGTGGCTTATGATTCCATTAGCTACAATGTTGAAAATCAGGCAAGTAATGAGTTTACATTTACATTATTTACATTGTGCATTCTGGCTAATTACTTATAAAGCCATAAATGGTTTAGCTCCTCAATATTTGAGAGGGAACGCAAACATCTTTGCGAGGGAACGATAAAGTTTTGCGAGAGAACGCAAAAGATTTGAAAAATATTTTTTCCTCCCACCCCGAAATCTTTCCACCACCATGAGCTCTAAGGGGCTCCGTATTTTTCTATTTAGCGCCCAAACTCTGGAACAATCTACCTAATACTGTTCGGGAGGCAGATACACTCTGTCACTCTGTTTAAATCTGGATTAAAGACCTTTAACCTGGCATACACATAACACACTAATATGCCTCTAATATTCAAATCCGTTAAAGAATTGTTAGGTGGCATTAATTAGGTCAACCGGAACCGGGAACACTTCCCAAAACACTCGATGTATTTGTTACATCGTTAGAAGAATGGCATCTACGCAAATATTAGTCTGTTTCTCTCTTATTCCGAGGTCACCGTAGCCACCAGATCCAGTTCGTATCCAGATCAGATGGTGGATCAGCACCTAGAGACGACTTCTACAGCCCTGAACGTCAGCGGAGACCAGGACACCTAGATGAGGCCCAGAGACAGATGCCCATCACCTACACGGCCATCGGGACAAGACCACAGGAACCAGATGATTCCTCTGCACAATCTGACTTTGCTGCAGCATAGAACAAACTGCTGGTTCGTCTGGTCAGAGGAGAACTGGCCCCCCGAATGAGCCTGGTTTCTCCCAAGGTTTATTTCTCAATTCTCTCACCAATGGAGTTTTGGTTCCTTGCCGCTGTCGCCTCTGGCTTTAATTTCCAGCAATATCGTCAACTTGATTGTACAAATACTATTTAAACTGAAATAAGCTGGACGATGACTGAATTCACTGAATTCAATGATGAACTGCCTTTAACTGAAAATGTTTACTAAAAGTGTTTACTAATCCTCTTTTTGCATTACCGTCACGCTATTTTCCTATTTGATACTGTAAAGCTGCTTTGACTCAATCTGTATTGTTAAAAGCGCTATATAAATAAAGGTGACTTGACTTGACTTGATTAGTATGAAATACCAACTACAGTCAGCCATTTAATACTATGGGCCGTAATTTTCTTTCAGGTATACCTTTTTTGTTATATAGATGTATTTTTTCTTCATTCTGTTTACTTCTATTTATTTAATTTCATTTAACTTTTTGATACACAATGCCCTGTTAGACACTATGTTCCACCACTTTAAGACAAATTAATTTGTTGTTTGTTGTGTTTTCATATTCAAGAGATTATAAGATAATTGCAGATTTTTTGGGTTCTTTGACTTTTATAGCCTACATAATAAATTTGTTTATGAATAAAGATTGATCTGTTGAAAGCAGTTATTTTGAGTTAGATGCCAAATGTTTCTCTTCCTATTCATATTTGACAATAAATGTGTGCATACAACATATTTGCCCACATTCAAATACGATTTTCAAGAGAAAGAGAAAAAAAAAACCCTGGGGAAAATAAATGCAGAACATATTCACATAGGACAACTAATAAAACGACTATATTTATGAAACCATTCAGAAATATTTTTGGCACAAATGGGTTAATCTGTGTCGTCAGCCAGTCGTTTCCCATCATGCTTTTGGTCAGGGCAGTAGGTGGTGGAGAGCAACTGCGCTCAACTGCGCAATCCGACCAATCCGACACAGACGCCTCGCCGTCGCAAGAGTTCTTTTGGCACCGGTGATCGGTTCTGCACAGATTTTGCTCATCTCAAACAAGCCTAGTGATTTATTATGCATTCTTGTTACGTTATATTGTAAATAAATTCATTATTGTTTTATATTCAGTTTTCTAATATACCCAACAACTGAATTAAAGAACTGAATTTTTATTACATTATTGTATGAAAATAAAAATAAAGTGAAAATAAAATTATATATATATATATATATATAACCTATATATATATATATATATATATATATATATATATATATAAGTGCTCGAATTGAATCAAGTCTTATGGGGGGTCCCCACCATCAGACTTTTTTTTTTGGTGGGGGTGGGGGTTAGTCTCGCAATATACAATTTATACAAAATAAACAATATATTTGATCATAATATGCATAACTATATACTATTTAATGTTGCATAACAAAGAGAGATAAGCTACTATTCTTCTTTTAAATGGCTTACTCCAAGTAATACTGGATTTCGAGGGTGACAAATCAGCAGACCCAAAAAGGGCAACTATGGCAAATATACCAGGGCATATACATATAAGGCACTTGAAGATCCGTAAAAGCATTTGACATAAAAATACATTGAAATTTCTCAAAAACTGTAGAAAATATTCAGATGGCTTTCAGACACACTGAATGGTATTCAAATTCAGCAGTGGCACAGGAATAATTATTTCATAATGTTTCAGAAAGCAGTGATAAAGGAACAGTCAGTAACTTCAAATGGACCTTTTTATTACTTAAACAGTAGCAAAAGGATACTATAGAGATGAGATTAAGTATTATTCAAAGAGTGCAAGACAACTGGGCAAACAGGATATAGTCTTTATAATAGTTTATAAGTTTAACGTAGGCATGTCCAGGAGATACTCAAAAGTCAACTCATTTATCCATAACAGCTCTCAATGTAATTTCAGGAACCAGTGGGTGAAGACATAAACCAATATACAGGTGCATCTCAATAAATTAGAATGTTGTGGAAAAGTTAATTTATTTCAGTAATTCAACTCAAATTGTGAAACTCGTGTATTAAATAAATTCAATGCACACAGACTGAAGTAGTTTAAGTCTTTGGTTCTTTTAATTGTGATGATTTAGGCTCACATTTAACAAAAACCCACCAATTCACTATCTCAACAAATTAGAATACTTCATAAGAGCAATAAAAAAACAAAACAGTTTTAGTGAATTGTTGGCCTTCTGGAAAGTATGTTCATTTACTGTATATGTACTCAATACTTGGTAGGGACTCCTTTTGCTTTAATTACTGACTCAATTCGGCGTAGCATGGAGTTGATCAGTTTGTGGCACTGCTGAGGGGGTATGGAAGCCCAGGTTTCTTTGACAGTGGCCTTCAGCTCATCTGCATTTTTTGGTCTCATTTCTCATCTTCCTCTTGACAATACCCCAGATTCTTTATGGGGTTCAGGTCTGGTGAGTTTGCTGGCCAGTTAAGCACACCAACACCATGGTCATTTAACCAACTTTTGGTGCTTTTGGCAGTGTGGGCAGGTGACAAATCCTGCTGGAAAATGAAACCAGAATCTTTAAAAAGCTGGTCAGCAGAAAGAAGCATGAAGCGCTCCAAAATTTCTTGGTAAACGGGTGCAGTGACTTTGGTTTTCAAAAAACACAATGGACCAACACCAGCAGATGACATGGCACCCCAAATCATCACAGACTGTTGAAACTTCACACTGGACTTCATGCAACTTGGGCTATGAGCTTCTCCACCCTTCCTCCCGACTCTAGGACCTTGGTTTCCAAATACAAAACTTGCTCTCATCTGAAAAGAAGACTTTGGACCACTGGGCAACAGTCCAGTTCTTCTTCTCCTTAGCCCAGGTAAGACGCCTCTGACGTTGTCTGTGGTTCAGGAGTGGCTTAACAAGAGGAATATGACAACTGTAGCCAAATTCCTTGACACGTCTGTGTGTGGTGGCTCTTGATGCCTTGACCCCAGCCTCAGTCCATTCCTTGTGAAGTTCCCAAATTCTTGAATCGATTTTGCTTGACAATCCTCATAAGGCTGCGGTTCTCTCGGTTGGTTGTGCATCTTTTTCTTCCACACTTTTTCCTTCCATTCAACTTTCTGTTAACATGCTTGGATACAGCACTCTGTGAACAGCCAGCTTCTTTGGCAATGAATCTTTGTGGGTTACCCTCCTTGTGAAGGGTGTCAGTGATTGTATTCTGGACAACTGTCAGATCAGCAGTCTTCCCCATGATTGTGTAGCCTAGTAAACCAAACTGAGAGACCATTTTGAAGGCTCAGGAAACCTTTGCAGGTGTTTTGAGTTGATTAGCTGATTGGCATGTCACCATATTCTAATTTGTTGAGATAGTGAATTGGTGGGTTTTTGTTAAATGTGAGCCTAAATCATCACAATTAAAAGAACCAAAGACTTAAACTACTTCAGTCTGTGTGCACTGAATTTATTTAATACACGAGTTTCACAATTTGAGTTGAATTACTGAAATAAATGAACTTTTCCACGACATTCTAATTTATTGAGATGCACCTGTATATATTCAAGAGTTTTTATTTGTCACATACACAATTATACCGAGTATAACCAGCAGTGAAATGTAGCATATATATTTATTTATTTATTTGTATTTTTTTAAAGTAAAAACATTAATATTGTGAGAATGTGAAACAGCTGTTTTCTATATTTTTCTATTTTCACATCATGATCATGATCATGATCCTTCAGAAATCATTTTAATATGCTGATTTGCTTTTTTTGAAACATTTCTTATTATTATCAATGTTGAAACCAGTTGTGTACAAATGGTTTTCAGGATTCTTTGATGAGTAGAAAGTTCAAAAGAACAGCATTTATCTTAAATATAATCTGTTGTAACATTTTAAATCTTTACTGTCACTTTTGATCAATTTATGCATCCTTTCTGAATAAAAGTATTAATTTCTTTAATTTATTTCCACCCAAAAACCCCAAACTTTTGAACGATAGTGTATAATGTTACAAATTATATCTATTCTGATAAATGTTGTTCTTTTTTAACTTTGTATTCATCATAGAATCCAGAAAAAAAAATTGTACATAACTGTTTTCAACATTGATAATAATAATCAGAAATGTTTCTTGAGCAGCAAATCAGCATATTAGAATGATTTCTGAAGATCATGTGTGTTACGTTCCCTTTTATTCTAGGGGTAAAGGGGAAGTAGCATATACCATTAAAGGTGTATGAAAGCGTAAGAGAGAGAGAGTGTTGGCTTTATCTGCAATCACAGCACTCACACACAAGGAAACTCTTCAAGAATTCATTTACAAAGTAGTGTCTCTAGTACAGCAGTAAAAAAAACAAAAAACAGAAGTAAACAGTACAGGCACTGAAGACTGGAGTAATGATGCTGAAAATTGTTTACTATTGTATTATTATTATTTTAAATTGTAATAATATTTCATGATATTAGTGTTTTTACTGTATTTTGGATCAAATAAATGGAGGCTTGGTGAACAGAAATGACTTTTGAACAGTAGTGTACGTTCAACGATTTCAGTGCAGTTGACATAGTTACGTCCAGTAGGTGGCGGCGTGGACTGTTATGAGTGAGTCTGTCAGTCAGCAGACTATTCAACCATTTCTGTCCAAAAGTCTGCTTTATTCAGGAACTTACTACGGCTATCAATATGTCAATCATAGCTATTTCAAGAGTGAATCCCGCATTTATATGCCGATGTAATTCCCGAAACTTTGCAGCGTGTATGTGGCCGTTGGTCTTAGCAGCATGAAAAACAAGTTTTATACAATTCTGAATGGATTATATATCGCACAGAAACCGCACAACGAGCACTCCATTTATAATTAACTTACTAAAAAGCTGTCACTCATCTTCATCGAGATCTCTAGCACCCCAGAACCAGGCCTAATAATAATTTATGCAAGGAATACAAAAGACATGGAGTTGATAAATATATTGGAAAGATATATAGAGAAAATTACCCCTCAAAAAAGTCAGTAAGAAGCTTCCTCTTCCCGACTGCGAGTGGAGGTTTGTTATTCTGCATTTTTTTAGCTGAAGTTGGCTTGACGGAGCGGCGCCAGTCAAGCAGTTATGTCAACGATGTCCTGCGCTTAGCGGTCTTTAGATGTGGGGCGGGGCGTTTAAAATTTAAAGAGACATGACAACTAGCCCATAAACAAACTTAATATAAATTATTGTAAATAATTCACGAAATTTAAATTTATCATAGCCATTGCTTGAATTTAATCACATTTGTCATGATCATTTTTACTCAAATAAAAATGTCTGAGGGAATAAGTCTATTTTTTACTTCTTATGGGGGGTCCCTAATGCCTTATGGGGGGTCCCGGATCCCCCCAGCCCCCCTTCAATTCGAGCAGTATATATATATAGGCTATATATTCTATTTCTACTTAATATAACTCCTGCAAATTGCATTTATTGGTGCAACCACAGGTTAATTTAGTCAAATTACATATTTTTTTACATTTTATAAAAATTACCTTTTACCTTTAAAAGCATATAATAAATTAGGCCTATTTTCACGCACTAACAAACAACCCTTTACCGTCCGATTGGTTCGACTGAATGACCGAGAAGCGATCATGTGTCAGAAGTGAAAGTGAAAGAAGGATCTTCTGCAGTTTTGGGCGTTAAAAGCGCTGACGCACCGACTCTTTGTGTAAAAGCGTGGAGAGTAAACGTTTAAAAGCGGTATTTAGAAAGCGCTTTACTCCAGACTGTTTGTTAGAGCTATAACTTTAGATATCATAGCCTACAGTGCAGGTGAAAGATGTTAAACATATCGGCAAAGACACCGACCGGAGGATTCTCTTTTGAGAACACGCGCAGGTGAGAGACATCGTTAGGGAATGACAACGTGATCAAGACATAAAATACAATTTTACAATTGCTAAGTAGCCTACTAATATGCATGCTGTTATGTTTGTGATGCTTTCACAGAAATGCTGTTCTTGAAGCAAACTTGTCAGAGAAAGGTTACAGTGCGCCAAACGCCAGGAAGACTGGCACCACCATCGCTGGCCTGATGTTTAAAGTCTGTTTTCTCAAAGCACCATTTATTACCGATTAAATATTTAACTTAAAAGTTTATGATGTGTATGTAATCGATTGATTTTAAATAAACATTGCAATATTAAATTAATAAAATGGTGTATAATATTTAATTGAAAGAAATAAAAAATAAAATGTTTATTTTTAATTTTTTATATAGGATGGAGTGATTTTAGGTGCAGACACCAGAGCCACGGATGATATGGTCGTAGCTGATAAAAACTGCATGAAAATCCATTACATAGCTCCCAAAATCTAGTAAGTTAGTTCCTTCCCAGATAGCAAGAAAGCAGGTGAAAACCACTGAATCAGTTAAAAAATAGTTGATTTGTCGAGGTTAATGGCATTATCACTTTTGTACCCGCAATTAACATTGAAAACATTTTGATTTCAACAAACCACCATTTTTGTGATCAGTGTTTGCTTTAGTTGGGTTCTTGACTCGTGCTTTTCATTATGTTAAGTTTATTTCAGTGCTTGCAATAGGCTTTCATTCTAAACACTTATGCATTAATAAAGAAAGAGATGTTCAAAAGTTAAGTCGGAGTTGATTAGGTTTTGTGATGGGTGTCAGGCTGTGATAAAGTTGAGAAATTATATTAATAAGTTTCACAAATGCAAAGATACTCTAGCAAAATATAAAGAGAGATTTAGACATCAACACTCAGCAATGGTGACAATCATCAAACTAATTCAGATAAACAGATCAACTGCAATGCATGCTGGGAGTCATGAATGAGTTTTGTACTATGTTGATACACAGCATGCATTCCAGCATAAAATTTCTGCTGATTCTTGATGTCTAATTGATGCAGCAATTTACCGAGATATTTTTTTTTTGTATTTTCTGTTTATTCATAAAAGTACGAAAGCCGTACGATTGCTTTAATCTCACATTGTAGTATCACACATAAAAACAACACCCTTCTGAGCAATTATTTAAAAAAACCTCACAATGATTACAGTCCCCATTATCTGATCCCAATGGATCTTAGTTTTCATTGCCTCAACAAATGCATTTCAGCATATTGTTACAAAAGACAATGAAAACACTAGAGTACAAAGAGTCAAGAGCCCATCTAAAGCAAACGCTGATCACAATAATGGTGGTTTGTTGAAATTGCGGGTGCAAAAGTGATGTTGATTCAATGCAATTAACATTGACAAATCAACTATTATTAACATTGATTCAATGGTTGCTTGCTATCAGGGTTGGTTGCTCATCATTAGAGTTCAAGGCCGTTTCTCAAACGGAAGGCTTTATCCTCCAGGGGTCGCATTTTCTTATTTTAGAATACTAACAGTTGTAAAGTGGTAAATTTGACCATTATTCTTAGTTAAGCGTAAATTGTTATAATATGCTTATGACTCCCTAATGCAATGCTCAGTTAACTGGAATAAACCAGGCTTGATGACGTATGCAGCCAGCAAATGCGACCACCAGAAGATGCAGCCTAGACCCAAATCTCTGTCTAAAGCTGTCTTTACATTGCCTGTTATTTTGTCCTCTCTCCACTGAAGTTGCTGCGGCGCAGGTGTTGCGGCAGATGCGGAGGTCACGACTCAGATGATGTCATCAAACGTGGAACTGCATTCACTCAGCACAGGACGGCCTCCTCTCGTCGCCATGGTGACCCGGCAGCTCAAACAGATGCTGTTTAGGTGAAGGAGCTCTTGCCATTTAGTTCAATTCATTTGACTGATACATCATTCTGTCTTTAAATTATTGCTTTTTATGTGACCCCGGAGCACAAAACCAGTCATATAAGTATGGTATATCTGTAGCAATAGCCAACAATATTTATTAATTATATATTTTCTTTTATGCCAAAAATCATTAGGATATTAAAGAAAGACAGCCTGATCTCACGGCAATTCATATATATTTTATGAGGTGGCTAATTCGTACAAATTCATAAGACCTCACTCGTAAAAATTCATACAATTCATTTCAAATAGTTGAATCTCACTTATGACACTTATGACTGGTTTTGTGGTCCAGGGTCACATTTTTGTTTATCTTGAAGGACTACTTCAGAATAGTCTTAGGACTTGGACTGATTGTTTCCCATTGTTGTAGGTATCAGGGGCACATTGGTTCTTCTCTAATTGTGGGAGGTGTGGATGTTAACGGCCCACAGCTCTATAGCATCTACCCTCATGGTTCCTATGATAAGCTGCCTTTCCTTACCATGGGTAAAGTCACTTTTTCCTTACCTCCTCTCTTTAAATGCTGATCTTTAAAATAAAAATAAAAAACACCACCTGCCCTTATTTAGCAAAAACATATATTTCAGGGTCTGGAGCAGCTTCTGCCATTTCTGTATTTGAGGATCGTTACAAGCTAAACATGGAGGTCAGACAACTGTTTATAGATATTCATACTGATATTTTCACACATGGCATTGCATATTTGTTGTTAGTTGTAATCAAGGGGATATGTGGACTGATATCACATAAAAAAATATTTAAAAATACGAAAACATTCTATGCATTTTAAAATTCTAAACGTTTAATTGTTCTGCATGGAACACAGAAAAAGAGATTTTGAATAATGTTTGTTCACAATGATTGCATATAATGACCTTGGAGCTCAAAAATGACAAACAATCTGCATAAAGTATCCTAAAAGTAAGTCAGCTTTGTGTAAGGAACAGACTATTTGTTATTCTCTGAAATCTTCCCCTCGGCTATACTGTGGCTTTAAAAACTAATTTGCACAATATATTTAATCTTGCCACAGCGTGACCTGGCACATGAGAGCCAGTTGTCATGTCAAGTCAAATCACCTTTATCTATATAGCGCTTTTAACAATACAGATTGTGTCAAAGCAACTTTCCAATATCAGAATAGGAAAATAGTGTCAATAATGAAAAATGACAAGATTAAACACTCAATTTTCAGTTAAAGGCATTTCATTATTGAATTCAATGATGTCATCATTTAGCTCAGTTCAGTTTAAATAGTATTTATTTAATAGTTGTGTTCAGTAACCTGAAACTGTGTGTCTATAAGCGAATTATAAAATGCGAATATGACGGAATATACTGTAATAGCAAATACTATGATCACTTTCTATAATACTGCAAACTTTCTATGACACTGTGATCACTTTCTATTTTTAGTGACCTTGGTTGGTATTTTCCTATATTAAACTACATCTGAAATCTTGAATTTGAAACTTGAATCTGAAGAATATAAAAATCTAGTAAAAGACATTGGTAAAATAATGTTATTTATTTTTAAAAAATTTTATTAACTACAACCCACTGAATAATTGTGAATAACGGAACAGCACAATATAAAACTACTGATTTACAGTATATGAAAAAAAAAAAACATATTTCAAAATTATTTTTACCCCCAAAACTTTTATATACGGGGAAAAAATATACATACATACATACATACATACATACGAATATAATACATACGATATGAATATTATTCCTGTTTTCTATTATATTCTGCAAAAATAAATAAATATTCAATTAATCAATCAATTAAAACAAAACAAAACAAATAATTATTCTTTGAACAGACCTTTGCCCTGAATGTGATTTTTTAAAATCCCACTTCTAAAACTCATGTTGTATATTTGTTCTTTCCAAACCCATTTCTACATAAACCCTTGGGAATGAAAAGCTGGAGGAAGCAAAACAGCTGGTGAGAGATGCCATCACTGCAGGCATCTTCTGTGATCTGGGCTCCGGCAGCAATGTAGACCTGTGTGTGATCACAGACAAAACTGTGGACTATCTGAGAGGATATGACCACCCTGTTCAGAAAGGAATGAGGTGAGATATATACCCCCAGTTCCACAAACAAGGTTTAAACCTAATCCCAGACTAAAATGTAAATCTGAGCTGTTTCAACTGAAAGAAACTTGCACGGACTGATCTTAAAATATGTCAGTGCTTTTGTTTTATCTCAAGATACACACCAGTAATGTTTTTTTTCTATGGCACATTTGTAAAAACTACTTAAATGTCCTAATTGACCTATTGCCTAATCCTGGTTTAACCTAAACCCTCTCTATGAAATCAGGCCATAGACTACTATCAGATTTTTTTCCATATGCACATTGTCCTGGGGTTGGGGGGCTGTGCATTCCAGAAAGCAGGGTCAAATTGCCATCACATAAACCACAAACTCGAGGTCTTTCTGAAGGCCAGTTCACACCACACTGACAAACACCAACAAACAAGTTGGCCGTTAGATTAAGAATTTTATGAAATATTACTGTCATGTTCACACTGCCCCAACAAAACGCTGACTGAACGTTCCCTCGGGTGAAAACCAACCCCAACCAATGCCAACAGACGCCAGCAGGGGTAACACACTGATCAGACAAAACACAACGAACTTGTTTGTTGCTGTTAGTCTGTGTGGTGTGAATTGGCCTTCACTGGCCTTTAAACACAACAGAAATCTGCAGCGATGAAGTACTTTTGTAGGCCAACCCTGAGGTTAGCATCACCCTGGCTCCAATTACAACAAAAATATATGATTCTTACTTACATGTTTTGTTCATCATAATCGTCATAAATAAACACAGCTTTTGATTTTGAAGACTAAATTCAGTCAGCAGAAGATAAAAACATTTTCTCTGACATTTTGACATAATTAAAGAGTTCATTTGCAAAAACAGATAACTCCATTTTTAACAATTTTCAAAAATCATGTTTTTATGTTGTGCATAATCTCAATTAAACTGCAGTTGGGTTATTTGGATTTGGTTAAAAAATAACTACAAAATACAGCTAACTAACACAATAAAAACATGATAACAATAAAAAACATGATTTTTGAAAAAAAAAAACAGAGTTATCTATTTTTGCAAATTAACTCTTCAATTGTTCGCATACGGCAAAAAATGCTTTTCTTACTTAGATTTTCTGTCTTGTTTTCAGCCAAAATATAAAAAAATTAAGTGAGTTTTTGCTTGAAACAAATAAGAGTTTTTGTTTTGTTTGATCTGCCAATGGCGAAAGCTAAATATTCTTGTTTTCTGTTTGAATTAAGATTATTTTGCTTGTTCTATGCAAAAACACTTAATTTTGACTTGTTTTTTCTGAAAAATCCTTCTCGATTTAAGAATTTTTAGATATTTTGGCTGAAAACAAGACCAAAAATTTAAGTAAAGCATTTTTTGCAGTTCAAGAGTGTGATAATAAACAAAGTGAGGCTGTGAAAGCAGACTAAAGTGGATACATTTTCCTGTTCAGCGTAATATGACAACCTAGTCCCATTTAACCACTTGTTAACAACCGACTTTTTCAAGAAAAGTAAAATCTTTTTAAAAACCACAGAGGGGTATTATTAATGCATTTCGTGTCGTAGAATACAATTTGAAAATACATAAAGCTTATGTTAACCACAGATCAAATTTTTTAGGCATTTAACCAAAAACACATTTAGAAAACCCACTGACTTTGGGATAATGGAACCAGAAGTGCTAAGATGCTAATTTGTTTCCGGTTTTTGACCTACAAAAACACAAAATCTTTGCAGCACTCTATTTGTGTACTTTGCACTATTCTATGCCATTTTTTGTATATATACTGTAAATAGTGCGTTCTCTGTAAATTCCAAAGAGAAAAAGTGCACTTCAGAATTGTAACTTGATTGATTTTGTTTTACTTATTTAAATGAACACTGGACACTTGCTATGCACTCAACCATCATTTAATTACATACCAGAGGAAGAGGCGCTTTCATACTGGATAACACAAATAACCTTATAAAATTAATACTTTCTGGATTATTTTCCCTGATCAACCCTCATCCAGCTCAAAAGAAATTGTTGAGAAATTGCCATGGTCTTTTAATAACCTTCTGTGTTTACAGCTATAGATATGTTTTAATAAAATATCTTGACTCAACTAAATATTCTCTCGTTCTTCCAATAAACCAGGGCGGGTACGTACAGATACAAGCCTGGCACTACTGCTGTGCTCACAAAAACAGTGACACCTTTAACACTGGATGTTGTGGATGAATCTGTCCAAGTGATGGACACAGAATGAGACAAGAAGAACATTCTTTGCTTCACTCATTGGAAAATATGAGGGATACTGTATGTGTGTAGTTTAAACGTTGAGATTAAGGAAAAGAAGAGTATTTTTTCCTTTGTGGTTTGAAAATGTTTTGTACCTTTCCCTTGTATTCAGTCATTTGCATTTGAGCTGCTCAAAACTGTTTTGCAAACACTGTAAAATATTGAAGAGACCTGACGGATGCTGAATGAGACATTTCCTTACACCTGTCAGATAAAAGATATTTGTGTAGTTTTACAGTTCATTTAATAAAATTTTAGATTTACAAATGGAAAGAGTGTCATTTTTGCAATGTGACATTTCTTTAAACTAACTGAGCTAAATATTCATTTAGTAGGTTTTATAGTTTTATAAAAAATTATAGCCACATATTTCAACATGATGTTGTAAAACAGTAATGTTGCATTGCCTTGGCTTTGGTATAACACTTGGATATGTGCTGGTCAGATGAAGAACAGGATGAAGTCCAGGTGGAGTGAGGATGACGTTCAGACAAAGTATGAGCATTAAAACATTTTTAAATGCATGCATTTATGAGGGAAAAGGACAATTAATGTATAAATGATTCAATCACTCATCTAAAAACGAGGCTGTGTATTTTGCCACTGTTCACAAACGTGATCACCTATGTTGACATCTCATGTGATCATGATTTATAGAGTAATCAAGAACCAATAATATACCTTTTATTTTGATGATGATGAAATGATAAAATTGGAAATAAATGGCTCTTTTGTTGTAATAATGTTACATTATCATGTTTATTATCCGTACAGCGTTAGGCTAACCAAGACTTGTAATAGCACTTGCACGTTGTTGCTCTTTTGTTGGTTTTGATTCTTATGTCCTCATTTTGGATAAAAGCGTCTGCTAAATGACTAAATAAATAAAATAATGTTTTTATTTATAATGTTTTGGATGTAATGATGATATTGAATTCAAGATTTTCGTGTACTTTTTCACTTTCGTATAATAGACAATTCTGTGTAAAATATAACAAATTTAGACCCTTCAACCTTCAATCTAAACCTTTGTCATGACAGGAATGTAAACATCTGGGATTAAATAACATACATGCGCGCACACACACACACACACACACACACACACACAAGATGACATAATAATACACTATATTGCCAAAAGTATTGGGTCACCGCCTTCTAATGAACAGGTTTGACTACTTTAGTAATTTCCATGAGTACAAATGACTTGTACCAATGACTTGTACATACACTATATGGACAAAAGTATTGGGACACCCCCTTCTTTAGAACAGAAGAAGGCACTTCCAAAACCGAGCCAACAAAGATGGGAGCATAATTCACGTATTTAAAAACTGTATTTCCATCTCAGTTGCAACAGTTTTGAACGTCTAAAATAACTGAACCCCTATACAAGTCATGGGTGTTTGGTGAGTTTTCGGCTCAAGGTCTGCATTTAAAGTCACACCAGAGGTGTTCAGCTGCGAAGCTCTACTGCGCAGACTCGGGCTCCAAACGAAGCTCTCCTGCGCAGACTCTGGCTCCAAACGATGCTCTACTACGCAGACTCTGGCTCCAAACGAAGCTCTCCTGCGTAGACTCGGGCTCCAAACGAAGCTCTCCTGCGCAGACTCTGGCTCCAAACGATGCTCTACTACGCAGACTCTGGCTCCAAACGAAGCTCTCCTGCGTAGACTCGGGCTCCAAACGACGCTCTACTACGCAGACTCTGGCTCCAAACGAAGCTCTACTGCGCAGACTCGGGCTCCAAACGAAGCTCTCCTGCGCAGACTCTGGCTCCAAACGAAGCTCTACTGCGCAGACTCGGGCTCCAAACGAAGCTCTCCTGCGCAGACTCTGGCTCCAAACGACGCTCTACTACGCAGACTCGGGCTCCAAACGAAGCTCTACTGCGCAGACTCGGGCTCCAAACGACGCTCTACTACGCAGACTCGGGCTCCAAACGAAGCTCTCCTGCGCAGACTCTGGCTCCAAACGACGCTCTACTACGCAGACTCGGGCTCCAAACGAAGCTCTACTGCGCAGACTCGGGCTCCAAACGAAGCTCTCCTGCGCAGACTCGGGCTCCAAACGAAGCTCTCCTGCGCAGACTCTGGCTCCAAACGACGCTCTACTACGCAGACTCGGGCTCCAAACGAAGCTCTCCTGCGCAGACTCTGGCTCCAAACAACGCTCTCCTGCGCAGACTCTGGCTCCAAATGACATCACTTACTCACGATGGCATACTGTGATGTTTTGGCAAAATGGCTCGAAGAGGGAGAACTCAATTCCGCATATTTTTTTTTTAAGCTAGTAAAGCGTAATTTTACCCTCCCAACAATTGAACAACTTTGTGTTGATGGAAAAATGGTTAAAGATCCAAAGGAAATAGCAAACTACAGTGCCAATTTTTATAAGAATCTTTATAGTTCAAGGTATTCAGAGCAGACAACGTCCTCATTTCTAGACTCGGTTAATTATGTTAAGGTCATATCTGAAAGTGATAGATTTTTTTGTGATAGCATTGTTACTCCTGAGGAAGTACAAAGAGCAATTAAGAGTTTGAAAAACAATAAGTCTTTTCCTGGATTTTTTATAAAGCTTTTGATTCAGTTGACCGTAAATTTATATTTAAATCAGTGAGAAAATTAGGTTTTGGTGAATATTTTTGCGGTAAGAACTCTATATTACAACTGTAGTAGCACAATTAAATTAAAATATGGTACTTCTCCTACATTTAACTTGTCATGTGGTATTAGGCAAGGGTGTCAGTTATCCCCTTATTTATTTTTACTAGTTTCCCAGATATTCGCTTCTTATATTTCTAATAGTGGTCTTCATGGTATCTCTATTGCTGACAAACAGATCAGTCAGCTGCTGATGATACCACTCTTTTTTTGCAAGATGCTAATCAAGTTCCGTTAGCATTAAAGTATATTCAGCAGTTCTCCAAAGGATCAGGCCTGTTCTTGAACCTCTCTAAGTGTGAACTGATGTCCATCAAAGAATGTAATTTGTCAGAAATTTGTAATATTCAAATCAAAGATCAGGTATCTTATTTAGGTGTTATTATAACAAAACATAAATTAGAAAGAAGCTCATTAAATTGTAATCCATTGATTGAGAATATAAATAAAATTTGATTGATTGATTGATTGAGAGTACTCAGAAAAAACTGAATATGTGGCTCCAGCGTGATGATCTCTCATTGAAGGGAAGAATCTTACTAGCCAAAGCTGAAGGTTTGTCAAGGTTAACATATGCTGTTCTCTCTTTGAATGTTGACACTGCCATTGTTAAAAAATTGATACAATGCTTCTCAACTTTGTTTGGAAGAATAAAACTCATTTTATTAGAAAATCTGTACTTATGAACACCATTGAGAAAGGGGGTTTAAACTTTCTTGATTTCACCACTTTAAACAACATGTCACTCGGTGGATCTTTGTAAAACATTTGTTGGAAAACAGTGCCTTTCGTCATCAAAGTCAAAAAACAATCAGAAAATTAGAGTTTTGTTATGTGATCTCTTATTGGAATGGTTTAGTAAGTGATATTTCCTGGAAGAAAGTTTGGTCATTACCTCACAAATATTTAATTACTAACAAAACGAGAGAAATTGCTTTTAAATTGATTAATAGAATTTACCCGGATAAGTGCTCTCTTAAAAGACTTAAGAATGATATTAAGACCAACTGTTCTTTCTGTTTAGAAAACAATGAAACTTCTTTACATTTATTCTGGAATTGTTCTGACACAACATCATCTTGGTGTGACATTCTTGACTTTATCAAATGTTATGTGAATCCTATTTGAGTTTACTTATAGAAATGTCATTTTTGGCTTTCATGAATGAGAAAAAAGAAATGATGCTTATTTTATAAACCTTATTTTCCTGTTAGCTGAATATCATATTCTTAAATGTCAATTTTCTAAAAGCAAACCTCTTTTTTTAAGATTTGTAATTGAACTGAAAATGTATTTTGATTCTATTGAGTTCTCCACGAACTTGAAAGCAATGAGAGCGGTGGCTTTGCTGAGATGTTTTGGCTTCACTCTATAATGGAAGGAAGCGGAGACGCGTCTATGGCCGAATGCTTCACTGAGTTATTAGAAAAATTGTAAGAGAAACTGAAATTGTGTTGTAATCGGATATTTTAAATGTCCTCAAAGGACCAGAAATCCTCACTAAACAACCGATTAGAGACATCTATGATTGGTGCATCTGCAGCAGCGCTGAGAAAAGTAACGAGAATCATATAGATAAGCTTTTTTCGCTAAAGCCCACCTCTCATTGGCCAGTCATGCATTATGGGCTCTCTCATTGGTCAGTCATGCACTATGGGCTCTCTCATTGGCCAGTCATGCACTATGGGCTCTCTCATTGGCCAGTCATGCACGATGGGCTCTCTCATTGGCCAGTCATGCACTATGGGCTCTCTCATTGGCCAGTCATGCACTATGGGCTCTCTCATTGGCTAGGGAACTGTGTTAGCAGCGTGCCGCACTATTTGAATTCGTGTGTGATCGAAGACTTCAAAAACTACTTGTTTTGGTAAATAATGCGCTGGTTTTGTGAGTTCTGATTGCCTGAAATTTGTAGACCTCGCCAAATATAGGGCCCAGAATAGAGAGAGAAAGTGTCTGACGTCGCGCAGTCGTTTTGCATTCAATTGTAATAGTTTTGTAACGTTTTGTAAGCTGGATAAAACATTTTCCGGTATTTAACGTGAGTGTATAAGAGAGTAATGTTACTGTGATCGGCATCCTTTCTCACGCGACTAACAGTTGTTTTTGGTGTGTTGCAGTCTAGCGCTGATGATCTGATATTGTGTGTTCATGCGGCATAATAAATCAGGTCACAGGCGAAAGCCGTCGACCCCCCGGCGCAGATCTCCCCCAGAGCCGCGGCCAACACCGGCAACCTCCACCAGAGCCCGGCGCACCAGCGGACCCTCCGGTAAACCCGCTCACACCGGCGTGCTTCTCTCAGCTGTGTGCCTCATGCATGCGCACTTAATGAGTTCTTTCTTTTCTTTTTTTATCGAATGCTTGAAAACAACAATAACAATTGCCATCATTGTCAAATCTTAACAATGCAACAACAGTCCAGAGGAAGTGCCAAGTCCTTTAGCAAAGCCATTGTTCTTATTGCTTTTAAGTCTGTAGAGAGTTCAATAGATTCAAAATACCTTTTCATTTCAAGTTTGAAACTCAAAAAACGAGGTTTGCATTTGATCCTGGTCCACAAAACTCCTTTTTACATCATATGAAAGTTGAATAAAAAATATTTCCATTGATGTATGGTTTGTTAGGATAGGACAATATTTGTCTGAGATACAGCTATTTGAAAATCTGGAATCTGAGGGTGCAAAAAAATCTAAATATTGAGAAAATCGCCTTTAAAGCTGATCAAATGAATTCTTATCAATGCATATTACTAATCAGAAATTAAGTTTTGATATATTTACGGTAGAAAATTTACAAAATATCTTCATGGAACCTCATCTTTTCTTAATATCCTAATGATTTTTGGCATAAAAAAAATTAAATTATTTTGTTCCATACAATGTATTGTTGGCTATTGCTACAAATACACCCCAGCGACTTAAGACTGCATTTGTACTCCAGGGTCACATTTATGTAGTTTTAGTGACAATAAACCCAATTATGAAAAATGTTTTCGTGTTATTATATTTTTAACAAAAATTACATTTGTACCAAGGGGGTGGTTTCTTAAATAGCGCATACTAATAAGCTTATATAAGCAAATACTTCTGCACTATTGTTTATCATAGTCCATAGTTACAACAAAAATGTATTTAGGCTTTTCTAGTGGTTATTTTGGGAAAAACAGTAGGGGGCAATTTCCCCACTCTACTCTAAATGTTTTTAGCATCTGTTTTCATAGTAACTCACAGATTCAGAGCTCTGCTGAGAATGTCTTATTATATTATAAGTTATGTTAACCCTGCCGTTTCTGGAATACTCTTCAGGTGAACTGAACATGTACAAAGTGAACTGTATGCCATAGCATTAGCTAAATGATTACCGTTTATGTGCTTTCTGTACTAGAAGCGTCCCCGCGCAAGAAACACAAGTTTCGCCCTGGCACTCGGGCACTTATGGAGATACGCAAGTATCAGAAATCTACGGATCTGTTGCTGCGCAAGGCCCCTTTTTCACGACTGGTACTACTGCTTCTGTGCATCCTTCAATAATCACCTCAGACAAACCTTTTAACACTTAATAATTTCAAACATGATCAAGCTGTTTTATTGATGTACACATTATTTTCCTCCTGACAGGTTCGAGAGGTGTGTCAGACATTTAGTCGAGAACACATGATGTGGCAGGGATATGCTCTAATGGCTTTACAGGAGGTAGGTGACAAATAAAAACAATTTATTTTGCATTTACATTGCATTATACAATAGAGTTCTGCCCTGGATGCTGATTGGTCCGTGGAAATAGCTGCTAATATATCTAAATCACTGTGCAGAACACACAGTGGAGAACTTTTAAATTAACTACAAAAATGCGTGTCTTTGGTATTTTTATTATGTATGAAGGTGAATGTCAAAACATGTGCAGTTCTCAAATCAATAAATGAAAAAATAAAACTTTTTTTTTAAGAAAAGGAAGCCATTAAGACAAAGGTAAAACAAAAAGTGACTAATTCTCATTATTGTAATTTCATTGCAACTAAACGATGAAGGCTGTAATAGTAAAGTTGTCAAAGGATAAGAAATCTGGTGCACTGGTAATATAGTTTTGATATTTAATTAGTTCTGTACCACTTGCACCACCACAGTAAAACCCCCCTTTAACTCATTTATTTAATTTTTGTGCTAATAAGTAATGTTAACATGTAACTTTCAAACTGCAGTGTAAATGCAGACAAACTGATTAATTAGCAAGACCTCTTCACTATTTTATGCATCCTATCGGTTGCTATGGTATCAATATTTTTACGAAGGTTGATTAATAAACGTTACTCCCAAAACTTTTATCCAAATTGTGACTTTTTAGTATTTAGAAAGTGAGCGAATAACGAAACTGTCAGTCACAGTTGGAATTCAGTGCTCCTGCTAAAAAATCTAAGTAGCTACTACTACAATGCATAATGTACATCTTATTTACATTGTGTTTGCACTTTTCTGGTTTTAACGAGAGGATTCGCAAGCGTGCAGGATCACTCCCTGATTACACACTCGGGTGTTCTGAGCAGCGTTTAGTGGATTCTGACTAACTTAAACACCTCTAATTGACCATTGTGTTTATGCACTGGATTGGCTACATTGTTTAACACTGCAGAAATACATTCAAATGGAAACCTCTTTCACTCTCAGAGCGCAAATAAAATACACATGGCAGCATTTGAAAGCAACAATCTATAAGCGTGTACCAAACACATTACCAATATGCCATTATAATAGTTTCACCTGACAGTGCTCTTGCATTATTTGAGGGCTCTTAGCAGCCCTATAAACACCAGAGCCCATATTCACAAAACATCTTAAGGCTAAAAGTAGCTCATAACTCGCCCATTTAGGAGAAAATCTAAAAAAAAAAAAAAAATGGATGTCAACATTTCACAAAACATTACAACACTAAAACTAGCTCCTTAATCTGTGAAACGTTAGGAGTAGTGAAGAGGACTCCTAGCCTAAGTCATTAAGACCAAGCCACAAACTATACTAATATAGCTGTTGCTGGCAATCTGCCTCGGAACAGAAACATTTGATGATAATGAGCTTTTAAAAAGGAATCAACTTTGGTTTTGGAGGTTATCCCAACTCCAGATTTTCCTTTGATTATATCCTTGTTCTCATTAACCATTTGGACAAGAAGTAACAGCTGTTCTTGTGTCCAGTTTGGTTTTCTTTTACGTTTGCATGTCTTACTATCAGCCATGATTATTCTACTGTTAATTAAAAGGCTGTTTATATGCATATTCAGTAATTGTGAGAAGCACACTTGTAAGAGGCTGACAATTAGACACTCAGCCTGCATTTTAAAATCTTTTTGAATGTGGCAATTAACGTTTTTATTTTTAAACCTTCATTTGAATATGATATCACGCTCTACAATATTTCTATGAATCAATCTCTGACAGAGACTATCAGCCAATCACTGTGTGCATAGTTATTAACACTCTGACATCACCCATAGCAACGAGGTAAACCCCGCCCCCTTTACTCTTAGCTTAAGACTTCTCTCTATTCCTTAGTACAAGTTTGTCTCAGCAGCTTTATGGATAGGTTTTAAGAGAAAACTCTATTTAGGAGCTATTTAGGAGAACTCTTCGTGGTAAGAGAAAATGTTTTGTGAATATGGGCCCAGATCTGTACTTACTGCCACTCACCTAATATGTGATCGTCCTGGGTAGGGCTGAGTATTATGTTACATGGACATACAGTTTTTTTTTTTTAAACACACTTCAAGCAGTAGACCAATCACAACAGACTGGGGGTGGCTGACCAATGAGAGCAGACTGGGATTTTTGGGTTTTAAAGAAACCAAAACTAAAACATTCAGACAGAAACCGCATACACAAGCTAAGCACAAACTGCATATACAAATGTTTAAAAGAAAAAAAATGTTTCAAGTTTTTAATGAATTTTACTGTTGCACTTTAACCTTTATGCTGTTCAAGAAATCAAACCTTTTTCAAAACGGGCATACTCATTGTTCATAAAATCAACAATGTATTGTAAGTTGCTTCAGATGCCTAAGGTATTTCAAGTATTAAAACCATAATAAAACTGACATAAAAAAGGACATTTACTTTTGGTACTTAAGTACTTTTAAAAGCGAGTACTTCTGTACTTTTACTTAAAATCTTTACAACTTACAACTATTACAACTTTCACTTGTAATGTTGTATTATTTGACCAGCAGTATCTGTACTTATTCTCAAGCAATAGAGTCTTTGTCCACCTCTGGACTTTTCAGAGGCGCACTCCACATTGACATATTTTTGTATCTCAGTGTGTGTATGTATGTATGTGTGTGTGTGTTTTTTTTTTATATATATATATATATATATATATATTTATTGTCATCATGTACAGTACATAAGTTGTCTCTTTCATGTGCTTTCAGGCTGCAGAAGCATTCATGGTCCGTCTGTTTTCTGATGCCAACCTCTGTGCCATTCATGCAAAGAGGGTGACATTGTTTCCACGAGACATACAACTCGCTCGGCGAATCAGAGGTGTTGAAAACATGTGAAGTTGGACCTTCTGTTTTTCGGTTTCTTTAAGATTTAAAGAATTTCTGTACAGACAGGAATGTATGGACACTTTCTATATTTGGTGGCATGTAATCTGTTTTCACTCCAATCATATGTTCAAACCGTTGTATATATGCAGCCGAAGAAACCAAATGTTCATATGGCATCGTAGTGCGTTGATGAAATTAGACAATTTTTAAACATTTTTTTAGAATTGTAATATAAAACATTTTATTTTGTGTTGTAAAGTTTCAAAGATGATGTTTGTTCTGATAATGTTTGCTTATAATAAACCAATATTTGCAGTATTGCAGTTTGTGTTGGCAGCTCTTTGGCCAGTCCACATCAGAATGTTTAAGTGTTTTAATCCGCTTGGTTCTTCAATTGCACTAGAATTATCATATTTACTATTGTCTTTGTTCTTGAAGTTTCTGAACATGGATTGCTAACATCCTGTTAAACTGTGGCAAATCCTCGCACTCCCAAATACCACATTATCAAAAGCTAATTATACAAGAGTTCATGTTTTTATCTGGTTAAATACAGCACTGTGATGTTTCAGTGTTGAATATCTTGCTAGCAGGGTCTAGATCCTGCAGGATAGGTACAGTATCCCAAGGAAAGATACTGTTTTAGGAAGGAATGCAAAGGGACTGATATTAGTGTAGCTGATAACCATTTTGATCAGGTGTGCCAAACTCCTGGAGGGCCACAGTTAGGGTTGGGAATCAAAAATCAACTCCAGAATCTGATATTTAAGATCAGGAATTGGATACTTGTTGTAAAATTAAAAATTAAATTCCTCCTATCAATTCCCGTGTGCATTTGTTTTGTTGGTGGTGAATAAGGGCTATTAAAAATGTATTTGTCTTTGAATCATTCATTCAAGAGATACATTCAAAAACACTGATTCATCCAGTACAAGTAAACCATAAGTCATTTGAATCATTCATTCATAAATTCCATGAGATTTTGTTTCGTTTTTGAGTAATGTTTTTTTCTTCAGAATTCAATGTTCAATTTATTTATAAAGCATATTTAAAACGGCTTTAGTTGACCAAAGTGAATACATAAAGCACTGAATTGAGAGAGAACCACAACATCCATTAAGAAGAAAAGTCTCAGTTGATCTCGTGCAGCCCTATTTTGCACACAAACAGTTCTTAAACACATCCAGTAGCCTGCTGATTTTTGCTCATGGTATTTAGCAGCAACTAAATGTTTTGCAAAAAGAGACAGAATAAATGTGTTTGATATCTAAATGTTGACATCTGTTTTAACCACATTGGAATCGAAACTGTGAATCCATAAGAATCAGAATCGATAAGTAGAATCGGAACTGATAAAATTCTAACGATTCCCAAACCTAGTCACAGTCGTGCTGAGTTCAGCTTCAACCCTAATTAAAAACACCTGATCCAGCGAATCATTTCCACCAGGATTACTTGAAAACATATGTGTTGGTGTGCAGTTGGAATTAAACTCTGCAGGAATGTGGCCCTTCTGAAGCACCACCCCAGTCAAGCGCATATATATACCAATTAGTGCTTTTGATGAGAGTGATGAGCTTTATGAAATATGTATCCATTATATATAAGGTTTTTCATAATGTAAGCTGTCTAGAAATCTAATTCGTTCTGGGATAAGAAATGTTTTGTGTTTGGCATTTTGTGGAAGAGATTTATAAAAGGTGAAGTAGTCGGTGTGTGTTGTACTTTATATGACATCACAAGGGAGTCAGCAGATGGTTTGTTAAACCAGTTAGTCAAGTATTAATTTAATATGTAAGCTAATATGTTTGTGGCATAAAAGACCTGATGTGATGCAGTTTTTAGTGATCTGACACAAGTATTTTCATGAGCTGAAGAAAAAGATATGAAAAAACCCCCCAAAAAACAATATCACACTTAAAGCTAAAGTGGTTATCATTTGGGAATATTCATTTTCCACCGATGTAATAGTAAAATTGATTAATATCACTGGACATACGGCTGAAATGCAGAGAGATGTTGTGCAAAACACCATATGGAAGATTTACATGGATTTCTCCCACAATTCTGTGATTCTGTATTCTTATATCACAATAATTCCTATATTTACCCTGAAATGCTATAATATGAAAAATACTTCATGACCTCTCTTTCAGCTTTATGCACCTGTATGGCATCACTTTTTTCATTTATATCCTCAGTAAAGATAACACTTTTAAAGATTGGGCAAGATTCACTACAATAAGAACAAAGTCATCCTCTAGCTGGCAGCAAAGCTTACAGGCTCTACATTAAATGAACATACAGTAATATATACATTGTTAAAATCAATGTTTAAATATGAGATTAAATGTCTGTAAACTTGATAATAAAACTATTTCACAGACAGATCTCTGAAAACGTGAGGTGCTAGAATCACATTATAGTCCTCCACGTCTGCTGCGTTCTCAAAACTCTGGCCATTTGATAATACCTAGAATATCAAAATCGACTGCGGGCGGCAGATCCTTTTCCTATTTAGCACCCAAACTCTGGAACAATCTACCTAATACTGTTCGGGAGGCTGTTTCTCAGTCCGTGTTCGGATCAGATGGTGCATCGGCGCCGAGAGATGATGTATGTGGCCCTGATCGTTGGCGGAGGCCCGACACCTGGATGAGCCCCGGGGACATATCCCCAGTCACCGTAGCCATCCGATCCGGTCCGTATCCAGCCCAGATGGTCACTGCAGTCACCCGATCTAGTCCGTATCAGATCAGATGGTGGATCAGCAACCAGAGACGACCTCTACAGACCTGAATGTCAGCGGAGACCAGGACACAGAGATGAGCACCAGAAACAGATCCCCAGTGAGGACCCCGCCACTTAGCCATCGGGAAAGACCACTGGAACCAGTTGAGCCCTTACAATCTGACTTTGCTGCAGGTGGAAATGAACTGCTGGTTCGTTTGGTCAGAGGAGAACTGGCCCCCCGACTGAGCCTGGTTTCTCCCAAGGTTTTTTCTCCATTCTGTCTCTGATGGAGTTTTGGTTCCTTGCCGCTGTCGCCTCTGGCTTGCTTAGTTGGGGACAATTCATTTCCAGCGATATTGTCGACCTGATTGCAAAGACACTATTTAAACTGAACGGAGCTGGATGATGACATCACTGAATTCAATAATGAAATGCCTTTAACTGAAAATCTTTTTTTAATCTTTTCATTTTACATTATTGACACACTATTTTCCTTTTTTGATATTGTGCAGTTGCTTTGACAGAATTTACATTGTTAAAAGCGCTATATAAATAAAGGTGACTTGACTTGACTTTCACTCTTATGCTGATGATACTCAGCTCTATATTTCTTAACGGCCTGGTGAAAAACACCAAATTGGGAAACTAATGGAATGCATAGTCGATATAAAAAACTGGATGACGAGTAACTTATTACTGCTAAATTCTGAAAAAACAGAGGTGTTAATTATCAGACCTAAAAACCCCACATGTAATAACCTAGATCACTATCTAACACTTGACGGCTGCTCTGTTGATTCTACGTCATCCGTTAGGAACGTAGGTTTGCTGTTTGATAGCAATCTTTCATTTGAAAGCTATGTTTCTAGCATCTGTAAAACTCCATCTCAAAAACAAATCTAAATTGCGACCTATGCTCTCAACGTCTAATGCAGAAATGCTAATTCATGCATTTATGACATCAAGGTTAGATTATTGTAATGCTTTACTGGGTGGTTGTTCTGCACGCTTGATCAACAAACTACAGTTGGTCCAAAATACAGCAGCTAGAGTCCTTACTAGAACCAGGAAGTACGACCACATTAGCCCGGTTCTGTCAACACTGCACTGGCTCCCTATCAAACATTATATAGATTTTAAAATCTTGTTAATTACTTATAAAGCCCTGAATGGTTTAGCTCCTCAGTATTTGAGTGAGCTCTTATCACATTATAGTCCTCCACGTCTGCTGCGCTCTCAAAACTCTGGCCATATGATAATACCTAGAATATCAAAATCGACTGCGGGAGGGAGATCGTTTTCCTATTTAGCACCCAAACTCTGGAACAATCTACCTAACGCTGTTCGGGAGGCAGACACACTCTGTCAGTTTAAATCTAGATTAAAGACACATTTCTTTAACCTGGCTGACACATAACACACTAATACACTTCTATTATTCAAATGCGTTAAAGGATTGTTAGGCTGCATTAATTAGATCAACCAGAACTGGGAACACTCCTCATAACACATGATGTACTCGTTACATCGTAAGAATAATGGCATCTACGCTAATATTTGTCTGCGTCGGAAGATGATGTCGGAAGATGATTTTTATTGTAACTATGGACTTGTAACTTGTGATGGAGATTTACCGAGGAAGTAACATCTGTAAAAGCTTGACTCGCTCTGGGCTTTTCTACGGCTCCTTTCACCAGCAAATTCATCACCTCGGTGCGCAGGACGTGTGCCTCCTTGCTCTGAACCGACGTGGAGACCACGCCGCTGAATCACGGGGATCTTCAAGTGAATTGAAGGTTATAACCTCGTTTTATTATCCCCTAACCCAGTCTGAGGGAAATGGCCTGCCGGGCCTCGGGACCCGACGCTCGTGATAAGTGGAAGAGGAAATTTGCTCTCTTTTTGAAAATGTTTGTGTTTAATTTTTCTCGCTATAACAGCGATTGGTTGTGTGGGCACTATTTGAACGAGCCCAGAGTTCACAACGGTTTTTACAACAAACACATTGCTGTCGGCACCTGGAACTGAACGGGGTGCTTGGAGACACAACAGAGGCTGCTTGGGGGGTGGTCCGGCTGTAGCGAGACTCGGCCCCTTCCTCTTCCTGTCCCCTGAGGTGCCGGGTCCAGCGCTATCTTGGGCCGGGGTCCCTGGCATTTAGGGAATGGATAGCGTCTGGCTGAGCAGGAGCGATGACGGGGCTCAGCTGATTGAGCAGCTGGAGGTGCGGGCTTCGCAGGCAGCTGAATCGGCGCCATCTTGGGGCGACTGGAAGCAGCTGTCGAACTGGAGTGCTTTGACAAGAAGTATCGCATTGCCTGGGACAACTTCTGTGCAGTGGTGAAGCGTTCAGCGAATCCCTCAACCGCAGGTCCAAACAGGCCCATGGGGGAGTCCGGGGAGTCGAGGAAGCACCACTAGACTGGCCATGGACCTGCCAACCGCCTGAACCGCCTGGTGGCACGTAAAGCCAGGTCGGTCATGCTGCGCAAATCCTTAAAAGCTGCAGGGTCTGGGTCAGACTCGTCCATGCAGCGGAGGAGTTTGGCCTGAAAGACCTGGAGGGACCGCCATGGAGTGAAGCGCTGAGGCCGCTTGTCCAGCTGACGAATAGCGAGAGCTGAAGTCGTCCTACAAGACTTGGACGGGTAGGTGTCCTTTGCCTTTGGTCGCGGGCGGGCAGAGATGCGCAGCCACTGACTCATCCAAGGGAGGCAGTATGTCGTACCACTTTTCTTCGGCGCCGTCGACTGATGTGAGGGCGGGCGAAGAGGAGGCACGTAGGTGGGCCGAGTAGGGGGCGCGCCACGATCTGGTGATTTGATCATGGACCTCTAGGAAGAATGGTGAAGCTCGTTGACAAGGGGCTTGACGGTAATGGAGATGTAAAAATAAAAAGTGGGTGGATTTTTGTTATTGTAGGGTGGTTGTGTTCACATACTGCCAACATATATTTATATCCAACCACCATGTAAAAGTGGATTTTGCATAATAGGTGCCCTTTAATAATGTGTGTGTGTTACAAGTAATTTAGACATCACCCGTCTCTGTTTCCCACCATTAATTAATATGACGACTCTCCCATGGCCTAATGTGAGGTGTCCATCAATTGTTGCACCTTTTTTTTTTTGAGAGAGAGTGTAAATACAGACACATATGGGCAGATGGATGGATGCTAACATGGCCTAATGATCTGAACTTTATACTGACAACTGCCAAATTCTTTCTAATGTTTATGAGCCGTCCTGGTGAGGTGCAAAATTAAAACAAACTTGTGGCTTTGTGTTAGATTGCATACATGCCTGTTTTTCTGTAATTGTCCACTTCACCTCTGCCAGTTAAGCTGACTGCGTATCCCAGTTAAAGGAATTTTGATGACATTGTGGAGATGGGTTGTGCGTCACATACATTTTTTAACCAGTTAACAAACAGCTGGCTGTCTCATTGACAATGGACAAATCTAGCATGGGTAGGGTATTTAAAGAAGCTGCAAGGAGACAACTTCAAGGAGATTCAGAGCACTCTGCAAGGTAAGACTTACAATCAGTTCAATGTGAAAAATTAAGTCAGTGCAGGATGATGTTTGTCTTTTTTTTGATGGAATCCTCTCAACTTTTATTTATTCCTTAAATTCCAGATGAAATTCCAGGTTTTCCATCTCTCTTCCACTCTTCAAACCACAGTCTTTTTCTTGCTGGTGCTGCTGGTCCAGCCTCCCAGAGGTCTAATGCTGCCACACCATCCCATGGTTTACCTGCCTACGCTGGACAACCCTGAATGGGAGGCTGCACTGCTCCAGCTTCAGGCTTCACTGGGAGCTCCAGGCGGCAGAGCAGCGGCCGAGCTCCAGCCCTGGGCTCTGATTGAGGAGCCGGGCCCCGAGGAGCTCCTGGAGAGAGTGAAGGCAGAGCTGGGATGGGGACAGAGGAGCATGGTGAAGGGCCAGAAGAGAGAGGAGCTGGGACGGAGACCAATGGGGACATTCCCAGACAACCATATAGTGGCTGTGCCCTATCCACAGGGGGGAGAGGTGGAGGAGGAGGAGGGTGGAGAGAGGAGGAACAAGGCGCTCACTTCCATCGCGGGAGGTTTGCAAGCCTTCAACAGACAGAAAGGAGGATTTGGCTTTCGATTTGGCAGAAAGTGAGGGGGAAAGAGAGAGAGAGAGAGAGAGAGAGAGAGTGTGCGTGTGTGTGTGGATTATTTATGTAGCTATACTTTGGAGACAAAATTTTCCCTAAAAGTGAGCTAAATCTAAATCTTTGGGAATGTCCTTTGAAAATTGTGGGGTGGGGATAACAGAAATAATGCTTATTTCATGGGGAAAATGCAGATTATATGACATTTATTAAAAACTGTTAACAAATATTCTGTAGTCCTCACTTATTTTTTATTTTTGATATAGTGATATGGATGTGTATGTGACTCAACTTGATTTATGTTGCCAATGTAGCTGCATGGCACCTCAAATTGGCAAATATCATTAAAAATCAACTTCTGGTTGCTTTGCAATAAACAAATTGCTAAACTTAAGGTTATATTAAAAATAGTGACGTTCTGAAAAATAATAAATATTTAGTAAGTACAAACCTGCATTTGAGTAAACAAAATATAATTTTCCTGGATTTGAAAAAATATGTATGGATGTTTCTAACCGTTGTTTTTCTTTTCTTTTCTTTTCTTTTTTCTTTTTTGTGGTCATGAAATATGAAAGGGAATGTCATACACATAAATAACTCATTTCGGCCAAAATTAATGCAGAGTGTTAACTAGATCACAGATCTTGCTCTACCTCACATCTATAGCTTGAAAAAGGACTGTGTGTTGAATGCATGGCCACAGTGCATATAGACAACACAAAGATGGGCTTGAATAGATGATATTAATAAATTGGATGAAATAATACTCAGTCTTAAGCTAAAAGTGGAAATAAGCTGTGAATAGTCTAATTGTTTTCCGGTTTTCCTACTTTTTAATATTTGTATACATTAATGCCTATTCTTTAATAGCCTACATTGATTGTGCAAATTAAATATTTTGTATGAAATATATTGCTGTCTCAATACTTTTGGTTTAGTCTACTGACTGAAGAGTTAGCCCTGGCTTAGAGAAATAGGAGATGTATTTGTAAAACATAAATATACTGTGGGCTATGTTGTAAGATAACCATACTATATATTATTTAAATAAAGCTATTTAATTGAATCATCTTTAAATTGGCATATTTTGTTTTGCATATTTTATTTGAAATGGCATTCACAGTAGCTATAATAACTCAACTACGAGCTAGTTCTATCACAACAGGAGCAGAAACTCCACGCTCCACTGGATGGTGGTTATTAGTGACGCTGCGCGCGCTGTTTTAGTATTGGATCAGGCTCTGGGTGTGGATGAGGAATTTTACATATTAACCAGTCGGACTGGAATCAGTTCAACAGAAGCCGTCGGTTGAGGAAGACATGGAGAGGCTCTGAAACCTTAACAGGCTTTAAAAATGGGACTTTTCACCGTTTTGTGCTCGGTGCTGCTGTTCCTGCCTGGAGCCTGAGTCTGCTGCTTCGACGCTGAAGAGCACTTTATATACTTTTATTTAACATAAAACTGAAAGTAAAACCAATGTTGTCATCATTTAATACAGTTCCTCAAAATGCTTAGGCCTACTATAATATATATTAACATAATGAGTGTTAAAAAGACAGAAACTGAAATATTCCCAAGTGTTCGCCTAGTTCAGGTGTGTTTTGGTGTCCAGGTGTGTCGCTAAAATGGCGCAGGTATACAGGTACACAAATACTTTCGGTTTGTTGAACTTCCTTGAAAAACAAGTGAGTTACATCAACTCGACGGATCTTTTAACTAGGTTCTCTAGAAACTAGTACTCCGTTTAACTTAAAATTATATTGAATAAGGTTGAAATAGGCCTATTTTTACCTGCGAGTTTCCGTAATTTAGCCTACTTAAATTAAAATACTGTTATTTTATAGTGGAATGACGTGTTGCTATAATTTCTTTAAAGTTGTATGGTCATTTTTAACCATCTTGAAGGATTCTATCAAATGTCGACTTTTAAAAAAAAATAATAGCCATTAAATTGAAAAGGCCTACGCATTTTCTTAATAGGCTATAATAAAGAGATTTTCTGTCTACAGTAATACTTTAAAGTTTAGCCTACTTTGAAGTCCCAATACTTTAAAGACTAGTTTTGAGAGATTTTTAATAGCAAAATCTGAGTTAGTGTTCCAGTTCTTTAAATACATTATAGAGAAAGGCTATTGTTGTTTCAAAAATCACCAAGATTGCAAGTAATATTTATTTTATACAGTTCAATAAATTATTAGAACAAACAAACAAAAATTGGGGAGATGAAGTGAAGTTTTCCAAAGGCATTGATGAGTACAGCTACGATGGAGACAACTTTCTGTCTTTTGATGATAAGGATTCTCAGTGGATTGCTCCTGTTGATGCAGCTATTCCAACCAAGAGAAAATGGGATAATGTGCCCATCCTAAACCAGTACACCAAGGGCTACCTGGAGAAAGAGTGTGTGGACTGGCTGAACAAGTTCAGAAGATATGGAGATGAAGAGATCATAAACGGCTGTGAGTAAATGTACAGTATTTCTATTTGTTGATGATCTGCAGCTGTCATACAGATATAACTCACTGATAAACTGTTCCCTGTGTCCTCAGCTGCTCCAGTTGTTCATGTGTTTGCAAAAAGGTGCACCAGTGACAAAACCAAGCTGAAACTCTCCTGTCTGGCCACTGGCTTCTACCCCAAAGATGTGATATTGACCCCTGCCTGAAGATGAGATTGAATCATCAGGAGTCAGACCAAACCATGATGGACCTTCCAGCTGAAGAAGAGTGTGGAGATCCCTCAGGATGAAAAAGCAGATTATGATTGTTTTGTGTTTCACAGAACCCTCAAAGAGCCAATGATCAGCAGATGGGGTAGGCAAAACTGAAAGCATGAAATCAATCATTAATGCAGTGGCGTTTCCTCAGAGGAAGCAAGGGTGGCAGTGCCTCCTTGAAAAATTGGATGAAAAAATACAAAAATAAAACAAATTTTAAAATAAAGTGTGTAAATTTGTGTAGAAAATGTAGAAATGACAAATTTTCTAAAGTAGAACTGTTCAACAGCAACACTAGCAATAAAAGTTACAGTTAAATTTTACAGATTAAAGTTACAGTATCTCCCTTGAATTGAAATGACGCTTGAGTTTTAATAAATCCGAGTTGGGAAGCGTACACAATTTACTTTTATTAAAAACAGTAGGCTAATAAGCAAAATATATTTTTTTAATATGAAAAAATGATATTCTACTCTCATCAACTGTACCATTATTCTTTTATAGTAGCCTATTATATTGAACTGACGTCAGCTTCAGTGACTTTCAAAAGAACGCTCTTTACTTTGTTATTCAGTACCCAATTGAACAAAATCTGATTTGATATTTTATAATAGTGATTTTATAATATCAAAATATAAAGCAAAAATTGTGGAAATGAATTATTAATAAGCCATTAAGTGCCTCTCTGCTGCCATCTACTGGTTATAGTGGTAATTTGCTGTCTTTTTAAATTTTAAATAAGTAAAATTTTAAATATGTGTTTGTTTACCACAACGTTTATTTTAGTCATCCCATTAAAACATCACTGAAAAGACACCTGGGAGCCAGAAATATTGATGATTGATAGGGGATCAAATATTTATTTCACTCATTAAAATGCAAATTTATAACTTTTTTGAAATGCGTTCTTCTGGATTTTTGTTCTTATTCTGTCTTTCACTGTTCAAATAAACCTACCATTAAAATTATAGACTGATCATTTCTTTGTCAGTGGGCAAATATACAAAATCACTTTTCCCCACTGTATATTCGTTTCATATTTACACAGATTTCAGTCCGAAGCAAGTGCAGCACTGAAGAGGGGGTCTGAAGTGACAAAAGGGGATGATGCTGTAGCGCAAAGAATGATGCAGATACTGAACAACTTACTAATGGCAGAATGTTAAATAGTATTACTAAACTAATTTAGAAATTTAAAATTACCAAAATGTTTAACACATTTTAGACCACCAGATATAAATGTCTTGCATAATTTCAGCAGTTACCATAATACAGTCCAGTTTCTGTACCACCACCACCAAATATAATTAATTGTTTATTTGTATAATTAATTGTCTGCTTTACTGCATGCTTGGTGTGTTTTACATGAACACACCACTTCAATAATGTAACACTAACTTTGACCTGTTTAAGAGATGCATAATTTCATGGCAAATTAATAAGTGTTCTGTGTTAATCATATTTTGCATTCCTCTTTGGATTTCCCAGCACATAACCATACCAATGCACATGCAGAAGCCAATGGAGATAATTGGAGGAATTGAGCCATTTTTGTTGTTATGGATTGCTATAGGTGATCGTCTTTAGGTGAGATGGCATTAATGCATTATCATGTTAACTTCAACAGCCCTAAATTCAACACAAGACCTTTTCTTCACGTAGAAATGATGGTCTGACATGTTTTTCACCAGATGGTGCAGATAATTGCTTTTATCAGCAGATACAGATTATTGACAGATATGATGGTGCTTCTCCAATTACAAGCATACAGTACATTTGTGTGTGAAGTTTACTAAAATACTATTATTAGTATTTTATATTATTAGTATTTTATATTATTATAAATAATATTTTTCTCATTCACTTCCCCTATCGAAGGAAGCAATGGAACGACAGACATCGCCTAGCTGTAAATGAGGGCATGTATTGCTGTATTATGCTAAAGAAATAAATCTCATAGTCATGTTTTACTGCAATATTGATTATATGACTTCTTTTTGTGCCATAGGAAGCAGGAAAAGTAGTGACTGAAGATGGAGATGGTCTTTGATTTTTTTGTCTTACTTTCAGAGATTATGTGCATTGCTTTCTTCAATTCTCTTATGTAAGATCTGGACAGAGTCAGACATAGGTTATTGAAACGGATCGTTTGTAATGACTGCTTTAATCGTGCTATTTTCAGACTGTGTAATAATCCATGTTCATGTGTGATGAGAAAGGACATGAAATATGGGGGATTTTTAACTTTTACCATCTTTAAGTTGAAGGAAAATGTAAAATATCTGGAATAACACCTTTTGCCTTTTTCCTAACAAAAGGAAGTTAGGAAAGCTGTAGTCGTTCACTGTTATAGCCAAAAAGGCTCATTTAAATTTGGTCAAACATTTCAGTAGATAGCCATATTCTTGTTACATTAATGCATGTGGTAAATGCTTTTATCCACTGCATTCAAGTTATACCTTTCACCAGTTAATACATTTCATGAGACTCGAACTCATCACACATTACTAGAGCTTGTTTTATTGTTTGAGCTACAAGAGCTTTGTTTGAGGTTAAAGTATGAATTTGTCAAAATAAGTGTTGCTAGTGTTATTTAGTGGTTGCAAAGCAATTGTTTAGTGGAAGATTTGGCTGTGTCTGCAGATGAGCTTTAGTCATAATGAAAGAATGCTATTAATACTGAAGAAAAATAAAGCATGAGACACCACAGCTCATGTCATGATTAAAGTTAGCACAACTGACTGAATAACAGATTAATCGTTACCTGAACATTTGTATGCAACAAGTTAAAATAATTGAGTGTTAAATAGCAATATTGTAAGTTAAAGGTCACATGCATGTCATAATATCCACCTTATTTTTACTATAAGAGCTGATGTGGCCATTTGTGTGACCAACTGGCCTGGCTTCTGGCGTCATCTGCTTTAACCATTTTTAGCTGCTGCTTGGTTTAAAAATGGTGATAAACACTCATTTTCACGTATTATCTTAATTTTGAACATTGTTTTTTTTAGCGCTCACATTGAGTTTAAGCTTGAAGTGTCTTTACATGAAGTAAATAAAACCAGTTCCCATTTTTAAAAAAGATAAAGGATTTCTTTGGTTTGATAAATTTATGGGTTCAAATAAGAACTTAAACACATTGTGTTCCAAGCTCTGTTAAGAGTATCAAAGCTTTCCATTTACATGTTACTGCAGTGTTGCATTCACAACACAATGTCCAATCAGAGGCGTTTAAGTTAAACAAACTTCAGAAACCACTCATGATCATAACTGAGTTTGTGTAAGAATGAGGTTAAGATTTGCACGTTTGTAAACCACGTAGATTATTTGAAGGTAGTCATGTCTAGTATTAATGAAAGCCATTTTTCCCCCTCCAATACTTGATAGTTTGAGTGATATTAAAAGTTTTTATTCCCAGAGATCATGTGCCAGGACCGTCCTGGGACGTTTACAGCTTCTTCACCCCTGATAAATCTGCATCCCTGGACAGTTAGATGCTTTAGTCTTCAGTGCTTGTCAGAATAAACATTGTGCAAAGATAAGAGATAAAATTTTAATTCAAAGTTAGACACCAACACGAGGATTCACACACTCCCGTTGCCAGTGGTTCATCTGGGCCTTACTCAGGGAGACTACAAGAAAATGGACAACAAATCACAGCTGGCACTGTAATGGATCATGAACGTCTGAGTGAATGAATGCACACAAACCCACCTTTCCATCGAAGCAGGTCTCTGTGCAAGGCGACCCCGAGGGCAAGCACACTTCAGTAGAGCACATGAAGTAAATCTGTTTTCAGGGAGAAACACGTCAACCACCAGCTTGTCTTTCCAAATCATGCTTCTGATTCGTGTGTTTGTGTAGTTACCTCCTCAGTCAGGTATTTTCTGGTGGACAAATCCATGAACTGAAAGGCTTTGATCTCAAAGCGACGCTGGTGCTGATTCTGAGGAAGATGTTTCGTATAAAGGATGGAGGTGCTGCCAGAGTCGAGAGGATTAGGGCATCTGCAGAATAAGTGCAAATACAAGCAGCAATGCTGAATAAAAGGACATCTGAGAAGAGCAAAACTTCTAACTTTACAGATTGTCAAATCAGCTTCATTGTTAAATGGGACTGTATAAAGCGCTATATAAATAAAGGTGACCATGAAGTTAATGCCATGAAAATAGTTGATATGCACTGAAATTAAAGGCTTTGAAGTTCAACAGGTAATTATGGAAACTGAAGTGTTAATGAGCTTAAAATATAAAAATACATACAAAATCAAATATGCCACAGTCTCTTACCCATCAAACAGCAGAATCAGGGCACTCCTGGCAGACCGTGGATAAGCCACACAGTAGTGAACTATGAGAGTCGCAGCAGGTTTTGGAGAATTCAGACGCAACTCCAGATACACAGGCTTCCCCAAAAGAACATGTAGGGGCCGATGACACAGAGGATAAAACTTAGTGAAAGTTTCATCTGCAGAAAGAAAAAAAAGGGGGGGGGGGGGGGGGTCAATTAAGCATCTCAAATAGTAAAGGCTATGACAGTATGGCATATTCTATTCCTACTCCGATTAACCAGAGAGACCTGGGCCCGTATTCACAAAACATCTTAAGGCTAAAAGTAGCTCATAACTCGATTTAGGAGAAAAGCATAAAAATAATGGGTGTCAGTCCTAAATCTTGGACTCCTACATTTTTGCTCTAGGAGTATTTTACAAAGCGTTTTAGCACTAAACTACACCGTTTAAAAAAAAAAAAAAAAAAAAAAAAAAGTAAAGTGTAGATAAACAGTGTAGCTCCTAAAATCTGTGAAACGTTAAGAGTACTGAAGTGGAGTCTTAAGTCATTAAGACCAAGCCACAAACTATCCTAAAATAGCTGTTGCTAGCAATCTGCTTCTGAACAGAAACATTTGATGACAATTAACTTTTAAAAAGGCATCAACTTTGGTTTTGGAGGTTATCCCAACTCCAGATTTTCCTTCGATTATATCCTTGTTCTCATTAACCATTTGGGGGGTGGGGGGGCAGTAGAAACAGCTGCTCGTGTCCAGTTTTTTATTAAACATTTGCATGTCTTACTATCAGCCATGATTATTCTACTGTTAATTAAAAGGCTGTTTATGTGCGTATCCGCTAATTGTTTTTGAGAAGCACACATGTAATAGGCTGACAATAAGCTGAACATATACTTGTTTAGTGACACTTAGCCTGCATTTTAAAATCTTTTAATTAACATTTATTTTTAAACCTTGATTTGAATATGATATCACGCTCTCTATGAATCAATCTGACAGACACTATTAGCTAATCACTGAGTGCATAGTTAATAAGCACTCTGACATCATCCATATCAACGAGGTAAGCCCCGCCCCCTTTACTCTGAGCTCTATTCCCTAGTACAAGTTGGTCTCCACAGCAGGTTTTAGGAGAAAACTTAGCTAAAAACTTTCTGCCATTTAGGAGAACTCTTAGCGGTAAGAGAAAATGTTTTGTGAATGCGGGCCCAGCTTGACACAGCTATTGAAGTTTACCCATAGAAATTAAAAGTTGAACTCCAAACCGTCCTTCAGACTGCAGGGATGGAGGCAGACTGGGACTCATGACCATGTATCCTGCACTCGCCAGCACGGATCCACCAAACATGGGAGAGGCTGCAACCCTCCGGTAGCGGCATTCAACCATCAGTCTCCGGAGCACAACAAAAGACCGAGGAGGAAAAATAAGAGACATATCGGCAGCAGCTGATCAGCAGTTGAACATATTCAACAGCAGCCTGTAAGATTATGAACACTTAAAAAAAATAAAATCCAACTTTCAAAACGTTCTACTAACAAATGCAAAAAAAGTAGCCGAACATTTTTTTAAAAGTTGTGTTTACCTTACTTAGATACTCAAGTATTTTGTTCATATGTTCAGATGACTCGATTTGTACAGTTGGGAAACATGAATAACATTTTACACTGAACAATACCGCACAAGTTCTCAGCATTGCTGCTTGAAAACATTGATAATATTTTAATAATAATTAACATTGATTTACATCTCACTGGGCTTATGCTGCTGCGGTCACTTAGCCGTCATGTGGATCAGAGTTCATATTTTTACTGATTTAACATTTGTTGATCCTCACTATGATTGAGAATCATGTGCATCTCATTGCAACTTAATACACTTGTCATATATCAGCATAAATGTTTGCCTTTAGTTAAGAGGCAGATACTGCCCATATTATACAGCAGACTTTGAAAAAGATAAATCTAAAAGAGAGTATTGTTAAAGAGGATTACCATTGCTAAATCTTTAGTTGATTTGACAGATCTTTTATATATAAAAAAAAACATTCATTAGATGAACCAAAGTTAAGGTTGCCTTACGAGTTAGGTCAATTATAATTATTTTTTTTTTTTTTACACAGCTTAGACTTGGAACAATATGTACGGATTAAAAAAAAAAAAAACACTATAAAACCAGGAACATGCAGTGAAAATGATCTAGCTTGTCCTTTTGCGGTCTTCAAAGAACACGTAAAAACCTGATAGGATTGTCCCTGGAGATCACGCCGTACTTCAGGTTGCGAACTTTGATGGTGGTCTGTACCTCAGCCAGGAAAATTATCGTCTCGCCAATGACCTGCAGAATTACAGCAGCTCTCCTCTTATTGCAATGAACGGAGTCAGTGTAGAGAAGAAGCGGACTCACAAAACACTCACGAAAGAACGTGTTCCACACTCAGTGACAGAAAACTTGAAGACGGCGAAGTCTTTGTTGGCGATAACAGGCTTGCAACTAGGCTTTCCAGCAACGATCAGTCTCATGGGGTTAACAGGGTTGTTTGCGAAATCATTATAAACAACAAACACAAAGCTCTTATCAGCAGTGCATTCTGGGAAAACAAGAGGGTTGAGACATTAAACAATTTGAAATGTAAAAAAAAAAAAAAAAAAAAAAAAAAAAAAACTAAGTTAAGCAGTAAACTAGTGCTTTCAAACGATTAATCGCATTCAAAATAAGTGTTTATTTGCACAATGTATGAGTACTGTATATAAATTCACATGCAGTATACATTTTGAAAATATTTACATTAAAATTATACATTTATATTTAAATATGTAAACAAATTCTCAAATATAGCCACGCATAAATACACAGTACACAAACATTATGTAAACAAATTGCGATTAATCATTTGACAGCACTACAGTAAACCATATCACATCCATGAAAATATACACTGGTACCTCAATATGCTTTCTCAGATTTGATGGCAAACTTTGGAGTCAGATATTTACGTCATGAAAGTTATAACTAAAGCCCAAATGTGCTTGTTGCATGAAAACAAACCTCACTGGTTCTCACAAAACAAATGCACGTTTGAGCTTCTGGTTTACCCATTTAATGCATGCAAGAAAATAAAAATGCAGAAAAGTATTTCAATTTGAAATAAAATTAAGGAATAAAAAGTGATGTTTTTTCCTCAGAAATGTAATCAAGTAAAAGTACAAGTACTTCAGTAATTTGGGGGATTTGTATTTATTCAAGTATTTTACACCCCTAAGAACGTGAGTGCATTAAGTGGACCGACCTAAAAACTGCAGCATTTGAGGTACGTATCTACTTCTGAAACAGCATATTCAGGAAACTTAAGTCTATTAAGGCAAGTCAGTCCACACAATGTTATGAGGACATACCATTCATGGGATAGTAGCAGACGGAGGTCTCTGCATCAAAACAGCATCCTTTAGCCAGACACCCGTCTTGCGTTATACCCGAGTCACCACACAACACTCTCTGATCGGCAGAGATGCTGCAGCCTTAAAAGAAAACACAGCTTACTTTGAGAAACACCAACACATCACGGCAATTTTGTATCTTATTTGGGCAAATTAGTGGCTAATTTGAATTCACAGGGTCTCATGTCAATCTGCGCAAAATCTTCTCCCTTAAAACCATACATTTTCATATGATACACATTTACCAATCGGTTGGAAAAGCACAGCAGTTTTAGAGCAGCAGTGAGCTGCGTGGGTTTGATGTTCACCTTCCGGGGTGGCGTCGTCGAACATCAGCAGGCCTGGAGCCGGCAGGGGAGGCGATGCCTGGGACGGTTGTGTCGGGGGGAGTTTTTCACAAACTGGCATCTGATCTGACTGCACATTCAGACGTTTTAGGGAAGCAGCGAGATGTTGGTTTGCATCACAAGTCACTGTAGCGATATCCAACTGTCCGGCTTCATCTGGATAGAGGACCCTCAGAGTGTAATGGCCATCCTAAAAAGACAAAACCATAAAAAAAATAAAAAAAAAAAGCGGTGCACTTTTTTTTTTTTTTTGAAGGAGAGAGGTTAAAATAAGTAGGCTTGTGAAATCAAATGAAAAAGGTCTCAGGTTTGGAACAAGTCATTACATTCTGATGAAACTATTTTCTTTGGAATACCATGCATAGGACCATGAATGTGTATAAAGTTAAACAGATTGTCTTTTTGTACAGGTTTGAAGAGACATGAGGGTGAGTAAAGGACTGTTGCTTTAATAACTGACTTGATGTTAAATTTAGGAGAAGAAATGAATCTAGTTAACTTGATTGCACAGATACTACTGAACTGAACGATGACTCTGAATTCAATGATGAACTGACTTTAACTGAAATTGAGGGTTTACTGTTGTCTTTTTGCATTATTGCAGTGCTAGGAAGGTTACTTTGGAAATATAATAGGTTACGGATCACCCCATTAAAAAAAATTAATAAGTAGTGTAACTTTTCAATTACTTTATAAAATGATTCACTTTATAATTTTCTAATGTTTTTAACTGTTAATCATTTTTTTAAACAAACCAGGCAAGGGCTAACCTTACAGTAGTACTCAGACTTATCACCACAAAACCAGACTTTGAGTTCATTCTGAGGTTAAATACAGATTTAAAATCATAACAAGAAATAGTTTAATAGCTGTGATAATGTTTTTGAAATCAAATCTTTGCATAGTTATGATAGGAAACATTGGCGTCTAACAATGCCTTGGAATTTAATTCCACTTTTTCTCAGTTAATAGACTACAATTACATTTTATAATTAAGTTACGCTCCGACACAATCTGTTTTGTTGAAAGTGCTATATACTGTACATAAGGGTGACTTGAGCTGAATGTCACCAAACTTCATTAAACTTAAAGTCTCCATAACTTCATTTATACCTCCAAGGTGACATGACAGCCAGAGTAGTCAACAACCAAAACATTATGACCGCGGTCCTGAGTCAGAGAGTATCCACAGGCCCCTGGGGCCCCGAGCACAGATTCAATTACCGAAGCTCCTGGAAATAATTATACATATTTTGATGGCAGGAATTGAAATGATAGTTAATATGCATGCATGAAAACAAACTGCTGAACAACTAGTAGGCTACTTACCCAAAATCTTAACCTGACTGAGAGACCCAGCTGGCAAGATCACGTTCATGGTCTCATTGTTACAGTAAACTGCCAGCTTTGAGTTCATCAGCTGTCCACGGTCTCGAGCAGCCACTTCTGAGTGATCAGCTTCACCATCAGAATAATCAGCATCTATGACTGAGAAAGGGTCTAAAGTAGAGACCGGCTTCGAACTCTGTGACAGAAGCAACTCAATGCAACACAAAACCAGCACTAATGCGTTCACGCCCTGCCCAGCCATGTGTGCCTCAAACCCAGCAGAGCACGGATCCAGAATAAACAGCAGCGATGCAGGACCCAGATCATTAAAGACTCAGTGAGGACTTCATTCATAACACCTGTCTCCTGCAGTTTGAGCTTGATTACCTCACGCTGAATATTAATTAGGTCACGTGACAAAAAAGCCAGAGCCTTTGAAAAAACGCCCGACTTCACGAGAGCTGTCCACAGTCACCTGCACGAAGAAGAAGAAGAACTGAAGTATTCAACCAGGTCTTAAATGCTGTTCGCCACCTGCTTCACACAAATAATTAGGCTATATTTTATGAATGTCTTAAAAAACATACAGAGAATATATTATTTAAATAATTAACATAATTAACAAATAACACACACACACACACACACTTAAATATACCAAAACGAACTTTTGTTTTAGTATGTGCCATTTTGAACAAATGTGTTTCCAAAATATTTTCTTTCCTCCAAATGATTTGCATATTCCTAAATTATTAGCGCTTTACTAAGAATCCCTTTGGTGAATTATATAACAACTATACGAGTCTCTTTAATTTTAAGACTTTTGAGAATTTCTATTTTATTTATTTATCTTTTCTTGCAACCCCCTAACTGATTAAATAATGTTTTTGATCATTTTTTGTTGTTTAGTGTGCATGGACATTTATGTATGTCTAGTGATTTAATGATATGAAAAGTGTGTATATTTTCATATGCATATGACCCTGGACCATAAGGTGTCATAAGGGTCCATTTTTCAAAATTGAGATTTATACATCATCTGAATAAATAATCTTTCCATTGATGTATGGTTTGTTAGGATCGGACAATATTGGCTGAGATCAACTATCTGAAAATCTGGAATCTGAGGGTGCAAAAAAATCAAAAATCAAATAAACATTCTAAATATTGAGAAAATCGCCTTTAAAGTTGTCCAAATGAAGTTCTTAGCAATGCATATTACTAATCAAAAATTAAGTTTTGATATATTTACAGTAGGACATTTACAAAATATCTTCATGGAACATGATCTTTAATTAATGTAGCTACTAATGATTTTTGGTATAAAATAAAAATCAATAATTTTGACCCATACAATGTATTTTTGGCTACTGCTACAAACATATTATTGTTCCCCGCTTGAGTTCGTAAACTGGTGTTCTATAGAAACTAAGGAAGTGTGTTCTGCGCCTGTCCAGTAAGTGGCGTTGTGTCGCGCAGCCGCTCTCAGATCCGCTTCAGTGAAGAAACACATTACTATGGCGTCTGGAGAGCACAACACTTCGCGTTAAAATAAACTTTTGTGATTTATATCGTGTTATTTATTCAGACGTTCAAACCGGTGAGTGATAATGCAGGAAATTATAAAATTGCCTCTTTCAGTGGGACTATAATGACCAAAGACTAACATTGAGCTCACATCTAAACAGTTAACACGAGCCTGATATTACATTTGAACATTACTGACACCAATATTACTATCATTAATAATCATCAGTGACTAAAACGTAATGAAATAATATGATCGCAATGAAAATCTCAATAAATGTTGAATCAGTAACGTTACATCGCAGATATTCACCGTCTGCCAAATCCTTGTGAGCAGCATTTCTGAGCATCATATACAGGTTTATAAGATAACAATAACACATAGCTGTTTACATGCATCGGAATTACGCAATTAATAACAAAATACATGTAACTGTAATCAGTCACAGTTACTGAGAAAAAAGTCATTGAATTACAGTTACTTATGAACATGTTAATGATTACAAAGGGGGTTACATATGAATATTTGCACAGACACACACACACACACACAGGTTTAATTGATTTCTTTCATAAATTGCAGTGACTGCTTTAAAATATGAGCGACACCAGTGTTTCAGTATTATAGGACACATGCTTATTCGATAATTGTTTTATATCCTACTCAAGTTTATATGCTTTATTTTTTTTTTTAAGAATAACTGTTTATTTCCAAGGCATTGTTAGATGCCAGTGCAAAGATTTTATTTAAAAAACAGTATCATGGCTATTAAACTATATCTTGTTATGGTTTTAAATCTGTATTTAACCTCAGAATGATCTCAAAGTAAAAAGAGGTGTAATGTGATTTTGTGGTGACGGTGCTTTAATATTAAATTATTATAATCTTAATTCAAGTGAAGAAGGATTTTGAAAGTGACAGTAGTCAGTGTTGAGTCCTACTGTAATGTTAAACCTGCCTGCTTTTTTTATTTTTTTATTTTAAGGATTTTTCAGAGTAGAACACAGAACAGCAAACAACATTGTCTCAGACTTCACACGCACTCACAAAGAAATAGAAATAAATACATAAATTAATAAAAATACATGTATATGCAATACCTTAGACAAATTATAATGCTTTCAATAATAAATACAGGTTCAGTAAACCTGCCTGCTTTAAATGTTTGAAAATGATTAACAGTTGAAATCATTATAATTTTAGAAAAGTAATCAAATGTAATCATTTACATGACTTTAATTACGTAATTGAAATAATTACACTACTTATTACATTTTAGATAGTGTAACTTGTAATCTGTAACCTATTAAATTTCCAAAGTAATCTTCACATCACTGTGGTTTATGTGCTGAATGCTGGTGTTTTCTGCAGGTCAGTATGAGCGCTGAGGCGGCAGACCGTGTGGCGGTGAGCGGCAGTCGACCCTGCACCCCGCCGCAGGCCTCCTGGTTCGAGTTTCTGCTGGATCCATCGCTCCTGGAGCAGCACCTGCAGGGCCCTCATCCAGGTATCTGTCTCATGCCCTGGAGTCACCACGAGTGCACTAAACCGTATCGCGATTTCTACTGTAGTTCAACTGACAGATGCATTGCCAAAACACAGCATTAGAGCTCTTTCATGTTATTATGAGAACTGTAAAATATTCCCGGGCCAGTTTATGAAACGGTGACAGGACACATAAATGAACAGTTACTTATGAACAGTTAAATGTTCCCCACATTATGCAATAAAAATGTGCAATAAGCTTATATTTATTTGTTACCACCTCCATCCCTGCATCTCATTCTATTCCATTCTATCATCTGTAGCACAACTGTACATACAATTTATTTATTTTTCAATTTATTTTTCAATTTTTGTCTATTTATATTACATATATGTATTTTTTATTCTCATGTTATTTTTATGATCTGTATGTTGTTGTCTCTGTGTACTGGAAGCTTATGTCTCTAAAACAAATTCCTTGTATGTGCAGGCATACTTGGCAATAAAGCTCTTTCTGATTCTGATAAATAAACAAAATGTCAGGAAAACAAACAAATCCTCTTACATTGCTTGAAGGTGATTGCATATGATCATGACTTATATGTGACCCTGCGCCACAAACCAGTCATAAGAGCCAGTTTTTTAAAATTGAGATTTACACATAATCTGAAAGCTGAATAAATAAGCTTTCCATTGATGTATGGGTTGTTAGTATAGGACAATATCGAGATACTATTTGAAAATCTGGAATCTGAGGGTGCAAAAAAATCTAAATATTGAGAAAAAAGTTGTTCAAATGAAGTCCTTAGCAATGCATATTACTAATCAGTTATTACGTTTTTATATATTTACAGTAGGAAATTTACTAAATATTTTCATGGAACATGATCTTTACTTAATATCCTAATTTTGGGCATAAAAGAAAAATTGATCATTTTGACCCATATTCAAATGGGTATTGTTGGTTATTGCTACAAATATACCCGTGCTAGTTTTGTGCTCCTGGGTCATATATTGAAGTAAATACAAGTATTTTTCTAAGGCTGAGTGATGAAAGGTATACTGTATATTATTTTAAGTTCAACTTGGTAACATGTTCTCATAATCTCTGCATTGATCAAATCTGAATGTGCTGTTTGGCTGGGATATGTGTCACATTACAGAAGTAAAATCAGCTGCACATGGTTTTCCACGAGTTCTTGGCTTCCTGAGATAAGCATCAAATGCTTTTCCACAGATCCGTCTCCTGTTCAGCTCATCGTTCAGTTTCTTGAGCAAGCCTCCAAGCCGTCTGTGAACGAGCAGAACCTGGTTCAGCCGCCAGCGGACAACCGAAGGAACCGCACTCTGAAGCTCATGGCCCTCAAGGTTGCTGCGCACCTGACCTGGGATTTGAACCTACTAGAGAAAGGGTCAGTGATGATAAAACACTGATATTAATACTGATACAATACTGATTTTCTGTATTGCCTGAAATACATTTTTTGCATTTAATTTTATTTTTATTAGCATCCACCCAGATTACCACATTGACACGCTAAGAGCCATTCAGCAATGTGCTAAAAACACAAATTTAAAACCGCCACAAAGCAATGCCTGACCATTGTGGAAAATATTTTTTTTGCAAAGGCAATCTCCACTTTCATTCTCTTAAGAAAATGTAAAAATAGTTTTGGACAATTGGACATTTTTTTTATAAAACAGGGTGTCCACGGGTCCTTAAAAATTCTTAAAATGTCTTAAATTCAGATATTTTTGGTCACGTTACTGATAAAATTATTATTATTATTTATTGCAGTTGTAATTTTGCAGAGTAAATGATTTAATCTGACTGGTAACAGCCTTATAGAATTTATTGATAAATTGTAATAATTTGACATGAAAGGTGATGCATACATTTAAAAAGGCCTTTATAAAGGTAAATAAAAATATGCAGATTGAAATATGTAAGAGCTGATAGAACACTGATGAAAATATTGCTTCAGAATAATTGTTTACACAACCAAAAATCTCGGTTATCTGGTAGTTTTGTGGGGAATATTGTCTGCTGATATAAAAAGTTCACTGTATATCGTAGTAATAAATATCATTTATGACAGCGATGATTATTATTTTTTTTTATTCTTTTTACATTAAACACATGAAATATTACATATATGTATGTAATATAATGTGTATTTCCATTACAGGTTTAGGTCTTAAATTTCATATAAGGTGGTCTTAAAAAGTCTTATATTTCACTTGTTTATATCTGTAGAAACCTGGAAAATGTGGATATTCACGGAATTACATCTTGTCTGATTTCTTCTTTTTTGTCTTTGCTTGATTGTCAGTTTGACCATCCCTGTGCTTAATATGCTACTGAATGAGCTTCTGTGCGCCAGTCGTGTTCCTCCTGGAGTTAAACATGTAGATCTGGATCTGTCCACCCTGCCACCCACCACAGCCATGGCCGTGCTCATCTACAACAGATGGTCAGTGTGACAGTGCAACTGTGTCATAGTTTACGCCGGTTTAGGTAAACGACTCATTTCTGTGGCTGACGTCCTCCAGAGATCACATTTGTTGGCCACATACATCATGGAGGCTGTCTAATTTCAGAAAAGTTACGATTACTTTCCCAAATTGGAAAGTAATGACAGTAGATGATGCCTCATGAGGAATTACAGTCTTGTAATGATTACTTCTCTGAAATGAGACCCCCTCAGTGCTGTATGCAACCTTGAGAGCACAGCCTTTGAAACGAGAGAAGGTTTATGGAAAACAATAAAACACAAAAACAGTCACTTGCTTAGTTTCTGAATGAGTTAACCATTTGAACTAATTGGTAGAAGTGAATTTCTCACTCATTTAAACAGTGACATGCTGCCACCTACTGGTAGTTTTAGATTTATATTGAGAGGATTATTTAAAAATATATATTTTATTATTAGTAGTAGTATTAGTTAGTATTAGTATTATTTCATATTTCAAAATTCATTAAAAAACTATTTAAAATGCTGAATCAATATATTTATTCCTTGTTATGATTTTAAATGATCTTTTGGGGGAAAATTTCTCAGCCAAAACTGATGTGTGATTAATTTGGGATTAATTATATTGATTATTGGCACATCTCTCTGCATGCACACGCAAACTATACACACTTGCACACAGACGGAAACACGTGCACAGAAACTTTTCAGTAAAATAGTTTGCAACTAAAAAGCCACGTTTCATTTCTCAGTGGTGAGGAGGTGGCTTCACTGCAGTTTGTCACAGTTTAGCTATTAGTAACACTGTTGAGAGCTGCACAGACTCACTCCCGCTTAATCTCTTTCTGTCTCTTTCACTCCAGTAACTTAGTCTGCATATGAATTGTTCAAGCCTCCACTAAAATTATGTTTTGGAATTACGTCTCTGTGTTGTAATCATTGACATCAGCAGAATAATTGACTCCATTGGTCTGTTGAACTATTCAAAAAAATACACATATATATTTATATATACATAATAAATATGCACAGTACACACACAAATATTATGTAAACAAAAGTTTTATTTTGGATGCAATTAATCGTTTGACAGCACTAATCTATATCTATAATGCAAAATAGTTTTTGTTGATTTCTGATGAAAATGAAGTAGACAAAGAAATTCACTTCTTTTTCTGTTGCTTAAAGTGTAGTGTTGTGTTAACAGTGTAATATGATCTTTGTCTCAATAGGGGCATTCGTACCATCGTGTTGAGCAGCTTTCCAGAGAAACAGACCAAACCTGGACCACATCAGCTGAATCTGTAAGGAAGGAATAACAGGGGTGTCAGTTTTTTTGTGTTGTGTGCTGTTTAAGCGCTAATAGTGTTTTGTGTTCTGTAGGATGAGCTTGGTGCAGCAGGAAAAAGAACTGACTGAGAACATACTGAGTGTGGTATGACTGAAATTTGTGCTTTTATATACTGATATCTGCTTGCTTTAGCTTTGGGTTGTAAAAAAAACAATACATTAAAAGGAGAGTTTCACACGATATTGCATTACTGATTCAGAAGAAGTACGCAGTGCAACAGAAGCAGTGAGACGTAATACAATGCACAACTTCCTTCCTTCATGTTGATTTCAAGTGCAAAGGCTTGATGTGTTTTATTGTTTAACTTTCATCGGTGTCTAATGTCACTCTTCAGAATGGCGTTTTTATTCTCTAAGAGAGCTCATCGTAGCCCCGTCACTTGTTTAACGCTGTGCTCCTCAGCTCAGAGAACAGGCCGCAGACTCGATCACGGTGTTAGAGGGAGCCCTGAACATTAAAAAAGACTTCTACATCCACACGCTTCGAACCCTAGACCTGCTGGCTGCTGATCCCAGTACAGCCAACGGAGAGACCGAGTCGTCCACCGCAGGACTGCGCATCAGCGCCGATCACCTGCACTGTCAGGTGTGTCCTACAGGGAAATAAATCACTCTAGTTAACTCTGCTGGAATCTGCTCCTTTATCATGTGAAGATCTGCTCTGTTATTAAAGGAGTAGTTCACTCAAAAATGAAAATTATTAAATAGCCTGCATAGCAATTCATCTTTTATAACAAGGGATTTTGACCAAATATATTCAATCTTGATTTTTGTAAAATGTTGCAAGATGTTGAAACTTTTTCCTTTTCTTTTTTGGGGGGGGATTACAGTTTTGCACATATTTTACAATATTTATATAAAATATTTAAAAAATAATACCTTAGAGTAACTACAAATGAGCATGTAAAGAATTTTTTTAAAAGAAACTCAGTGTGGCGCATGCCCCGATCTGCACAATGATCTCACCCTTACCTGTTTGCATCTCTGCAATTCATTCGAAAAAGAAATAGAGGAATGTAGCATTCCTTCACTTGCATCACTCACTTGAATGGGTGCCGTCAGAACGAGAGTCCAAACCGCTGATTAAAACAACACAATAATCCACAGAACTCCAGTCCATCAATTAACATCCTGTGAAAGCTGTGCCTTTTTTATGAGAAATAAATCATTAGGATGTTTTTAACTTTAAACTTTTGCCTCCAGCTAAAATCAACAATCTGTGATTTTTGCTTTCACCGGTGAAAAATCATCAGGAGAGGAATATGCACAGATCAAATGATGTTTGCAAGCAAGAAGAGTGCAAAACAGTTAAAAAATGTCTGTGGATTTTGATGTGAGAGACTTGTTATTATGGATTATGCACTTTCATTAGAAGTAACGGTTTAAAGTATATATGAAGAGTCGTGTGGATTATTGTGATGCTTTTATTGCTCCAAATCTGTTCCCATGAAGAAACAAACTCTTCTAAACCTTGGATAGCCTGAGGGTGCGGATATTTCCAGGAAATGTTCATTTCTGGGTTAATTATTTCTCTAAAAGTGAACTATCATTAATATCTGGCAGGTGCACTACGATTTAGGAGGCATTTACTTCCAGCAAGGCTGTTCTGACCCTTCAGTGTATGAGAAAGCCAGAGAACACTTCAGAATGGCACGAGAGCTGCTCACAAAGGTGAGTCGTTATTAAATTAAAGGAACACTTCACTCAAAATAGTACATGCTGTCATTATTTACTCATCAATCAGCATCCAGGACTGTAGTAATCTGTTGAGATAATCCACATGCGTTTCTCAGTCATGACAGTGTTTTTGTCGCTGTGTCTGATGGCAGCTGGATTCCTCTGCATCTCTCTGTTGTGTGGATGAGCAGCGGTTGGCTGGATACTGGAGCGCCTGCAAAACCCTCACCGAAGCCTCGGACCCCAGTGAGAGCCAGCACACACCCTACGGCCAGATCAGCTGCTTCATGAGGAACCGCAATTATGGGGTCAGCAACAACTCTCACTACCATTAAATAGTGCTCTTATTGATTAAAAAACCTGTACGATTGCAAGACAAAGAGCTCGTCCACACAAACTTCCCACAGATTTATGAATGAATGAATGAATGAATGAATGATGCATTTATATAGCGCTTTATTGTGTATTGCTGTACACCCAAAGCGCTTTACAGTCATGTGGGGGGGGGTCTCTCCTCAACCACCACCAGTGTGCAGCATCCACTTGGATGATGCGACGGCAGCCACAGGACAACGGCGCCAGTGCACTCACCACACACCAGCTACAGGTGCAGAGGAGAGAGAGTGATAGAGCCAATCAAGTGTATGGGGATTATTAGGAGGCCATGATAGACAAGGGCCAGTAGAGGGAATTTGGCCAGGACACCGGGGTTACACCCCTACTCTTTATGAGAAGTGCCATGGGATTTTTAATGACCAAAGAGAGTCAGGACCTCGGTTTAACGTCTCATCCGAAAGACGGTGCTTTTTGACAGTATAGTGTCCCCATCACTATACAGGGGCGTTAGGACCCACACAGACCGCAGAGTGAGCACCCCCTGCTGGCCTCACTAACACCTCTTCCAGCAGCAACCCAGTTTTCACCGGAGGTCTCCCATCCAGGTACTGACCAGGCTCAACCCTGCTTAGCTTCAGTGGGCAACCGGTCTTGGGCTGCAGGGTGATATGGCTGTGGCGGATTATAGTATATTACTTTTTTAGTAAATCATATGATGATTTACTAATTAAGTCTAAGTGAGCAGTTTTAACTTGTGTATTAAGTCATGTGGTAATCATGCCTTTTTATTCAATAAGAGTGCCATGGTTAAGTTTTTTTTTTTTGTTTCATTGTATAGTGCTTTTCACAATACACACAGTTTTAAAGCAGCTTTACAGAAATTCATAATGCTGTAATACCTTTATTATATTCTATTATTCTACATCTGTTTTATTTATTTTATTAATCATCCTATTAATAATACCTGATAGTCCACATTTAGCAGTTTAGAGCTGAGCGATAGGATAGTTTGATGACAATATAAATGATGAACCAGTTGTGAACTGTATGTGAGTGTACTGTACAGCATGTATGTGGGAAAAATACATATACATATAGTAGATGTGAATTGAAGTTAGTAATTTGTCAGTTCAAATATTTAAGTGTTTGCAAATTAATTTGATATTGAATAATGGAGAAAAAAAACAGGCTACACCAGCGGGCCAATTCTTTGACGTCCATTCAGGATTGAACAGTATGGTTCATCAGGTAGGTGTAGTGTACATCTGGAAGCAGAAGTAGTTAATTCTCTGTGCGGTTTATTAAAGAAGACTGAATAGATGTAGATACTGATCATAGAGATGCCCCTTGTATCAAAGAGCAACATCAAGCTGGATCTGCTGGATATGTCTCCTAAGAATAGGAAGAAATGCAAAAGACTAATATTCCCTTAGATCATGTTAAATAATTTAGAGCAGACTTGTAGTATATGAGAGATGTTTTCAGGTCCAGAGGACTTGAATAATGAAGAATAACAGTGAGGTATGAATTAGTTAAATAGGTGTATGCTGGACTTATAAAAAAATAAATGGGCCTTTATTTTATGCTTAAACTGAGAGAGTGTGTCTGAGTCCTAAACAATGACTGGTCTGTAGTTTAGGAGCCAAATGGAAAATAATCAAACACCTGTAGTTTTCAAGTAATCCTGCAGAATTTGGTTAGACTTTTCAGTATTAAGGTCTTGAATGCATAAATGAGCTTTTTAGCATCCGAAACAGAGAGCATATCTTAGTGTTGCAACATTTATAAGGTGGAACAAGTCTTCTAATAACATTGGAAATATGATTGTCAAAGCGCAGATTTCTATCAGACGTAAGGTTCTGTGGAAGTCTGTGTGACAGTAAATCCATCAAAAACATTGTTTTATTTGTTTTATTGTCTTATGTTCAGAGGTTTTCAGGCTAACTAATACATTCCTTCAGAAGTAGGAAATGACTAGCTATCCAGTCTTTGATATTACTAATGCATCTGGTAACTTGGAGAATAGACCTTTATCACAGCGGAATTGATTACCGGAAGTGCTCGTCGAAACAGTGTATCGATTCTTCCGGTTATGTGTATTATTCAATGTGCTGTAAACACCTAGTTGAATAAACGCCTGTTAAAATGAGCATCTGCAGGATGATTTCAAAATCCGGTCATTTTCAGAAACATGTGAAGAGATATTCTGATGATTACTGTGCACAGAATTTTCCAAACTCAATGGAACTTATAGATTTAATCCAACGTAAGCCGATCTGAGAAATCTGGGGTCCAAACATGCGTGATGATTTCACCATACAGTGCTCGTTTAATAGTGACTGCGATGCTGCAGTGTGTGCAAGATCTGAACATGTTTATTCATTTGTATTAAATTTTAGTCATATTCTGTCATTTGTCACAGTCATTTCACTGTTTGTAATTCATGTATTTATGCCAAAATTCTTAATTAATATTCAAAGTCACGCTGGCATGCGTTATACTGTTTAGGATTAATTAGCCTGAATGTTTAACATTGTTAAAATTCTTTAAGGCAACTTCGGCACATTCATTCATCTATTTTAATACCGCTCTTACAAAAATTTACCATGGATTTGCTAACCATAGTTCAACCATGGTATGTGTTGTAAAACTGTGGTAATACAAATGGAAATCAGTCTGAAAACAAAACAAACAAACATGGTTACTACATTTTTGCTATAATAAAACCATGGTTAATTTTTGTAAGGGTGTTTAGTCAAATTCATTTCAATGTAAACAGGTATGAAACATAATCATTAAGAGAAAAATATTGTTAATGAAGAGACGAACTTGACTGCAGTAGGTTAGTTGGGAAATGTTTTTATTCAGAATGCACATTTGGAAGGGAAATATATTAATAGGAACATTTCAGCAGGATGAATATATGAGATATAGCCCTAAACATCCTCAGTTTCAAAATGCATACTACGCACAAACATTTTTCCGCATAATATTTTAGAAGGACCTTCATCCCTCAGCATTAGTCTCATCCATGCTTCTGTAATTTGTGTTGTGTCAGGAGATCGTGAATACTGAGACAGTGTGTCGTTGTTCAGAATTAAAGCAGCCAGGTACGCTGCAGTGAACACTGGTGAGAGAAGAAAGAGAGAAAGGAAAGGGAGGATTCGCCCATTAGTTTTGATTGCGTTGCGATGGGACCGGAAGTGGTGAGACACCGCTTCACTTTCCAGATATAGGAAGTGTAATAAAGGTCTATTGAGGAAGGACTGGAGGAAATATAAAGCTGAGTATCTTCTGCATAAATGTAAATTAATGCCATGGTTCCTGCCATGGTAACCTCTCCCAAGAGAAACATATTCAAAGAGAATAGTAGAGGACCTAATACTGAACCCTGTGGTACTCCATACTCCATCCCACAATTAACACAAATAAACTGGAAACAATTGGATAGGAAACTCTTCACAGAAAACGGTTCTGCAGAAATGAACAGTTGGTTAGGGCAACACTACTACTAGACATAAATGGGAGATTACTCTATAATTAACCACTTCTCATGGGACTAGCTGGGTTTTTTTAAAATAAGAGTTCGATAACTGCCAGCTTGAACGTTTTTGGGATGTGTCATAAAATGGTTATCCAGCTTTTTGTTTTTGTTGTATGTTGAACCCCTCAAAATAGAGCATATTTCATACTCCAGCCTGGCAGCACTTTCTATCATAGCATACTGTTTATAATAAATATTATACTGCTTATAAGAAACATTTCTGGTTGGTAAAAGGTCAAGTCCACTGTAGAAACGTAAATCTGCATAACTGATTTTTGGTTCCTCCTATAACCTATATAGACCTCAGCCACACATTGACTGGAGCTTGACATGATTGTGCAGTTGGTGGAATGTGAATTTGTATAACAGTAACCGTTACTGTCTCTGTTTTCTGTCTTTATGTTGTAGGCATTGATCGAGGCCTTCATCAAAGACAACGTTACACTCAGTCTACCCAACGGCTTCAGACATTCAATTCAGCTAGAGCTGTTGCACAAGCTTCAACAAGGGTGAGATGCTGTTTAGATGCTCAATGGATGATTGTATGTGTATTTAGGGTTCAAGTCTATCACCATCTATCTCCACACAAATGTTCAGAGACTCGTTCCTCAGTATGGAATGCATTTCACGGAAAGCCCTAAAGGCAATGGATTATTATTTTTAACTTTCTTATTTTCGATTGATCACTACATAAGTTGTTTTCTTGTGATCGCAGCTTAATTTTCTTGTGACCTTAATGAAAGCCTAGCAAGCAAAGGGCAAACCATGCAGATCGCAGCATTTGACAGTACAGTATAAAAGATCTGTACTATTGCCTCCATTCCTTTTCCCCTTTTTTTTAAGCCAGAAGTAAAATACAGAAGATACAGTTTCTTCTTTAATGGTTCAAACACTGATGAATAAAATAAGTAGATACAAACTCGCTTTCCTTCTACAAAATTCTTACAGAATTAATGTAATCACAGCTGTAGGATATTTTACTTATAAACTCCCTTAATGTCTTTCCCCATAGAATTCCATTATAAGTGGTTTACTGTAAGCCAATATGTGGTAAATGACATGCCACACACACTGTATATTCTTTTAATAAACTGTATGTGTGTCTGTGTGTTTTAAATGACAGGGACAGGGCTCTGGAGGAAGTGTGTCATAAACTGTGTGTGTGTAACGCAGTGAGAGATGCACTGGAGGGTGGCGTCCTCAGTGTGTCCTTCTATCAGCTGCTCCTCAAACCCAGCAAAAGCACCATCAGTTTTCTGCTGGAGGTATAAACCCTGCTGCATCACTGGATCATATACATTACGCACTCCGTTCCTTTACTAAACTGATCTAGTTCACATGGTTTTCTGATGAAGTAAAGTGCTGGCTATTGCTCTCTCTCCAGGTGTGTACAAGGTCACTGGATAAGGAGCACAGGTCTGAAACAAGCAAGAGGAAAATGGCTATTTTTATCAAGTGAGCACCCTTACATTTTTAAAAACTTTTCACCTTACCAGACTTTTGACTAATCAGGTTCATATGTCTTTTTCTTTGCTTTCACATGCTTTTCAAGGGTAGATTTGTTTGAAGTGAATTTCACATGGGGAGGGGAAATGCTGCAGCAGTCTGCATAAACAGGAATCATTTTTTTATATCATGTATCATCATTGGATTTTAGATTAAAGAAATAGTTTGAGTTCAGCAAGACGTTTTAAAGAAGTTTGTAATGCTCATCAAGGCTGCATTAATTTGATCAGAAATACAGAAAAAATTGTAATGTTGTGAAATAGTATTGCAATATAAAATACCTGTTTTCTTTCTATATATATATATATATATATATATATATATATATATATATATATATATATATATATATATATAATTATTTTTTGAAAGAAATTAATACTTTTATTTTTATATTTTATTAATACTTTTACAATTTGCATTGTTAAAAGCGCTATAAATAAAGGTGACTTGACTTATTAAGATATGGTAAATTGATAAAAATAGATAGTAAAGATTTCTATTTTGAATAAGTGCTGTTCTTTTTAACATTTTATTCAAATAATCTTGAAAATAGTCTCACTGGTTCCAAAAAATATATATTAAGCAGCACAACTGTTTCCAACATTGATAATAAATCAACATATTGATCATGGGGGGAGGGGAAATGTTGCATCAGTTTGCATTAACAGGAACTTCTTTTTTTTGTTTACTTAATCATAATTGGATTTTAGATGATGTATAATCTATACAAGTATATATACAGGTCCTTTTCAAAAAATTAGCATATTGTGATAAAGTTCATTATTATCTGTAATGTACTGATAAACATTAGACTTTCATATATTTTAGATTCATTACAACACAACTGAAGTAGTTCAAGCCTTTTATTGTTTTAATATTGATGATTTTGGCATACAGCTCATGAAAACCCAAAATTCCTATCTCAAAAAATTAGCATATTTCATCCGACCAATAAAAGAAAAGTGTTTTTAATACAAAACAAAAGTCAACCTTCAAATAATTATGTTCAGTTATGCACTCAGTACTTGGTCGGGAATCCTTTTGCAGAAATGACTGCTTCAATGCGGCGTGGCATGGAGGCAATCAGCCTGTGGCACTGCTGAGGTGTTATGGAGGCCCAGGATGCTTCGATAGCGGCCTTAAGCTCATCCAGAGTGTTGGGTCTTGCGTCTCTCAACTTTCTCTTCACAATATCCCACAGATTCTCTATGGGGTTCAGGTCAGGAGAGTTGGCAGGCCAATTGAGCACAGTAATACCATGGTCAGTAAACCATTTACCAGTGGTTTTGGCACTGTGAGCAGGTGCCAGGTCGTGCTGAAAGATGAAATCTTCATCTCCATAAAGCTTTTCAGCAGATGGAAGCATGAAGTGCTCCAAAATCTTCTGATAGCTAGCTGCATTGACCCTGCCCTTGATAAAACACAGTGGACCAACACCAGCATCACTGGGTACTTGACACTGGACTTCAGGCATTTTGGCATTTCCCTCTCCCCAGTCTTCCTCCAGACTCTGGCACCTTGATTTCCGAATGACATGCAAAATTTGCTTTCATCCGAAAAAAGTACTTTGGACCACTGAGCAACAGTCCAGTGCTGCTTCTCTGTAGCCCAGGTCAGGCGCTTCTGCCGCTGTTTCTGGTTCAAAAGTGGCTTGACCTGGGGAATGCGGCACCTGTAGCCCATTTCCTGCACACGCCTGTACACGGTGGCTCTGGATGTTTCTACTCCAGACTCAGTCCACTGCTTCCGCAGGTCCCCCAAGGTCTGGAATCGGTCCTTCTCCACAATCTTCCTCAGGGTCCGGTCACCTCTTCTCGTTGTGCTGCGTTTTCTGCCACACTTTTTCCTTCCCACAGACTTCCCACTGAGGTGCCTTGATACAGCACTCTGGGAACAGCCTATTCGTTCAGAAATTTCTTTCTGTGTCTTACCCTCTTGCTTGAGGGTGTCAATGATGGCCTTCTGGACAGCAGTCAGGTCGGCAGTCTTACCCATGATTGCGGTTTTGAGTAATGAACCAGGCTGGGAGTTTTTAAAAGCCTCAGGAATCTTTTGCAGGTGTTTAGAGTTAATTAGTTGATTCAGATGATTAGGTTAATAGCTCATTTAGAGAACCTTTTCATGATATGCTAATTTTTTGAGATAGGAATTTTGGGTTTTCATGAGCTGTATGCCAAAATCATCAATATTAAAACAATAAAAGGCTTGAACTACTTCAGTTGTGTGTAATGAATCTAAAATATATGAAAGTCTAATGTTTATCAGTACATTACAGAAAATAATGAACTTTATCACAATATGCTAATTTTTTGAAAAGGACCTGTATTAGGTCCTGTAACTGTTTACCATTTTCTTGTATTTGCTATTGTATTTTATTTTAAATTGTATCATTGTGTGAAGATACTATACTATAAAGATTCCATGACATATAGCCGTTAATTTGCTTTCTAGGACAGTTTGTAACCGGTTGGAAGATGTTTCTCTGGCCTTCATGGTCTCATCTCATAAACTCTTCATGGAACTGCTTCAAGATGAGGAGAAGAAGATCCTGATGGAGCAGATAAGGAAGAGCTCAGCCACAGTCAACCTCAGTGCTAAACCACTGCCCTCATTCTATGATATACCCGGTACATCCTGGAGGAAACAGTCGTTTAATCATGACCATATGAATTATATGAATATTTCATCATCTGGAGAACTGTTCTTGCTGTTGGTTGATGTGCTGTTTGTGTTTTGTTCTCACCAGCGTCTGCCAGTGTGAATATCAGTCAGCTTGAACAGCAGCTCATTCTGTCACTGGATCCTCGACACATCCGACAAATCCTCATCGAGCTGCATGGCATGGCCGAACGACCCTTCTGGAGGGTTAATAGTAAGGTCAGGAAAGACCATCAGAGGTCACATTATGTTTTTAATGCCATTATGCCTCATTTTAAAATATGAAATGATGTAGATAATCCAGTCCTGTCTTTAATTAGTGCTAATTTAGTAACAGACTGAATCAGTGTTTCTTAAACAGGATTTTGTTTTGCAGTGAATTAACTAATTATTTATTTGAGTGATTTGCAATATCAAAGTATTTTTTTCCTGTAGTGGGAGGTTCCTGTTGATTATGTAAACGTCATACTAGCAATAAAAGACAACCTGACACGAGACCTGGTGTACATCCTTATGGCCAAGGGTCTGCACTGCATCAGTATAAAGGTGTGTATCTCACTTCCACATGATTCAGTATGCTTATATGCACCCCAGAAAGACGGTTTTGGAAAGAAAGCTGCTAAAGATACAAAAGCATTGTTCATGTTGATTGCACTGTTTTAGTGATGTGCCTGGAACACAGTCATCTAGATCAATAAACAGCTTTATCTACACCTATGTTACTTTAGTTGTTTAATAAAAAAGAATATGCATTTACATGCCAATAAAAGATGCGTCATACTGCAGAAACCCTAATGTCTTAATCAACCAACCCTTTAAGCGAAAGTGGTTAATTTAATTTTTTCTCTAGGCTTGATTGTGTTTATGGGGCGCAGTCTAACATGTTAATGCTTCTTTTTATTTTTATTTTTAAAATGCATTATTTTTCACATAATTTACCTTTATTCTACACCACTCTGTCCCTTCTTTGAACGTTCTGATGATTACAAAGTTTTGTAGTTTCAAATGTCAGCTTTATTTTAGCTTGTAGTTTGAACCAGCATTTTTTTTTTTGTCTCTTTGACTGTGGCAGGATTTTGCACACGCTCGTCAGCTGTTCACGGCGTGCCTGGAGCTGGTGACGGAGTTTTCTCCTAAGCTGCGGCAGGTCATGCTCAACGAGCTGCTGTTGATGGAGGTCAGAGGTCACGAGGCAGGTGCTGCCAAAGGCAACATGGAGAGACCTCCACCCGACCTGGTCAGCAGGGTCCGCGGATATTTGGAGATGAGGATACATGGTATTACGTCAGCTGTTGCAGACAAATGCTCTCTTAACAGGAGGTCTGATGATTTCTTGCAGAAAATAGACGAGAGAAAAGTCTTTCATACTCACTTCTGGCAATGTAATGATTACAGAGAAATCAATTAATCTGACCTCGGATCAAATATCTACACAGTTGTTCACTTAGACATTTAAGATTCAGATTTAGGCCTGAAGGTTGATGACAATTTACTCCGGATCAGTGTTGGGAAGGTTACTTTGGAAATGTAAGAGGGTAACTTGTAATCTGTAGCCTATATAAAATGCCATAAGTAAGTAGTGTAACTATTTCAGTTACTTAATGTAATGCAACTGATTACATTTCATATCTTTTTTATCACTTTTCTAAAATCATAATCTTTTCAACTGTTAATCGTTTTCAAACATGTAAAGCAGGCAGGGTTAACATTACAGTAGTGTTCAACACTGATTACTGTCAGACTCAAAATCCTTCTTCACTTGAATTAAGATTATAATTACATTTTAAAGCACAAGCACCACAAAATCAGACTTTAGCACCTCTTTACTTTGAGTTCATTCTGAGGTTAAATACAGATTTTCGATCATAACAAGAAATAGTTTAATAGCTGTAATACTGTTTTTGAAATCAAATCTTTCGAACTATGACAGGAAACACTGGAATCTGACAATGCCTTGGAAAAAAGTTAGTCATAAACCCTATTCTGTCCTAAAATCATTGGTATCTCATATTTTAGAGAAGTCAATGCAATTTATGAAAGATGCCAATCAAATCGGAATGTGTGTGTGGAAATATTCAGACGTAACCCTCTTTATCATTTTCATACTTTTCTTTCTCAGTAACTGTAACTGATTACAATTACATTTATTTTGGGTAACACTTTATTTTAAGGTGTCCTTGTTACATGTGCTTAAATTTATAACAACAATAAATGATGCGTAATTACATGCAAGTAACCCTGAGCTAAACCCTAATCCTGACCCTAACCAATATAGTAAGTGCATGTAGTTAATTAATATTACTCAGTACTTAAATGTATAATTACACCTTAAAATAAAGTGTACATTATTTTGTAATTAAATTACGTGTAACTAGTTACTTCCCAACACTGCCCAGGATGTGATCAACTTAGGAACAGTGGATGTGTTGACTTTATTCTTTGATAAATTAAGCTCTTTGGGTTTATGTGCTTATTGTAGTGAAATTCATATTTTAGTTTAGGATGCTGTAATTGCTTACTGTGTTCTTCACGGGCACAGATCTCCCGCTGCGTCAGATCGTCGGCGAGGAATGTGTCGTGTTCATGCTCAACTGGAGAGAGAACGAGTATCTGACGCTGCAGGTGCCGCAGGCTCTGGTCAACAGCAACCCGTATATAAAGGTATCTGCACTCTCCCCACAAACGCTCCGGTGCTTCAATGCCATGAGTAAAGTCATCGTGTGAAAACCTTACGGGTCTAAATATGCTGAATATATGTTTTCTCATTTACACATGCTCTTAATTTTCTAGTTGGCACTGTCATGTTTTAGTAAGAATTCTTACCTGGGATCATTAGGGGTGTGAAACTTTTTTTTTTTGCTACTGTCCAGCTTTAATGTGTAGAAAACTCTATGAAGTGAACTCACTTAAAGAGTTATTTAGTATAATTTTGCCAGAAGTTATATTACACAAGATTTTTTACATTAACATATGATAAAAATTCTAAAACTTTTTGTGTTTTTATTGTATTTGTTATACTTGTATTTTATTATTATTGTTTTTGCCATGAAAATAGCCTAAGATGCTGACATGGCATTAAATAAAAATATACTACTCATTAGGGGTGTGAATTGCCACTGGTTTCACGATTCGATATCACGATGCGTTGCATCCTCAGTTTTTAATATTAATGCACATGGCTACATTTTCATATTTATTTTGTGCATTTTTATTAAAGTAGCAGGCTACTTTTGTAAAATAATTACAAATGAATAATAAATCAAATATATAGCTTCAAAACATGCAAGCAAATATAAACTAATAAAGGGGGAAAAGTACTTTCATTATCTTGTATCCAGAAGTTCAGTGACAATCAGTTATGGGTTTTTCTTTATTACTCAGCATTATTTGATTATTACTGATGGCATCAAAGACAGTGGCAGCTTTAGGCTGCATTCAGATCTGTTTCGACAGATGATGTGTCCTGTTCTGAAAACAACATCAGCTTCAGAGATGCATTATTTCCAACGCCCTACAGATGATGATCTCTTGTGTGTTGTTCTTCATGCAGCTAGGGCAGCTGATAGCGTCCACCTGTAAGGAGCTGCCAGGACCTAAAGAGAGCAGACGCGCGGCGAAGGAGCTCTGGGAGGTGGTAGTGCAGATCTGCAGTGTTTCCAGCCAGCACAAGCGCTCCAGTGACGGTCGACTGAGCCTTCTCAAACAGAGAGAGTCCTCGCTGGGCATCCTGCCCCGGTGAGATAGAGGCCGCTTACTGCAGCACAGAGAGAGTAACTCTAAACCTGCCTTAGATCACTTCATACAGAAATCATGCAGAGCCTGTTTCAGTGTCTGCAATACAATATATTAAACATAATCACCGCATGCTTTTATCATTTAAGAATTTATTGCTGCTTATAAAAAAAACAAACAAAAAACCCCTTGCTACGTGTACTATGTTAATCTGAGACTCTAGCACTTGAGTATCATTGCTCTTTTGTTCATTTTGATTGCTTCCATTGTCCTCATTTATAAGTTGCTTTGGATAAAAGCGTCTGCTAAATAACTAAGTGTAATAGACCATTGCCTTCAAAACATTCAAACTTTAAAACTATTTTAAACTTCAAACTATTTCATACTGAAAACTGTCAAACTTTTTAAAAACTCTCAACATTTTTTTTTTAAACTTTCTGGTTTTCTTTCTCAAGCCAACTTCAAAGTTTGTCTTGATTAACTTTGTTTTATTTAGTTCTCCATGTTATGTTAACGCATTATTTTCTTTTGTTTGTGCTTTAGGAGCAAATTCATGACTTTTATGAAAAAACTACGGGTAAGTATAACATTTCCAAATACAAAGCATTATGTAAAAGTCTATTGTAAATACAGCGCTTCCAGTATTAATCTGCGATATGATTTGGGTTTTAGGAGCCGCTGGTTTTGACAACGCTCATCTCTTTGTTTGTGCGGCTGCACAACATCGTACGGGTATGTGCTAACCAGTGTGGAGGAAGCTATTCAGTATTTATTTCTAGATTGTAGGTGTTTTGGTTGCCGTTTTATCTTTTTGTCATACTGTAGAATGACTTAAACTAGTGAAGTATTTAAACAAATAACAATAGAATGGTATTAAATTGGGAACATCTAATTTCTGTGGATTGATTCCAGGTCATTATGTATATGATTTTTTTATTTCTCAGGATGATATAGTGAATGAAGTGACAGCTGAGCATATCTCCATATGGCCTTCAGCTCTTGCCAAGTACGTCACGAATGCCATTAGATGAAGAAATGCTCCTATGTTCAAATCTGTACATGTAATGATTGTTTGATGGTGTAATCTTGGTGTCAAATGTTCTGATGATGGTGGTGTTTGTTGATATAGTTTACAGTCAGTGGATGTCGAAGCCGTGGTTGTCACGCTGAAGGAATTGGTGAACTATGCTCTCAGCCTCAACCCCAACAATCAGTCGTGGCTCTGCACGCAGGCCGACATTTACTTTGGTGAGTTAAAGCGATGTCTGAATGAAACCCATACTGCAGAGATCTAACACTGAGGGTTTTTTTCTTCAAGTCACATGATTTGGGCAACACTTTAAATACATGTTTCACAGCAGCTTTACAGAGTTTTGTGATGTAATGCTAAATTGTTTACACTCATCAGTTTATAGTATATATATCGCTTTGAGTGTAAGTATATGGTTATTTTTGTAGTAGATGTAAGCTGGGCTAATTCATTTTTGATGTGATACGGAGACTTAATTACCATTTGGTGATGTGTATCATGCTATAATACTTCATGCTATAATACTTAAATTTACTTAAAGTCTGATGTAACTAAAACATAAAATATTGCAATCTTTTGTTTTCATCAAAATATTAAACTATTTAAACAGAGACTGAGGTTGAATGTTCATAATTAAAGTGTTAATAAAATATCATCTAATAACTTTACTCAGAAAATAAAGTTTGAATTCCTGAATACATTTTTTGACATTTAAACAATTAAAAACTCTTGGCCTAGTAGTCTGTCAGATGAGTTCATATAGAGATGCATTGTTTGGCAATCTTTTTAAACAAAGCCTGAACCCTATTTTTTAAAATAGTTTTTCATGGTCAAATTAGTTTTAAATAGGCCCAAATGCTAAAATGATTAATTCAGTATTTGTAAAATTTTGCCAGAACAGGTTGAAGGTGAAAAACCACTTAATTTACAGTATTGGTTTGTTTTTACTTTCTAAATTCATGTTTAATTTTTGTATTTTTGCATCTTTTGTTCTTTCAGTGACCAACCAGTATTCTGCAGCGATGCACTATTACCTGCAGGCAGGGACCGTGTGCTCCGATTACTTCACGAAACCAGTTCCTCCCGACGTCTACACCGACCAGGTCTGCAGAATAACCTTATGAACGAATAAAGAAAACACTTTTATTTCTACTTTTGGTTTGGTAGTAAAGTGCCCTGTCACTGAGATACTGTCAGGACTGACATGCGCTGAATGTTTCTGCAGGTTCTGAAGAGAATGATCAAGTGTTGCTCGCTCTTGAACTGTCACACTCAGGTAACAAACGCATCCGAGTCTGGTTTCAGAGGATTGCTCTGCGTCATTCCTGATGTTACTGTGTGCACTCTGCAGGTGGCTGTTCTCTGCCAGTTTCTGAGGGAAGTCGACTACATGACTGCATTCAAAGCTCTACAAGAGCAAAACAGGTGAGCTCGCATCTGCATCAATACCTGTTTTACTAAGTCAGAAACTAACTCTTTCTCCATTCCATCAGTCATGACTCTATGGATTCGTTCTATGATTACATCTGGGACGTGACGATTCTGGAATATCTGACATGTATCCTTTATAAAGACGACCCAATCTCAGACCAACACCTTTCATCAATCTTGAGCGCTACTTTTCCAAAGTATTACTCTTTCCCTGCCAAACACAATTTTTTCTGGGTTTTTGTTGTAATACACTCGGGGGTGCTATTAGCATCTCCTGAATGAGTTTAGAAAGTGTCGATCAAAAGCACAGATCAGGAAGATGCAGAAATTAGCAATCTCATTATGTAAGCATATGCATATGAAAAATAATGCGATCATCAACACTAACCGCATATAAATGACAACTGTCCAATGCTACAGAGTGAAATGTCGATCCAGAAAACGGTCAAGGCCTGCGTAAGCTTTGGGAGTCCTGATGGAAGCCATCTACTGCATCTTTGGTTTGATAATATTACTGAATATGATCCAGATGTCGTTTTTAATAAAAATTCGAATTTCTCAGCTTTTTGCTCAAAGTGTTGCTTTTTTATGAAACCTACCTACATTCAAGTGTTGATAAAAAAGCAATGCGCGAGTTTGTTTGTTTGAAAGTAGAGGGTCGGATCTTTATTTTGATGTATTGCATGTACAGATATTCATACAACAGAATATTCTGGGGGCCATGAAGTTATAGTGAAAATAAGCAAAAACGCTGGCGGGGAAAGAGTTAATAAAAAGATTTGAATAAGCCTTTGATGTTCTCAGTCCAATGTTTTACCATAACTTTTGCCTTTAGACATTCATTATAAACGAGGAGAGAGTGAGAAAAGACAAGTTGCGGTAAGCTGATTAATTTATCTGTTGATTCAAGAATCAATCACGCTGCGTTGAGTGGCTCAAACATTTATTGCAGATACTGCAGAAATGCAATATAACAATATGTACCAGTATTTAATTTCAGAGCAGTTTCAAAGCAAGATTTGTACAAAAGTTGCTTAATTTTCAGATGGAACAATTAGCCATCACAGATGAAACTAAATGAGCTCAGTACATAGATACGAAGCTAATGATGATTAATCTATTTGAACACAGATCAAGGCCATCGGACAGACAGAGTTAAACTCCAGTAATCCAGAGGAAGTCCTGCAGCTTGCAGCGCAAAAAAGGAAGAAGAAATTCCTGCAGGCCATGTCTAAACTCTACTTTTAATTCCAAGAGTGCTTTTTTTACTGGGGAAAAAAATAAATAAAAAAACTGTTTTCAAATAAATATGCCTATGCTAATTTATGTTGTGTCCTAGTTTTATAATATACAAATGTATACATATACACACACACACATCCAGTTTTCACAATTATGTGTCAATAAGGAACAATCAAATGCACAATTTAATGCCTTTGGTAAAGTTGAAATTGGCATATGTAAAATCTTATATTCTATATACAATTGAACAGTATGCTTAAATTATGCTGTATAATAAAGAACATCGGGCTGACAGGAGATTTAATATTTTCATGAATCACATTTTAAGAAGTCATCATTTGAACTCCAGAGAAAAACATCAAAATAAAATAGAAAATATACAAAAATACCACACTAGCAATCCTGAGGCCTGCTCTTATTTTTTGCACAATATTTTTGTACTATAAAGTGTAAGACAGCCAGAATAAACACTGGGAAACATAAGTTGCCTATTCAGAAATACAAAACAGTGCAGTTTCTTGAAGTCTATTTTGTTACTTAAATAGCAGTTGAAGCCCTGTGCACACAGTACATGCTACATTTAATGACCTGAACTCTTGAGATGAAGTCTAGAGTAAAAATCACAGTACACTGATCCTGCTGAATGAACACTAGTGTTAGCTGGGTTTCTCAGTGCTGCTCGGTGGTGTTGGTGGGAACAAGGGCTCCAGGCTTTTTGACTGCTTCTCCTGAGCCTCTTTCTGTAAATGAGAACATGACAATGATTAAAGAACAGTTAAATGCACCCGGCTGAACCACCTCTATAAACTTCTACATTGATCTGGGTGATTAATATTAGTTAAGCGCTAGACTCACCAGCATGCAGAGGTAGTTCACGTGTGTCTGAATGTTGTGTCTGTCCTCAGACGGCACTTGCCCAAACTCTCTCAGCTGTGCGCTCTCGTAACACGTCATGGTCTCCACGAAAGGAGCCATCCAGTTCACACAGGCCTCGATGGCCTTCCACTTCAGTCCTGTGTGGAGCACAAACACTTCGTCTCATCTACACTGAGACACTGTAACATGCTTTAAAACTACTACTCTTTATACTTTGCTTAGTAATATAAACTACACAAATATAACGCCAATTTTGAAGCAGTTATATTAATTTTTTAAAAATGTATGTTTGCCATAAGTAACTACATATGAACGTGTGTGCTGCCCTTAATGTGTACAACAAAACATCCAAGTATCGTCATGTTTACCACAGACCTTATTTTACTCATGAATCGAAAAACCCTGTAATAAAAAGCCCACAGAAAATCCTGATGGAAAGTGTATGACACTGGCTAGTTGTATCAAATGAACTAGCATTCACACAATGTGGGCACATGCATCTCTGAACTCTTCAAATTGGTTTAGATGATCACAAAATGTACACATCTAACAGCTTTAGAAACATGAAGAGCTAATATAACAGTAGACCTTGCAAATGAAAATCTTACCCGATACTTTTTGGATGACATCAGCTGACATGAAATGGCAAAAAGCAGCCGCTGCTAAGACTCCATATTTAAAGTCCAAAGAGTTGATATCAAGGATGCACAAATCTAAGAGCTAAAACAAACAACACAAAAACCATTCAAATGTTCACAGTAGCTGTCCAGATGTTATAACTGAATAGTTTATAATGGCGTGGGGAAAGAGTGTGTACCTGTGTGATCTGAATGTAGGTTTCCTGAGAAAACTGAGGCACTAATAGATCGGTGACGTCGTACAGTGATGCAATCTGAATGTAGAGCTTCACCCACGAGACCACAGTCTCTGGACAAAGATCCCAGTTTAACACCTGTTGAGTACATAAACACATGCTTGAATAACACACACACATCCACAACTCAAAGACTTTCTTGTTTTATTTTTATTAGATTGAGAAAAAAGTAGGGGACATTCTTGCAAGTAAATAATTGTTCAAAAAATAAATCACGTTAAAAAATATATGAAATGTGAATGAAATTGGTAATCAAACATTAAAATGCATAAAATGCAACAAACAAATGAAAAATATTTGAAGCCCAATATTATCCATTTCTGCATAATCGCATGCTAAATTGTATTGTTTTCAACATATGACCCTGGACCACAAATCCAGTCTTAAGTGTCATTTTTTTTTAAATTGAGATGTATACATCATCTGAAAACTGAATGAATAAGCTTTCCATTGATGTATGGTTTAGGACAATAGGACAACATTTGGCTGAGATACAACTATTTCTCAATATTTTGACAAAAAAATCTAAATATTGAGAAACTCATCTTTAAAGTTGTTCAAATGAAGTTCTTAGTAATGCATATTACTAATCAAAAATGAAGTTTTGATATATTTACGGTAGGAAATTTACAAAACATCTTCATGGAACATGATCTTAATATCCAGATGATTTTTGGCATAAAGGAAAAATCAATAATTTTGACCAGTACAATGTATTTGTATTGTAATTTATATGGTTCACTGCCAAACTCAGACAGCTCCGTCAGGCCAAAGAAGATGCTTACAGAAAAGGGGATAAAGTCTTGTATAAACAGGCCAAATACACACTGGAAAAGGAGATCAGAGTGACAAAGAGGAATTATTCTGACAAGCTAAGGAAAAAATTATCTTCCAGTGATCCTGCTTCAGTGTGGAAAGGAATAAAGGATATCACCAGTTACAAGTCACCATCCCCCAGCGCTCTGGAGAATCAACACCTGGCAGACGACTTGAACGAGTTTTATTGTCGTTTTGAAAAATCACCCCACACCCGCCCTGAACACCTCTCCACACAACCATTAACACCTCCAGCAACCCTCCTGTCAAACCAGCGAAGAAGATGTGTGCCAGGTAGGGATGGCTCGATACCATAATTTTGGCTTCGGTACGATACCAGAATGTAGTACCTCGGTATCGATACTAAATCGATACCATAGGTGACAAATAACCAGCCTCAAAAGATAAGTGAATTTAGAACAGTTTTATTAAATATAATAATAATAATAATAAAAACATTCATATCTTAATAACTTTGTATCAAACTAACAAAAAACCTACAGGGAACATAGGTTACATTTTGATGTTGGAGAAAAAATAAAATAAATAAATAGCTAACTGAAGTAATAAGATGAAAATATATTCAAAGCTTCTTATCTTTTCAGTGCAAACTAAATGTCTGACCTACCGGGAACATAGATTTTATTGTAAAGTGTTATTCTAACAGTCAAAGTAATATTCAAAATCACATTATTATTTCTCTCTCTCAGATTGTTTTCAGATTTCAGACTCAGCCAAAGAAAAAGCATTAAATAAATCTCACTCTCTCTGCTGCTTCTTATTAGCGGTCGACAGCGCAGCAGAAATATTCCCTTCATATAATTGATACTAAAATTAATATAGCAAAATTATTGCTCAATTCAAATCCAATTAATATTCGATTGTATGAAATGCAAGTGTATATATTATATGACCAAAACTTCACTGGTTCTAGCGTGTCTCACATGCACGTTTGATCTTACTGTATCACATCTGTATGATCAGTTGTAAATAAAAGTTCAAATTAAATCTGAATTTATGAATGATGCACTCATCTGAAAAGATCAGGATGAGCAAGTGACAAGTGCTTAAAAAGGTTTGATGTGTTGTCTCTGTGGAAACGCATGATTTATAGCAACGCTTGCATACAGGTGCAGTATGGTCAGTTCGTTCACCTTTGTCATCTGTTTTGTATCCAAAGTAATGCCATATTTCACTTCTACTGTTCTCTTTGTTTATTAATTTCGGGTGCGTTGATAGAGTTTAATCTGTTTGATCCATCGCGTTGTTCTGTTGTCACATTTTACCGCTTGCGCAGCAATTTGGGAAGCACTGCCACCTACAGGTGCATTTCGCAACTGCAGCGTATGAAATACCGAATTGAGCAAAATTATGATATCGTACCGTTTGAAATATAATATATACTGGTATTTGTCCAGTACCGGTATACCGCGCATCCCTAGTGCCAGGTCTTCAGGAAGAACAAAAGAAGGAAAGCACCTGGCCCAGACGGTATCACCACAGCCTGTCTGAAAATCTGTGCTGATCAGCTGGCCCCCATCTTCACACAGATCTTCAATAGATCACTGGAGCTGTGTGAAGTCCCCTCATGCTTCAAACGCTCCACCATCATCCCCGTCCCAAAGAAACACAAAATTACTGGACTTAATGACTACAGACCTGTGGACCCCCTGCAGTTTGCCTACAGAGCAAACAGGTCTGTGGATGATGCAGTCAACATGGGACTGCACTTCATCCTGCAGCATCTGGACAGACCAGGGACTTATGTGAGGATGCTGTTTGTGGACTTCAGCTCTGCTTTTAACACCATCATCACGGAAACCCTTCAGAATAAACTAACCCAGCTCTCTGTCCCCACCTCCGTCTGCCAGTGGATCAACAGCTTCCTGACAGACAGACAGCAGTTAGTAAAGCTTGGTAAATTCACATCCAGCACTCGAACCATCAGCACTGGAGCTCCTCAGGGCTGCGTTCTCTCCCCACTGCTCTTCTCCCTCTACACCAACGACTGCACATCTAAAGACTCCTCTCTCCTGAAGTTTGCAGACGACATCACACTGATCGGCCTCATCCAGGACGTTGACGAGTCTGCTTACAGACAGGAGGTTAAGGAGCTGGCTGTCTGGTGCAGTCTTAACAACCTGGAGCTTAACACGCTCAAAACTGTGGAGATGATTGTGGACTTCAGGAGAAACCCCCCTGCTCTCCCCCCACTCACCATCATGAACAGCACTGTGACTGCAGTGGAGTCATTCAGATTGCTGGGCACCACCATCTCTCAGGACCTGAAGTGGGATATTCACATAGACTCCATTGTAAAAAGGCCCAGCAGAGGATGTACTTTCTTCGCCAGCTGAGGAAGTTCAACCTGCCACAGGACTTACTGAAACAGTTCTGCTCTGCCATCATTGAATCCATCCTCTGCACTTCAATAACTGTCTGGTTCAGCTCAGCTACCAAATCTGACCTCAGAAGACTACGAGAGTAGTCCAGACTGCTGAGCGAATCATTGGTACAACCCTCCCCACTCTCCAAGAACTGTACTTATCCAGAGTGAGCAAAAGGGCTGGTAAAATCACTCTGGACCCCTCACATCCAGCACACTCCCTCTTTGAACTGTTACCATCTGGTCGATGCTACAGACCTCTGAGCACCAGAACGACCAGACACAGGAACAGTTTCTTCCCTCAGGCAATCCATCTCATAAACACTTGACAATAAACGTGGAACACACAACTATAATACATTATCCATTCAGCACACTCACTTATTTTATTTTCTCATTTCTAATTTGCACATACTTGACCTGTACATACATAGTCTATATTATATAGTTTTTGCGGCTTTGTACATTGCCTATTTGTATATTATTCTGTTATTACCAGTGTCCTGTCCTGTTGCTGTCTTTCTGTTGCACTGTGGAGCTTCTGTCACTATAACAAATTCCTTGTATGTGTAAACATACCTGGCCAATAAAGCTCATTCTGATTCTGATTCTGTATTTTTGGCTATAGCTACAAATATACCCCAGCAACTTAAGACTGCTTTTGTGGTCCAGGGTCACATATGTTGGTTTTTTATATCTATTTATCCATGTTTTGACATTGTATTAATAAAACTGATTTATAAATCTCTGTAATGATTTTTGCATCCTCGTATGAAAGCACACAGAGCTCTATCTCTCTCTCCTGTTAGTGGTCTCCACCGCAGAAGCAGAAATGATTTCTCTGTCCACACCTTCAACATGATCAGCTCCATCTGCAGGATCTCCTCCTCCAGACAGGCTCCGTCAGACACATAAGCCAACTCGGTGATTTTTGGAGGATATATTTCCTATAAGAACAAGGAACATGCAGTGGTTTGAAGTGATCCATTTCTTATGCAGACAGTAGCTTCAGTGTAGATTAAAAAAATGAGACCTATTTATTTTTGACACCATGCATAGGATAGCATCACAACTTGTACATTAATCAGGCATGCGATCAAAAAAAGGAAATACATTATATATATATATATATATATATATATATATACTTAAAACAGAGTTAATTTGCAAAAACAGATAAATCATTTTTTTCATTATGTATTCCAATTAAACTCAAAGTGCAGTTGGGTTATTTTGATGAGGGTAAAAAAACAAAACAAAGAAAATACAGCTAACTAACAATAAAAACATGATTTTTGTTTTACAAATAAACTCTTCATTATATATATATATATATATATATAAAAATACACACACACGTTAGTATATATATATATATATATATATATATAAAAATATAAAACTCGTCATTTAGTCATTTAGCAGACACTTTTATCCAAAACGACTTATAATGAGGACAATAGAAGCAATCAAAATCAACAAAAGAGCAATGATAGGCAAGTGCTATATCAAGCCTCAGTTAGCTTAACGCAGTACACTTAGCAACGTTTTTTTTTATTATATAGTAAAAAGAAAACAGATAGAATAGAAAAAGAATAGAGCAAGCTAGTGTTAGAGGCCTTTTTTTGTTTTTGTTAATTGTATAATAAATAAAAAGAAAACAAATAGATAGAATACAAAAAGATTAAAAAAGCTAGTGTTAGTAGCTGAAGTTTTTATCACTTCAGTTGACACGGCCAAAATATAAAAATAAATATTTCTCTTAAATTATAAAAATGAAAATAAATAAAGAGCTTTTATTTGAATTGAAAACCGCAGGGACACCTCAAAGAGCCTCTTTTGTTGAAAACCAATTCATAACCGTTTCTAATGATAAATTTGGAAGTGGTATGTTGTGCTTTCAAATGCATGCTATTGCGATGCGAACTATGCGCTTGGAGAGATTGAGTTTGTGTGAAACAGCATTTAATGAGAATCTAGTCCCTCTGAGACACTGAACATATAAAAAACAAACATGGCATCCCTGAGTACCTGTACAGAATCCAACTGCCGTACATAGCCATATGACATAATATAATGTTTTTTTTCTCTAGCGTTCAACGTGAAGCTGTTTTTGCACTGATATCAGACTTATGTGTTAAAAATAATTTTATCTTGACCACATGTAATACAATTTCAAGTCTAATGTGATGTTCATCGAGCAGACAGTTTTTAAACAGTTGTATACCTCTATTTTGGAGGAGATGAACAGAGCCGTGATTCCTATGAGCTGCAGTTGATCCTTTTGCACGTCACTCTGGGACAACATGTACCTGTCAAAGAAGTCCTGAGCCAGGTAGAAGGTCTGTCTGTGAAGTGTGTATGATTCACACACCTAAAGAGAGAGAGAAAAGACAAAGGATTAAAAGATATTTTTCTATAACCAGTTACTGACTCTAGTTGACTAGTCGATCAGTGAGTGATCTTGTGATGCTTTTAGCTTTAACAAGGGATTAAACTAGAGAAGATGTCTGGGAGAGTGATTCTCTGACATGTTTAACAAATGCAATGTCTTTAGCAATAGTTTACAAGAATGCTCCCTTGAGTTTGTAGTCAGGAGTTTAAGCTTTACTAAAGTTTTACTAAAGAACTCTGGAGCTCCTACATAGAAGCCAACATTTTCCTTTCCTATCCGTTCTCTTTGACATGTCAACAGGGATTAAATAAATAACTTTAATGGAGTCAGATTATGTTGGAGTTAGGGCTGTGCGATTTGGGGAAAACATCTAATTGCGATTTTTTTGACAGATATTGATTTGCGATTTTAAATTCGCAAAGTCAAGCTTCAGCTAAATATTGTTAATAATGTGCAGCACAGTAAGAGTATCGTTACCCTGCTGAAAAAAACATAGAATTTTGTAAACATTACAAAATTCCTTTTTGTTTTGGGCATTATTCCAATAGGAATTACTGTTGTTCTATTGATTTCCATCTGCTAGATTACATCCCACCAATAGAATGCATCAAATATCAGTAGACACCATTATAGTTTACATTAAAACCAATACAATTCCATTCCATTATAACCCTTAAATCCATTAAATTTTCTATTGTGTTTTTGGAGGGGTTCTACTGTTTTTGTTTTTTTTTCTGCAGGGAAGATTATAATGGTATTACTACTTTTACAGAATTACTGAATTTCACAGGAAAGATTTTTTTTTATAAATAAAGAACTGTATTTCTTTAGTCAATTATTAAAGTATTACATGTTACATGGGCTGATTTATTCATTTTTAAGTATTTGGGACTTTAAGAACAAGTGGGAAATGTGCTGAATGTTTCATTTCATCCAAGTGAAATTGGCAAGCAGTTAGAATTTACATTCGTTTTAAACGTGGAGCCAGGCGCGAGTTGACACAGGTTGCCCGCGCGTCAGGCCTCGTCCATATTGCCAGATGCACTCGTGAGAGACTTGCGGAGCAGAACTGGGCGCGAGACCGTGAGAATAAAAGAGCATTACAAGACAGGCTGTGTGTAACCCGGGTGTGTCTCACTCGTACTGGAAAGTGAAGCTGCAGGCTCTTTGATCGCCCCCTGGTGGCTGGCTGCAGTACAGGTCATAAACCCCGCCCTCTCCATGTAAACGAATGGGACTTGAGTCATAACAAAAAAATTAATTACACTTCCAATACAATTTTCCAAAATATGATTTTGGTCATTTAAGGTAGTTGTTATATGTTCAATTGTTTGTTTTTGTGGTAAGTTTGATTTTAGCTAGTAATTTGATGCTATAAAAACGGGGCGTGTCATTATGGTTGATTGGGTCTGCGGGATTTCGATTCTTTGGCTTCACTTTTCTATAATGGAAGGAAGCGGGGACGCGTCGTCCATCTTTTTTTACAGTCTATGGTGTAAATGGCTCGTCCGTGAGACGCGCAGCGTTGTGACGCAGCTCTTGCAAATTACCTTTTTTGTTCGTTGTCTGTCATTTCGAAGCTGAAGTTACAGATATTTTTCTTTAGTTTTAATTTGCCTAACGTTCGATCTGACCATTTTTAAATGGTGGGCGTTTACGCAGTTGGCTAGAGCAGTGCTGAGAACGGAGGTGCGCTCACTCTATTGGTTCGTAAGACTGCCACTCATATGCTCTGGAACAGAGTAATATCGCATCCACATCGCAACGTTTCAAATCGCGATTGCGATTTGATTTCGATTAATCGCACAGCCCTAGTTGGAGTCAGATATGTATTTGAATTATGCAAGTCTAGGGTTGGGTATGGTTTGAATTTGATCAATTCCGATTCTTTTCGATTCCCAGTTTTGATTCCAATGTAATTAAATAATGATATTAGTCTGATGAAGAGAAGCTCGAAACGTCACCTGTGGTGAGAACACAAATAAATATTTTTATATCTCTGGAGCTGAGGTGTGCCTACTTAGATTTTTTGATTAAATTATGAGATTTATCCTGTGTCTCTTTTTTGCAAACCATTTAGTTGCAGCTGAATAACATGAACAAAAATCAACAGGCTACATAAAAACTGGACTCTTTAAGAGCTGTTTGTGTGCAAAATAGAACTGCATGATTCTAGATAAATTGAGGGTTTTTTCCCCAATGGAAGTTGTGGTTCTCTTATGATTCTGAAGAAAAAAACATTAGATAACTAAACAAAATCACATGTAATTTATGAGTCCTGTAATGATTCAATGACTCACTCATGATGTACTTGTTTCATTAATGGATGAATCAGTGTTCTTGAATGAATCTCTTGTATTATTTAAAGACAAATAAATTTTAACAGACCCTTTTCGCCACCTACTGGCATAACAGTGATTACGTTTACATGGACGTCAATACTCTGATTTTAATACGATTAAGACAATACTCGGATTAAGAGCCTACCATGTAAACATACATTTTTGATGACCTTAATCCGGCTAAAGTCATAATCGAAGTAAACACAAACAGAATTAAGACGTGGAGTATTCCTATTTTAGTCGCATTATTGAAGTGCAGTACAGACATGTACACACCTTAATCAAACTATTACCGTAGTGTAGGACTTTTTGCCGCATTTTGCGACAGGACACACACACGGCAGTGGTCAACCGTTTGACGGCAAATAAAAGAGCTTCAACACCGCTTTGCCCCCCACGAACATCCCTGTGCCCCCACTCCGGACCGAGGGAGATGGGCGGACTTTAGTTTAGCGTGTATAATAGTCTAACTTTGTAAGATCGTGATGAATGAGCAGAGGTGGAAAGAGTATGAAAATATTTTACTCAAGTAAAAGTACCATTACATTAATGAAATTTTACTCAAGTACAAGTAAAAGTACCAGTCTAAAAATCTACTCAAGTAAAAGTAAAAATAGCTCATTTAAAAGGGTGTCAAACTCAGTTCCTGGAGGGCCACAGTATAGATAGAAGCTTCATCTGAAGTGGCATTTAGACGTATTTACACTCTGTTTAATGCAGGACATGAATGCATTTAGTCTGCAGTTACAAACGCATAAATAATGTTTTGATATACAAGACATAAAGGCCCGGTTTCACAGACAGGGCTTATACTAATCCAGGATTAGGCCATAGTTCAATTAGGACATTTAAGTAATTTTTATAAACATGCACCGATAAAAAAACATTACTGGGGTGCATCTTGAGACAAAACAAAGGCACAGATATATTTTAAGATCAGTCAGTGCAAGTTTATTTCAGTTGAAACGGCTCAGACTTACCTTTTAGTCTAGGACTAGGCTTAAGCCTTGTTTGTGAAACCGGGGGAAAATGTTGAATACTCAATTGAAAATATATTAAAAAAAAAAATGTAAAAGATACTTTAAATGTGAAATTAAAACCGCCAGTAGGTGTCACCAAGTCACTGTTAATAAGTGAGTCATTGCGACTGAACCAAATAATTTAAACAGTTGATTCCTTGAGGAACTAAACACCGTCATGTTGCTCAGAGACACAAAACAGTGCTGTGGCTGTGTTTGGGATTATTTGTGTTGTTGATATAGCACAAAAACAGGAAATATGGTATCTAAAACGCAAGTCTCTTAATTAACTTCTTGATTATTGAACTGTTAAAAAGATAAAAAGTCTGTGTAATCATGCTGATTTTTGGAGAAAAAAAACACTCTTCCTGTGATACTGATTTACTATATGAAATGATATAAAAATGCATTTTCTGCCCCTATATTTTGTGATCATTTTAAATGCCTTTTAACAGACTGAATCACGTAGTGAAAGAACAAGAAGTCTAATCTAGACTTCACGGCACACTGTAGGAGTGTTTTGTTTGGTTAAATACTGATAATGTAAAATCGCACAGCTTTAAAACAACAATTATGATATTAACGCAGACGATATATATCGCACACCCTGCACTACTGTCTTTTTGGCTAATTTGTGCAAAACCTTTGCTAAACTGCCAAAGCTTCATTTTAACCACCAATGCAACAATGCAAGTATTTACCTCTACATGCTTGTGAAGAGTTGATGTCGAGATTTTATAAGCTGCTAGTTTGGTCTCCCTAGGCAAACACAGCTTACACTGCATAATAGAGCATAAACATGGCCAGGGGTTCACTTCGTTTCCTTCGAGTTCAACTTCAGCAGAATACGATGGGGTTTGGTTTTCAGCTGTGTCTGCACCACTAATGCCTGTCTGTCCGTCTGCATCTTTCTTCTGATTTTAGCGCCAGTTTGTTCTCCTGCCCATTATTTACTGCAGTAGTTTCCAGAGAGCAATGTTTTTTAGTTTTTTTTTTACTCAGTAATTAATGTGTTTTAAAATGTAGCAAAGTACAACACTTCAAACTAAATATACTTAAGTAAAAGTAAAATTACAGATTAAAAAAATTACTTTAAAAAGTAGAAGTACACAAAAAAGCTACTCAATTACAGTAACGTGAATAAATGTAATTCTTTACTTTCCACCTCTGTGAATGAGTTAGTTTTTAATAAATTTAAAGGGAGCGCTCTTTGCATGCTGTACATATTTGTACATATAGTCATGTACATATATGCTTTGCATATATTGAGAATTTAAATAAAACTTGTGTTTTTCATGCTTGACAAGCAGCCACGTACGACACAGAGATAGCTAACTACTACACTATATAGATAAAGATAATAATTTCAGAAGCACAGAGTGATGTGATTCTGCAACCGAGCCTGGTCCAAACACAGGATTTAGGTAAGGAAACGGTTATTAATTATTTTTATTGGCTGCCATGCCAAATCATGCACCTGCTTGCATATATATTCAGTATGTCACAGAAGTGAGTACACCCCTCACATTTCAGCAACAATTTTAGTATATCTTCTCAATGGACAATGCAGTAGTCAATGTGCAACTTGTATAAAAGTACAAATTTACTGTCCTCTAAAAATAACTCAACATAGAACATTATTGTCCAAATAACTGGCAACAAAAATGAGTACACCCTAAGTGAACATGTCAAAACTGTGTCCAAAGTGTCAATATTTTGTAGGGGCAACATTGTTTTCTAGCACTGCCTTAATCCTCCTGGGCATGGAATTCACCAGAGCTGCACCGGTTGTTGCTGGCATCCTCTTCCACTCATCCATAATGGCATCACGGAGCTGCTGGATGTTAGACACATGGTCCTTCTCCACCTTCAGCTTGAGGATGTCCCACATGTGCTCAATAGGGTTCAGGTCTGGAGACATACTTGGCCACATGTTGGAATCCATGTTTCCCTCATTGAAGCACAGCTCCCCAGAACCAGCAGCACTCATGCAGCCCCAGACCATGTCATTACCACCACCATGCTTGACTGTAGGCAAGACACACTTTTCTCTGTACTCCTCACCAGGGCGTTGCCACACATACTGGACACCATCTGAGCCAAACAAGTTTATCTTAGTTTCATCAGACCACAGGACATGGTACCAGTAATTCAGGCTCTTAGAGAGGTTGCCTTCAGCAAACTGTTTGCAGACTTTCTTGTGAGCCAGCTTCAGAAGAGGCTTCCTTCTGGGACGACGGCCATGCAAGCCAACTTGTTGTAGTGTGCTGTGTATGGTCTGAGCACTGACAAGCTGACCTCCTGCTTCTGCAACCTCTAAAGTCAAGTCAAGTCACCTTTATTTATATAGCACTTTTAACAATGTAAATTGTGTCAAAGCAACTGCACAATATCAAAAAAGGAAAATGGTGTGTCAATAATGTAAAATGAAAAGATAAAAAAAAAAGTTTCAGTTTCAGTTAAAGGCATTTCATTATTGCATTCAGTGATGTCATCATCCAGCTCAATTAAGTTTAAATAGTGTCTTTGCAATCAGGTCGACGATATCGCTGGAAATGAACCTTGAACATTGGGAGAAACCAGGCTCAGTCGGGGGGCCAGTTCTCCTCTGGCCAAACGAACCAGCAGTTCAATTCCAACTGCAGCAAAGTCAGATTGTAAGGGCTCAACTGGTTCCAGTGGTCTTTCCCGATGGCTGTCTAAGTGGCGGGGTCCTCACTGGGGATCTGTCTCTGGCACTCATCTCGGTGTCCTGGTCTCCGCTGACGTTCAGGGCTGTAGAGGTCGTCTCTGAGTAACAAGCTAACCAGCTGATGCGCTGCACTCGCGGTTTTAAAAAGCGAACGATCAAATTGGTTAGATTTGATAGATAATACCAGAAATATGGTGGGAATGAAGTTATATATTATCAATTTAAACAACAGAGAGTGAAAGTAAGATAAAGATTCAATAAAAAAGCAGAGCTACAAACGCAAACCTCTCAGCAGCACAACAGACAGGGACAGACTGAAGACAGACTAAAGACTTAACTTGACAAACAGAATTAAGACGTGGAGTATTCCTATTTTAGTCGCATTATTGAAGTGCAGTACAGACATGTACACACCTTAATCAAACTATTACCGTAATGTAGGACTTTTTGTCGCATTTTGCGACAGGACACACACACGGCAGTGGTCAACCGGAATGCTGGCAGCACTCATGCGTCTGTTTTTTGAAGCCAGCTTCTGCACCTGAAGCACAGCACAAGGACTCAACTTCTTTGATCGACCCTTGGCCTGGGTCATATTAGTCACATATGTGAGTGATTTATATTGTGTTATTTTACTTTGTATTATGCTATTTACTCAATATGGTATTATTTTACTCAAAAAATATGATGCATGGTCATTAAAGTAATCAACATACTGATTAATATGTTGAGTTATTCCAATACTGGATGTCCTAATGTAGAATGTAAGTCTGAGGGCCTATCCACTGGGTAGTACTGGTGGTTTCCATTGGATTGTATCGGTGAACTTAAATAACCTTATGAACTTTGGGAGACTTCCAGAGTATGAGGGGTAAACAAGTTTGATGTACGACTCATGTGACCAACTTATTGGGAGCGGAATAAAAGTAGCTGGTCTGGCCAAATTCCACCATTGGCCAGGTGGGCTGATAAGAAATTGTGGCAAACCAGATAGGCATAGCCAATTAAAAACCGAAACTACCAATTATGGTAAGAAAGAAAGATATAAAATGGATGCGCGGACAGACAAAGACTCAGATGCAGCGGCTGTCATCTCGGCTTTGTTGCTATGGACAATAAAGTCTTATTTTGACATCTGGAATGCTGCTTCTTGAGCTTTGTTGACAAATTTGAAAAGACCATCGTTTGTTTCCACAACATTTACTGGTGATGTGCTAGCACGTTTGTATTTTTTCTTCGCTGCTCTAAATAGTGGTTGCTTGTGGCAACACAGCACAACTTCCTGTGTTTGCAGCCTTAAAGGGGTCATATGATGCAATTTCAAGTTTTCCTTTCTCTCTGGAGTGTTACAAACTGATTGTGCATAGATAAGATCCCTGAAGTTGCAAAGACTAGGAATGGGTGGATCGATCCTAAAGTATCCCCATCTTCACACAGATCTTCAACAGATCACTGGAGCTGTGTGAAGTCCCCTCATGCTTCAAATGCTCCACCATCATCCCCGTCCCAAAGAAACCCAAAATTACTGGACTTAATGACTACAGACCTGTGGCCCTAACGTCTGTAGCCATGAAATCATTTGAAAGACTGGTTTTGGCTCATCTGAAGGACATCACTGGACCCTTACTGGACCCCCTGCAGTTTGCCTACAGAGCAAACAGATCAGTGGATGATGCAGTAAACATGGGACTGCACTACATCCTGCAGCATCTGAACAGACCAGGGACTTATGTGAGGATCCTGTTTGTGGACTTCAGCTCCGCTTTTAACACCATCATCACGGAAACCCTTCAAAATAAACTAACTCAGCTCTCTGTCCCCACCTCCGTCTGCCAGTGGATCAACAGCTTCCTGACAGACAGACAGCAGCTAGTAAAGCTTGGCAAATTCACATCCAGCACTCGAACCATCAGCACTGGAGCTCCTCAGGGCTGCGTTCTCTCCCCACTGCTCTTCTCCCTCTACACCAACGACTGCACATCTAAAGACCCCTCTGTCAAGCTCCTGAAGTTTGCAGACGACACCACACTGATTGGCCTCATCCAGGACGGTGACGAGTCTGCTTACAGACAGGAGGTTAAGGAGCTGGCTGTCTGGTGCAGTCTCAACAACCTGGAGCTTAACACGCTCAAAACTGTGGAGATGATCGTGGACTTCAGGTCCACAATCAATAATTGCAATAATAATCGTTTCCTGAGCAGCAAATGATAATAGATTTATTTCTGAAGGATTATGTGACACTGAAGACTGGAATAATGTGCATTTTATGCATTTTAAATTACATTTTTAAAATAGGCCTACATTAAAATAGAAAATAGTTATTTTAATGGTTATATTTCACAATATTGCTTTTTTACTGTATTTTTGTTCAAATAAGTGCAGCCTTGGTGAGCATGAGACTTATTTAAAAAATATTACAAAATCTTACTAACCTCAAACTTTTGTGTACATGTAATATTTATTTTAAATAGGCTAATTTGTGTAAGTAAATTTAAACTGTTGTAAAAAGTTCAAATGGATTCTGTTATGTTCTGTAATTGCTTCTAATAAATCTGTCAGAAAAAATACAGCATTCTGGCAGCCTTTTAAAAATATTAACCATGGTTTTATTACAGTAACCACAGTATTTGTAGTAAAACTGTAGTAACCACAAATTTACCAAGGTAATAATAATAATACATTTTAGTTACTGTATGTTTATTTTTCATGAGGTACCCTCAAAGGTGCACCTTTGTAACTTATCTATACCCTTAAAGCATGCATACTTGTATGGTACTAATATGCTCCCTTTTAGGGGTATAGGTGCACCTTTGAGGTTACTGCCCCAGTGAAGGGCTAAAATACCATTTTAGTATATTTCATTTCTGACAGTGTAAACAAAACAAGGCCTGTGAAATGTTACTGACATGTAGTACTTCGATTCTAGACCAAAATTGTTCGAGGAAATAGCAGAGCAAGTGAGCTATCGTGCCATTCATGTGGAAGCAATTCAGTTCATAGCGTGTGAGTAAATTGTGAGATTTGTGAGATAAAATCACCAAAAGTTGTACTGTGAGGATGTGTTGCAAATGTTATTCGCCGATTCTGACTCTGAAGGGGAATATTTGCCTTTTGGAAATGATGATCGGCCGTCTAATGACCGCGCTTCTCCCCATACATTTTTGCGTGCGCAAGGCGCGAGTGTTCACAAAGCACAAACAAATGATAATTTCAACACTTTGCCCACTGGGGATGGGGGTGGCAGGACATGGTCGTAGTGTCCAAAGGAGAGCTGTTGCTCGCTGATGATCGGCCAGATTGCACTATTTGCTCTGATTGCGCACACTCAAACGGCAGACAAAGTACAGCAGTCAGTTTGGGGTAGGTCTATGCGCTGTCACCTGATTGGGCAGATAGCTGGTCAACTGATCAAAAAATAGGCACATATATTTTACTATGGCACAGTAATATAGTAATAATTTACTACTTTCTCCTGTTTTACTGTTGATTTCCTCTTTTCCTGATCATTTGGAATGAGGATAAAAAGACAAAAAACAAAAACATGCAAATAAGTTCAAACTTCCATTCAATATCTATTATTTCCTGAATATTACTGATGAACTGATCAAAAAGTAGGCTACTGTTTTAGATTAGTATATTTACACCCCACATAAACTTTCAGTCACGCCCAACATTTTTCTTATTTACAGTTGATCTCTATCTTTAAGCCCTGTCAAGCCACAAGCTTTTGAAATCTTGATGTCAAAATACAGCATTTCTTTCAAAAAACCCTGGCACCTAAAGGGTTAAGGTCACCTGATATTAGTACCACCTAAAGTGGGACTAAAAAAAAATCTCACTGTCTGTAACTAACTCTCACATAAACAATGTTTTATGGCAGTCTATACAGTGAAACATAAAGGGAATCTAGTGAGAAGGGCAGATCGTGTGACAGTACCTCCATGAGCCAGTCGAGCAGCATGGCTCTCATTTTGGGCTGCAGCGATGGGTGTCTGTCTAAACTGCTCTTGCTGTGTTTGTACTTTATCTCTTTACTCAGCGTTTTCATCCAGACGTCCTCTGAGCTGCCCCAACTTCCCCAAAACAAAACAGAACACAAATACAGACTTCAGACAATGTATCAGTAAAAAACAGCATACAGAAAAATATATGACTGCACATCAACCTGAAGTTCAGTAACATTGAGATGAAGGGGATTCTTGCCGCTGAATGTTAATACTGCTACGGGACTGACATGGCATCTTACGCACAGAATTATAAATATGAGGAACACAAAGGCCAAATTCTCTTAATCGTCCATCACAAGGAGTAAAACCTAAGAATATAGTTCTCATGAGAAGAACAAGATTGTTGAGCTTCACAAAATAGAAAGTGGCTGTAAGAAAGGAGCTAAAGCATTAAAAATACCCATTTCCACCATCAGGGGAATAATTAAGAAGTTCCAATCAACTAATGATGTTACAAATCTGCCTGGAAGAGGTCTATATCGTCCTAATGAATGGTGAGGAGAAGAGTTGGAGTGGCCAAAGACTCGCCAAGGATAGTTGAGTCTTGGCAAGCCAAAAAGAAAAAAAAGAAAAACGCCTGACATCACCACATGTTGTTTTGAAGGCTTTCAAGAAAAATTCTTGTTATCCTCGCTCATCCCAAAACAATCTCCAGCATATTCAGTTATCAGACATGACTGGAACTTCAAATGGGACTGGCTTCTATGGTCAGATGACACTAAAAAATTTGCTTTTTAGCAACAAACACTCAAGATGGGTTTGGTGCAAACAGGGATAAAAAAGTACCCCATGCCCACGGTTAATTAAATATATCTTTAATGTTGAGGGCCTGTTTTTCTGCTGGCCCCGTCTTGTTCAGATGCATGGCATCATGGATTCTATCAAATACCAACAGATAAAAAATCAAAACCTGACTGACTCTGTTAGAAATCTTATAATGAATCCATGGTTGGGTCTTCCAATAGGACAATGATCCAAAAACAAACATTAAAATGCGTCACTGAGCACAAACTGAAGCTTCTGCTATGGCCGTCTCAGTTCCCTGACCTGAACCCTGAGTGAGGTGAACTGAAGAGAAGAAGCTGTGAATCTGAAGGATCTGGAGAGATTCTGTTTAAAGGAATGGTCTCTGATCTCTTATCAGGTCTTCTCCAAACTCTTCAGGCATTATAGGAGAAAACAGAGCTGTTATCTTGGGAAAAGGACGTTGCAATAATTGGGTGCCAACATTAACTTGAGAGAAAAACAATTGTTTATTAATGAGATTTCCCCCCAACTTTCCATTGTTTTACTTCAATGATAGGTTGGAATTTTGTGAATTTTTTGAATGAAAGATCAAAAGGATAAACAAGATTTATTTATTATATAAAGCAGATTCATTTTCACAGCCAACTTTGCTCACATTTACTAAGGCTGCCAAAATGACACTGTATGAACATTCAGTTGCACATGCCACACAAAAACAGATGTGCAACAAACTGACTGCATTTTTAAAAATTATTAACATTACATATATACAGTGGGGAAAATAATTATTTGATCCCCTGCTGATTTTGTAAGTCTGCCCACTTAAAAAAAATTAAAAAAGAAGGGTTTATCATTTTTAAGGTATACTCTGTAAAAATTATCATGATTTTAACAGTAAAAGACTGTAAAAATGCCACAGTAAAAACCTGTTAAATAATTAACAGTGTTTCCTTACTATATACGGTGAATAACTATAATAAATCTAACCTTTGTTTTTGAGAAAGTAGCCTCAGAGTTGACTCTCATAGACTGAGTCAGAAACCACACCCTAACCCCTCATTCACTAGTCCCTACATTAGTTCACTATATAGTCCACTAGACAGAGTGATTGAGAACAAATGAATGAATCCAGACACTGATGAACACCTGCTGTTAACAAACACAATCACTGAAGGAAAGAAGAAACAAAACTACAACTGAAATACAGCCACAGCCTGAAATGAAATCAACTGAAATAAAACAGCAGAGGATGATTAAACAACTCCACAAACAGCATCACCAGCTCCACTTATAGCTAACCAATCTGTCTTCATTTCTCTCATATATCTACAGAAATTTGAGAATTAATAGAGGTTTATATTGTATTGAAAATGTTTTGTTTGACTGTACCATTTGTGATCATCAGTGTTTGCTTTAGTTGGGCTCTTGACTCGTTGATGTTGTAACTGTGTTTGTGAAGCACATTTGTTACGACAAGTGAAGCCACAAGAAGCTGTAATTAAGAAGTTTTGGTTAACTGTTGATGGTCATGATATGCCCTGATTCACTGAACTCAATTAGTGTCAGATGATATGGGTGAGCTGTAATTAATTTCATATTTACAGTAGTATTATTACTCTACAAGATAACTTGACAAACTACGAAGGAATTTAAAACATTTTATGCACAAAGCCTTTAGAGCGACAGCACCATTTAGACACACGGACATCAGGAATCAGCACGTGAACCTCAACAATGGTGACTATTAATAATAAAACACAATTCATGCCACAAAGCATGCTGGGTACCAGTACAAAACTCCCAGCATGCATTGCAGCATGAATAAAATATGCAGCTGAATGTTCTTACTATTTTCTTTATTTGCTTTTATTTTGGTGTTGGTTTAGATTTGACTTTTCAGTAGACAGTTTTGTGATGTTCAGAGTTGAACCGATTTTTGTATCATTTCTGATTGTCACCAGTTTTGAGATTCATACGCTGATTGTTGATGTCTGTGTCTGTTTAAACCCTATCATAACTCAATAAATTTATTTGTGCATATTGTGTTTATCAGTGCATTACACTATATCACGATGGTCCTGACATCACAAATATGAGTCTTATCTGGTCATAGATTTCTTCAGATGATCTTGTTTTAATAATTGTGCTTAATATACACAACTAATTAAAGCAACCAATGAAAAGCTAACTTTAAAAAGGCACGGTTCAAGAGTCCAAATAAAGCATGATCGCCATTATGGTGACTTCAAATGAAAGTCTGCTGAGATCTTGAGAGATTTAATGTGTTTTATTTCAGTTGATTTCATCTTTGGCTGTAAGTTGTGTTCCTCTGCTCTTTTTTTCTCTTTCCTTCTGTGATTCTACTTGTTAACAGCAGCTGTTCATCACTAAAGCTCAATTCTCATTTAATTAGTCACTTAATTATCTCATTAACGTCCTCATTGCTTCAGTGTTACTTCAACACTCTGTAGTGTGGACACATATAAGTGCTCTATAAAACTGAGGATTTTGCTGTGGGATTAAAGCGGTTAAATGTGTGAGATGAAGAAAAAACACACTGTGAAATGTATTTTTAACATAAATATACTGTTAATTTAATTTACGGAAAAACAGCAACATACTACAAAATCTAACTTCCTGTTGTGTTTTGTGTGTCATCATTGTGCTGGAGAGTAGAGCCTGTGTTTAAGTCAAGGACGGACAGAGAAACACTGATGTTATGTTGCATATTGCTTTAGTTAAAGGCAGTAACTGTGTAATTACTGATGCAATAATAATCTTTTGGCTAATTTCAATCATACGTGTATGTGTGTTGCTGTTATTTGCAAGAGATCTGAGTTGAACTAATGCTTTTAATGACTTTGCATAAATCAGTAGGTTTTTCTTCATGGACTTAAGCAAAATAGCTCTCAATACCATTATGTTCACACTATTTAATTATTATAAATATTAGCTTATAAACAAATGGCAGTTGGACAATTTAAGTGCAGTCGGTTTCAAATGAAATGAGTTAACTGAAAGGTTTGTATATTAACATTGTATCTGATAAGGAAATTTTTTTCGGTTTTTCACTGTAAATTTAAACAGCTCTGTAAATCCTAAAATGTTGCTACCGTATTTTTCACGGTAAAGTTCTGGCTGCCGGTATTCTACCGTAAATTTAACAGATTATTTTTTACAGTGTGGGTTTATTTTAACTCATAGAATATCAACCAAAATATCCAGAAAAAAGCAGCATACAAATGTTAAAAAAAGATTTACATTTTAGCAAGCCAAATAAGTATTTGATCCCCTACCAACCAGCAGGAATTTTGGCTCCCACAGATTGGTTATGTGCACACATGGAACACACATTAGTCCTGTCACTTTAAGAAGATGCTCCTAATTTCAGCTCGTTGTGTGTATAAAAGATCATCCATTCCAACCTCTCCACTACCATGGCCAAGACCAAAGAGCTGTCAAAGGACAAGACTGTAGACCTACACAAGACTGGAATGGGCTACAAGACCATCAGCAAGCAGCTTGATTATATTCGCAAATGGAAGAAACACAAAATAACTGCCAATCTCCCTCGGTCTGAGGCTCTGAATGAATTGTGTGCACTATTAGGCGTGTTGGATTTGAAGCAGCACTGCACAGATCGATTGGTGCATGACATTCAAAAGCACAAGGAGCTGTCTACTCCCTAATCGCTCCCATGTTTTGATGTTATACACCGATCAAGCCTAATGATCCAATGGACCATTCAATTTGATGTGTGATTAATTGCCACATCATGTAATTAATTACCAGCCCTAATACATACAGTATCATATGACAGTTATTAAAAAATATGATTAAATTAAGGTGTTTAGGTTGTCCTTTTTTCTTCTTTCTTTATGTCCTACTAATTTCCTAAAGAATTTTGTCAGGCATTTCTCTGTTAATCTCAAATACTTAAAAAGAGTCACTTCTAGAGGTGGCACAAGATTGTGTATAATGTTCCGCGATGTTTAGTGGCAGATGCCACAGTCCACTGAAAATCGGATGCTCCTCTGAACATAGCGGCATGTGCCAGTGTCTTCTGTGCGTAAGATGCCACCTAATGCTACTTCTGTCTCTGTGTCAGTTTGCAGTTGTTCTGTAATGAATTTCACACAATCTGGTCACAATGTACTTTCACTACAGGAACACACCTGAGTGTTGGGAGTGGAGATGGCTGTGCATCTGGAGTTTGATCAGACGAGTCAGACACAACTTCATTCACGCTGTTCAGATCAATCTGCCTCCTTACATTCTGAACAGACAACACATTTACATAAATGTCCAAATATAAAGATGAAACCATGTACTACACAATACACAAATGCATAGTGTATACATAACATCACTGATCTTACCTACAGAGTAGAGTCTCAACAAGTACGTACTGTAACTGTAAGCCATTGCATTAGATACAATAAATACAAAAGATGTGTCTGATGAAATAAGCACTTGTCAAGCAAAATGTGTTAATTCTGAAATACAGACATAATGTTGAATCTGTATGTCATTGTGATGATCTACATCTGTGGTTCCTCTGCTACGACTTGTGAACTTAAGGAGAACCGACGTCATGCATCCACTAAAAATCTCAGAAACACCATGCTCAGAAAAGTGCAATTATTTCTGAGAAAAGTTCCCGTTGCATTTTGTTTGCAGATGCCACTTGCTTATTGTTTTGTATCTAATGCAATGGCATTCGGACATTTTTAATTGAGACGTACATTTCCAAATACTTTTTGGGGCCACTGTATATGTATTTTATTTTTTTGAAATACCTGAGAGTCATTAAACTTTTTTATTGATTTTCTCCTCTTGTTGCACTGTAAAACAAACAAACAACAAAATCCAGCATTACAACTGACTGACGTACATGCACAAACAGTACCACATACACACTGACCAAATACAAAATAAACAAACATATACTGTACTTACCTCTTTCTTTACTCTTGCTATCTTGTGTGTGTTTCCATTCACAGATCTAGCTTGCCGGCATCCATTAAAGACACAGGGAGAGAAGAAAACTGGTCAGGTTATGCTACCAAATGTTCCCACATGCATGATAAAACCTGAAATGATCAATATTACGGGAAGTAGCTAATGGTCATAATAGCTTAAGAAACATACACAATAATATCACAATAAAAATGTAAAACTGGTCATATGAATGGTTTGTATCAGGGTTATGCTTGGGTCTTGGATATAGAAAATATTATGATCTCAGTATAAAAACATTAAAAGGCAATGGAAGTCTGCTATGACAGCAAACACAACAGTAATTACACTACAATCACAGTAATAACACTGCTCTTACCTTCTTCTGGCCATTATCTTCGGTATGCAAGTAAGATATAAGTTGTTATGTATGTCCCTTCTTCAGAAGATGGCCTATCATGGAAATATGATGCTGCATTATTTGAGTTCATGATAAATCAGTTTCCGGGAAAACTACAGCAAATGCACCGACAGTGTTTGACAACAAAATTACGATCAGGTCTAAAGTCAAATATAGTCACTTTACCAATAACCATACACATTTAATCGCAGTGTCATGTGTTTTATCTAAGTTATCAATACTGCTGCGCGCCAAATTACTCTCTGGCTACACGCGACGCGAGAATTTAGTAAACATTACATGCATCATAAAGAAGTTTATAATTCTGAATGGCAAACTAATGTTCATATTTATGAGGCTATTTCCCTGTCCTCCACGAGTTTAGCCTGTTAGCATTGCCCACTGGTGACTTATATGCAACCAACAAGATGTGCATGCACAATACAAGACGTAATTTAGCTAAATACTATGTAAAGCTAACAGTAAATTAATACGTTCAGGTGGCGTTATTAATAAAGTTAGAAATAAACAAAGCAGAGTGCAATTCTAAGTGCAATTACATAAATAAAAAATAAGTACTAAAGTCGGTGCATTCGACAGCTGCTCCACGATCATAAAAATGCATGCATTATATATTTACTAAAAAATAACGATTGTGTAAAAATGACATGCACTTCTTACCGGAGCAAGTTGGTTTAGGACTCTCGCGCCGGCGCCAAGGCTCGTGAGCGCGCATGCGCTCGTGCGTGTGATCCACCCCGCGCGCGCTTTTCCTGTTTGACTACTTTTGCTATTTTAGGCCGTTTTTCACAAGAACAAGAACACGTCACTTATTTGTGTATTCTTAGCTATAATTAAATATCTATGAATATTTAGCTTCAATATTTGAAACATCCATTTGAAAGAAAAGTTTAGACTTTCGATTTCTAGCCGTGAGATGTTTTACATCCAAACCGCTGGTTTTTATCTCTCGGACTGAGAAAAATGAAGACGATATACATCTGTTATTCTTTGAACGTACTTTAAACACACATTTTTGTTTACATTGCTTTAATATTAGGCTTTCTTCCTCTACGCTTTCTAAAGCGTTTCCTGGAGCTCAGAACCGCACTGACCAATGGGAGGAGCGCTTGTGCTGCCGCGTGCGCCTCGTGAGAATGTAAACACACGTGTGGAGCTAAAGCATGCACTCAGGTGATCGACCAGTTTAGTTTTATTTTCTAAGAAGTTATATTTTTATATACTCTCGCATCTAGGCCAGTTACACTAAGCTATTAAGTTATTAATAATTTTGACAGAATAGTTGGCATCTACAGTACAGTTTAAGAATCCTAACTTTTCTCACCAGCCCACCACTCATATTCCCGCAATGACTTCTTCCTCACCAGTAATTCTATTAGATCAAATATTTCTGAATCAAAGATCCATCCAATAGTAATTAGGATCATGTCCCAGTAACATTAAAATGGAACATAATTAGTCCACATAAACCCATTACTAGATGGTGATTTAACACATCTCTTCTGAAAGACCATTACTTCTATTTAAAAGAGAGTGGGCATGCTTTCTAGAGATGAATGACTCCCCGGAATCATCTCCATCTCTTCTGTGGGAAGCAGGCCCTGCACTGGCCCTTTACGGGCCCACTTAGGTTTAACCTAAGGGCCCCCAGCAGGCTGCCAGAGCAGGGCCCCTGCGAATTTGCTCATTGGCAAAACGTTGGCCCCTTAGCACTGGCCCTGCACTGGCAGCCCTCACGTATCCTCCAGGAAGCCTAAGCGCTGTTTTATTGAAAATAATAAAGTTTGAAGTCACCGTTATGGAGGTAAGCGCTTGCTTTAGTTGGATTCCTGACCCTTGACTTTTTAACTTAAATTTTTATCTGGCTGCTGTAACTGTGTTTTTTGCAAGAAACATAACAGATTTTATGATTCACTCATGATGTAGTGGCCTGACTCCCTGATCTCACCCAGAGTTTGATCTCTGAGGACGTTATATAGAGAAATTATTTGGACAGGATCATATAGACTCAAAATTTAATGTAGTGGTAACCTAGATCTACTATAAAGGGAAATTATTAAACCTAAACGACGTTCTCAGAGATCAGCCTCTGAATGAGGTCAGTGAATCAGGACACTACATGACCATCTGATCAGTGCATCTTCTCACAGCTTTTGTTATAACAAATGTGCTTCAGAAACACACAGTTATAGAAACCAGAGAAACATTAAAATTAAGAAGTCAAGGGTCAAGAGCCAACAAAAGCAAGCGCTTACCTCCATAACGGTGACTTCAAACTTTATTATTTGCAATAAAACAGCGCTTAGGCTTCCTGGAGGCTAAGCGAGGGCTGCCCGTGCAGGGCCAGTGCTAAGGGGCCAATCATGTTTTGCCAATGAGCAAATTCTCAGGCACCCTGCGCTGGCAGCCCTAAGTGGGCCCGTGAAGGGCCAGTGCAGGCTTGTTTGCAGGGAGTACTAAGAGGAAAAATAATTTTATTCTCCATTTAAAAAAAAAGAAAAGAGAAGGAACAACAAGCAGAACTGGAACAAAAAAAATCAAAGAACTAGAAGACACCAATATAAATAACCCAACAGAAATAACACAGGATACATTAAGAAAATATAAATATAACTTTAAATTAAATGAATTAAACAAAATAAACACAACCAATTCCTAATTCATAGGCTAAGACAAGAAAACTTCCATCACAGATCTGGGGCCGTATATAAACTTCTCAGAAATGCTCTTAAGAATAGTCTTAAGCTTTGACTTAAGTGTCAAAAAATTCTTAGTTACAAGTAGGAGTTATCTAAGAGCAGAGCCGGCCCAAGGCATAAGCGAACTAAGCGGCTGCTTAGGGCCCCGTGGCCACCAGAGGGCCCCCAAGAGTAGTCTACATGAAATGACCGTTTATTTTATTTTATCTTATATTCGTGATATATGTCAATGGACAGTGGTAATTATACAAAAGTGAAATATTAAATAATTAAATATTCTATACATATAATTTGTATTATTTCCATAGCGACGTGTCATGCAGGCACAATAATGAGCATGTTGATAATAATGGATAACTTCGGGGAAGTCGTGGCCTAATGGTTAGAGAGTCTGACTTGTAATCCAAAGGTTGTGGGCTCGAGTCTCGGGCCGGCAGGGATTGTAGGTGGGGGGAGTGAATGTCCAGCGCTCTCTCCACCCTCAATACCACGACTGAGGTGCCCTTGAGCAAGACACCGAACCCCCAACTGCTCCCCGGGCGCCGCAGCATAAATGGCTGGTCCGGGTGTGTGTTCACGGTGTGTGTGTGTGTTCACTGCTGTGTGTGTGTGTGTGTGTTCACTGCTGTGTGTGTGTGTGTGTGTTCACTGCTGTGTGTGTGTGTGTGTGTGTGTGTGTTCACTGCTGTGTGTGTGTGTGTGTTCACTGCTGTGTGTGTGTGTGTGTTCACTGCTGTGTGTGTGTGTGTGTTCACTGCTGTGTGTGTGTGTGTGTTCACTGCTGTGTGTGTGTGTGTATTCACTGCTGTGTGTGTGCACGTTGGATGGGTTAAATGCAGAGCACGAATTCCGAGTATGGGTCACCATACTTGGCTGAATGTCACTTCACTTATTATAACCTATGCGCCGGTGTTCCGGACGCTGCCGTGTGGATCCGTCGGATTAACATCACGTAAATTCACCTATTTCTCCCGAAATACATGAAAGTAAGTGGTCAGTTAGCTGGGAGAAAAACAGAGTAAACTTTATGGTAGCCTACACAATATGTAGACGATTTGATAGGAATAAAACATGTCGTCCATTAATTGAAAGGATTAATATTGCCGCTTTCCACAGAAATCAGCGCATAGCCTATTTAACAAATTAAATGTATTTTTTTCACTTAACTGAAGTGTATTTAAATGTCTGAAACCTAAAATAAACTGTATTTGGTTTAAAACACTGAACAGTTATGAAATATGAAAAGCACAGAGCACGTCTTTCTTTTTATTTTTTTCTGAGCTCGTCTTTCTCAGGCTCAGCGCCAGCCAAAGCGATCGCGTGGGGGGGGAGTCAACATGGCACAAATTTGTGCCACAAATCAGAGGTGCGTTTCTCAAAACCATTGTTAGCTAACTGTGGTCCTTATTTCCACTGAACTCTATTTGTAACGACAGAACTTGCGACCATAGTTGCTTTTGGGAAATGCACCCCTGGTCAGATCAGTAAAAATTGCCATAACTTTCCTGGGTATGTATTTTTGTAATAACAATAAGCTTCTGTTTCATAAACTGATAACAGCTTAACATTATTTACCTCAGTCTACATTTTGCGTCTTTGCTATTATATTCCAATATCATTATGCCTCAATTAGCTAGATATAAATTAAGAGTTGTTGTTTTATATTTACAGATGCTCTCTGTTGTGTTTAATATTTATTATAAAAAGTATGACTTGTAATAAAAGTACAACTTCGATTAATATGTATGTTGTTAAAATAACATTCTGTTATTTAAATGCATTGTCTGCTGGTTTATTTAGCTACTTTTCAGCACATTAAGAATGCCACTTAATACTTTACCCCCGGTTTCTTGTTTCACAGACAAGCCTTAAGCCTATTCCTAGACTAAAATGTAAATATGAGCTATTTCAACTGAAAGAAACTTGCACTGACTGATCTTAAAACATGTCAGTGCTTTTGTTTTGTCTTATGATGAACACCAGTAATGATTATTTTTCTAAGGCATGTTTATAAACATCACTTAAATGTCCTAATTGAACTATGGTTTAATCCTGGCTTAATCCTGGTTTAGTCTGTCTGTGAAACTTTGACCTAAGAATTTGAATGTTAAAGTGAAAATTAACACTTGACCACTGTTGTAAGTTTGCAACTATTACAATTATAAATCACAGAAGGGTAAAAACATGCAGTATGATGTAAAAGGAAAGGGAAGTGGTCTGTGGCCAAGTATGGGGACCCATACTCGGAATTTGTGCTTTGCATTTAGTGTACACTCAGTAGTGAACATACACCCGGAGCAGTGGGCAGCCAATGCTGCGGCGCCCGGGGAGCAGTTGGGGGTCTTGCTCAAGGGTCTCACCTCAGTCGTGGTGTTGAGGGTGGAGAGAGTGTTGAGTATTCACTCTCACCACCTACAATCCCTGCCGGAGACTCAAACCCACGACCTTCAGGTTACAAATCCAACTCTCTATCCATTAGGCCACAACTGCCCCCTAAGCAACACAGCTACAACAAACACTGATAATGGGAGTGTTAGATTTATAGTGTGTGAATAATCAAGCTTTGACAATAACCAGTCATATTGGCGGCACCAAGGGGCCCCCAAATAAAATTCTGCTTAGGGCCCCATAAAGGCTTGGGCCGGCCCTGTCTAAGAGTAGGAGAGTTTTATGAAGAGGCTAAAAGCAACTTTCAGTAAAGTCTAAGACTGATTCTTAAAAGCTGACTTAAGTGTTGTGAATTAAGGACTACAATGATTTCAACACAAAATGGCTGCCCTCAGTCTCTGAATCAGCCAATAGGGAGTCTACAAGGGTGAAGTCACAGCAACATGACATCATTTATAAATCAAGACGATACAATTGTTCTGTTATTTAAATTTATTTGACAAGGCAGCTTTGCATTATGTGCAAAAGCAAATAACTACACTTATTTTACACTAAAAATAAGTACTTTTATATTTCACAATCTTGCACGATTTTATTAATAGGTTTACAGATTAATTAAATTCACAAATGGATTCTAATTATGTAATTAAGATGACTAATCACATCACCCAAATTGCACTCTCAGCTTTATATAAAAGAAAGACCAATATTCAAAACTCTTAAAAATGGAATCAAAAAGAAAATCAAACTGGTCCAAGGAAGAAAGTATTCTTCTAGTGCAATCAGTCCTTAAATGGAAGGACATCATACGAGGAAAATTCAGTCCAACTGTAACAAGTAAAGGAAAAAAAAAATGCATGGCAACAAATTGCCATGACTATAAATGCAGCATTTCCTCGGACAAGCCGGTCTGCTGAAGACTGTGAGAAAAGGTGGTACAATGTATTGGCAACATCTCGCAAAGAGATTGCAGCATACAAGGGAAGCATGAATTTTAATCTTACTAAACTTTTTTTTTTTAAATATAAAATGATTGTTTCTGTGTGGTCAGTCGCTGAATTCTTGTGAAATAGGTGGAGGCCCTCCATGTGATCCTCTGTCTGAGATTGCTGAAATGGTAGAGGAGATACTGGGAACGGCCAACCCTTCCATTTGTGGGATTGCAGATGCCCCGGACACTGCACTGCTCAAATTAAAGGAGTTACAAAATTAATGTGAATTAATAATTTCTTTATTAAATTGACATTAGTTACTTTAATCTATGGACACTGAAAAAAATAACAAAAAAACACCACACCACATCGGATTGAATAAACATGTTTGCACTTTCATATTTTCTGTATGTGAATGTAGTGCCGATGACACTGGAGCCGGGCCATCTGACATGCCACATTGCACCACATCTCAGGATGTCTTCCTGTGTACTCTAGAAGAGGACACGGGGTTTGCACAGAGTGTAGCCCCTGAAGATGACATTGAGTCTCTTAAAAAAAATAAAATAAAATTACAAATCAAGTTGTTGGAAGTTCAAAATGAATTTTACACACTAAAACTGAAGAGATTAAAGAATGCTCAATGATTGAACTTATGTTTGAATAAATAAAAGTGTGTGAACACAAATTTGTTAATTATTGCTTATTGTCTACAAGTTTTTCTTACCCAAAATGTTTGCAAAACAGTCCCTTATTGATTCTCTGCTTGAACCACTTTGTAATGTGGGGTCGATGGTACTGTTGTCATTACCATCATCACTGTCATCGTCATTATCGTCATTATCGTCATCATCAGTATCATCATCAAGAAGTGGTATATTTCGAGCTTTGCAAATATTGTGCAAAATGCCGCAAGCCATAATAATGCGACTAGCACGCTCAGGGGACTGTCTAATTTCTCCATGTAGGACATGGAATCTCCTTTTCAGCTGTCCAATCCCTCTCTCCACCACAGCTCTTGTTGCTTTGTGTGCTCTTCAAGGCGAAAAATGTTACAAGAAAAAATCAAGAATACACTTATTGAACAAAACTGGTGTATTGCCTGAAGTTCAGTCCTGTACAGTACCTGTTATAATTGAGCTGCTGTTCACATTGTGGTCTTCTGTAAGGTGTAAAAAGCCAGCGTTTTAAAGGGTATCCTGAGTCACCCACCAGATGACATCCAGGGCGAACATAATTTTGTTCAAATAACCCAGTGAGGCCACTCTCAGAAAGAATCCGAGAATCATGTGTTGACCCTGGCCATTATGCCACAAGATCCAGGATCTTGTAAGCAGCATCAAACACAACTTGAATATTGATGCTGTGGAATCCTTTTCTATTGACGTATGCCTCCTCATTTACAGTTGGAGAAATTATGCGAACATGAGTGCCATCGATGGCTCCAACAACTCCAGGGAAGGCTGCAATTCTCATAAAAGCTTCTTATTTTCATATTTTTTGCCATAAAGTTTGCAGGTCAGTTGGGAAGTCAATGAACTGCCTTACTATGTTTGGGGTGGTTAGTGCTGCAATAGTGCTATTTAAGACTCTGCTGACTGTGGACTGTGATGGGCCCAAGTCATCACTGGTGCACTGCTGCATTTTTCCAGTTGCCAAAAAACGCAGAGTCATTATTACCTTCAGTTCTGCAGTTAAAGCATTGTTTCGTAGAGTGTGAGGAGTTATTGAATTTCTGACTAAGTCGGTAACAAAAAGAATACCTTGATGATCAAGTCTGTACCGTTTTATCAACTCCCTGTCATCATATAATTCCAACACATTCTTTCGTTCATTGAAAGTGCGCGGTCTCCTCCTCTGTACTGCCATCTTGTTACTCCTAACTAGGTTAGGAGACCTCCCCAGCACTCTTAAATAATTTAGGAGCTGAGACCTAGTCTTAACACTTAGGAACCTTTATGAATCACACTTATTCTTAAATCTAAGTATAGGAGTAAAATGACGTCATTCTTAGAATTTTGACACACTTAAGACTAAATTTTACTCTGAGCGACTTTATACATACGGCCCCTGGTAAATATTTGGCCAAATCAAATCAAACAAAGCAAGGTATAAAACAATAGCAGTTATTACAGACACAGCAGGGAAGTCCACCAATTCATCAGAAGAAATAAATCAAATCTTTCAAAATTTTTACAGTAAATTATATTACTCTGAAAAAGACCCGACTCAGAAAGACATCAATGCATTTCTCAATATTGCGCTTCCGCGGGTGACGTCACTTGCAGTCTTTTTTATTTTGTTCTATTTATTGATTTTGTTTTAAATCTCTCAATATTTTACAACAGTAGCCAGGTGGTGAAGACAAGAAAAAAGAAACTAAATTACAATGTCACTTGCAATCGTCGCTTGCACTTTCTGCTACCTGCGACATCACTTGCCGTGTGCATTGCCAATGGAGACAAGACACTGTGTTGCTTAAACTATTAAAATGTATTTAATACAATAACGAACAGGGTCCTGCAAGTCATCTGTAGGAGAAAAAGACAAGACCTGCAAATCCATGGCTACAGAACAGCAGAATATGAACGCAATTCGCAAAGTTTCTCGTTAAGCATTTTCCTCTCGTAGAAAACCATAAACACTTAATATGGCTTAATGTGTTAAGATAGTGCTATTAAAATACCAAATTCAATATACAGTTTATTAATGAATATGTATATAGTATTTTCCTCCTATAACACAAAACATGGGATAATGTAGCATAATGGAGTAAGATGATAAAGTGCAAACTCAATATGCTCCTCATCATTATTAAAATATACATAACTATTGTACAGGCAGGTGAGCCCAGAATAAAGCAACACGCAAAGTTTCACGTTATTTTTAATTTTTTTCAAATAGAATAAACGGTCTACACATTGTCTTTGTCCATAAGCTATATTACGTGTTGTATTTCAAATGATTTTCTATGGGAGGAAAATGTTTAACGTGCAATTTAACGCACTGCGTCCTTTTAATATCACTTAATGCATTTCATAGTGCACGTTCATATCTGCTGGTCTGTATCTTTGTCTCAACAAGACTTATAGGCTGATGAATTGTCTTTATCATCTTAGTTAAAGACTGCAGAATACCCTTAAGTCCCTTATTATTATTATTATTATTATATTAAATGTTGTCGATTATGCCACATTAAGAGTTTTGCTGTATGGGAGGACAAGTTAAAATTTGCATATTGTCTTCATTGCCATCTGCTTGCCTTGTAGTAGATTTAATAATAACTATACAATTTAGTTTCTTTTTTCTTGTCTTCACCACCTGGCTACTGTTGTAAAATGTTGAGAGATTAAAACAAAAAATAATCAATAAATAGAACAAAATAAAAAATTTAAAAAGACTGCAAGTGACGTCACCTGTGGAAGCGCAAGTGTCTGAGAGTGCAAGTCTGAGAGTGCAAGTACTGAGAGTGCAAGTACTGAGAGTGCAAGTCTGAGAGTGCAAGTACTGAGAGTGCAAGTACTGAGAGTGCAAGTACTGAGAGTGCAAATCTGAGAGTGCAAGTACTGAGAGTGCAAGTCTGAGTGTGCAAGTCTGACAGTGCAAGTCTGAGAGTGCAAGTACTGAGAGTGCAAGTCTGAGAGTGCAAGTCTGAGAGTGCAAGTACTGAGAGTGCAAATCTGAGAGTGCAAGTCTGAGTGTGCAAGTCTGAGAGTGCAAGTCTGAGAGTGCAAGTACTGAGAGTGCAAATCTGAGAGTGCAAGTCTGAGTGTGCAAGTCTGAGAGTGCAAGTCTGAGAGTGCAAGTCTGAGTGTGCAAGTCTGAGTGTGCAAGTCTGAGAGTGCAAGTCTGAGAGTGCAAGTCTGACAGTGCAAGTACTGAGTGTGCAAGTCTGAGTGTGCAAGTCTGACAGTGCAAGTACTGAGTGTGCAAGTCTGAGTGTGCAAGTCTGAGAGTGCAAGTCTGAGAGTGCAAGTCTGAGAGTGCAAGTCTGAGAGTGCAAGTACTGAGAGTGCAAGTCTGAGAGTGCAAGTACTGAGTGTGCAAGTCTCAGAGTGCAAGTCTGAGAGTGCAAGTCTGACAGTGCAAGTCTGAGAGTGCAAGTCTGAGAGTGCAAGTCTGAGAGTGCAAGTCTGAGAGTGCAAGTACTGAGTGTGCAAGTCTGAGAGTGCAAGTCTGAGAGTGCAAGTCTGACAGTGCAAGTCTGACAGTGCAAGTCTGAGAGTGCAAGTACTGAGTGTGCAAGTCTGACAGTGCAAGTACTGAGTGTGCAAGTCTGACAGTGCAAGTCTGACAGTGCAAGTGCAAGTCTGCAGCCAGACCCTATTGTTGAATCCCCATTAACAGAACATGAAAATTTTGAATGCCCTTAAACTCATGCTGAACAATAAAGCTTGGTCCTGATGGACCAATTTTGATTAATTAACATCACGTTAATTAATCAAAATATTAACGTGATGTTTTGGTTTGTGTCTTACACAACTGCGCATTACTTAACGGTTTTATTAAGTTTTAATATAAAAGATAATAGTCTGTTAACAATTTAGTTGATTTTATTATGAAATCACACAAAGAACCGCTGAAGTACGTACTGTTTGTTAACACGGAATTAATTGAAATAATAGCTTATTTAATTGCTTATTTACAGCATGCTGAATATAATACAGTTAAACAAGATCATTAAAACATTTCAAACTTGTTAACCATTTCAATACATTATCATTCAGATAAAGAGTGGTGATAAGATAAATTAATCAAAACAAAAATCTAAACTCGATAACATGAACACAGCCACAATTTCACTCCATCTCAAACCCAATAAAGACCCAACACTACCGTCAAGCTATCGCCCAATTTCCCTAATCAATGTAGACATTAAAATCATCGCCAAAGCACTAGCCCATAGATTAGAAAAAGTCACACCATCTATAATCCATCCACACCAAACTGGTTTCATTAAAGGTAGACCTGCATCTAACAACACACATATACTTTTTAATTTAATGTATTACTCATCAATTAAAAAGCCAAAACCATCATAGTCACTCTTGATGCAGACCACTGTAAAAAATGCAACTGCAGATTTTCCAGTTTACTTAACCTTTTGAGTCTCAAATACAAAAAAAAATGCTATTTTCTTGAAACTACATAAAAATCCTTGTCAGACCAACAAAATTACCCCAAATGTTGCCCCAACTAGTCAAACACAGTTGTCTGAACAAAGAATTTAATATTGTTGAAAAGTTAAGGCTTTGTGAGTTCCTAATTATACTAATACCCCATTCAAATATTGTTGGCCTTTCAGGTCAGCGAACTACAATACCCAGCATGCACCTCAGACTACAAACATGGCCGACGCAGATCCATATCCCAAAATGGTCATACGTGATCGATCTCTAAATCGTAGGACTTCTGATTATAGGCACAATTTTTGCGAAGTATACACTTCTTCCGCGTTGTGATGTTACAAACCCCTTTTTGCGACCCCGTTATTGATGCGAAGCCCGATTTATTTTTCCACGAATCGATTCTTTCCCACAGTTCGGTTCAACTAACCGATTCATCGTCTCCTTAAGTCGCCTCGCAGTGATGTCAGTGTACATCTCTTTTCTAACAACTCAGGGTCATTTTATATCAGTGAAACATTCAAATAAATTTAACCGTGTGAACGCGTATTGTCTTTTGTTCATTTATCCTGATGATGTTTGTGGTCACTGTTTCATTCACTGATCCTTCGTGTCGGATACGAGTCACGACCGACCGATATCGAGCAGCCTACACATAAATGTGGATGTGTTCTACATGTCTAAAATATAAGCCTGTAGAAAGAATAGGCCGGTCTTATAAACTCATTGATTTGGCTTAACAATTTTAAAATATAATCTGCACGAGCGATAAATCATACGCTCTTAAAATCGATGCACAAAATGTGTGTAAAAGGAAGGATAACATATTAACGTGATGTTTTGGTTTGTGTCTTACACAACTGCGCATTACTTAACGGTTTTATTAAGTTTTAATATAAAAGATAATAGTCTGTTAACAATTTAGTTGCTTTTATTATGAAATCACACAAAGAACCGCTGAAGTACGTACTGTTTGTTAACACGGAATTAATTGAAATAATAGCTTATTTAATTGCTTTATTTACAGCATGCTGAATATAATACAGTTAAACAGGAACATTAAAACATTTCAAACTTGTTAACCATTTCAATACATTCCTCTTATGAAAACGCTTTATAAAACATTTATCAAATACTATAAACTTATATCCGTTAAGCGCTGTCAAACAGAACGTTGTCTGCAAGTTCCCAACATGTAAATTACCAACAAGTTCTCAAAGAGAAACATACTTATACCGAGCTTGAAAATATGTTCAAAACACATAAATAACCATCACGCATATAGTTCATGAGTCGACCTAACGCATTCTGTCCGCCTTAAAATGATACATTCAATCAAAAACCTGAGCAAAAGACAGACAGACAGACAAAACCTCAGTGATAGCTGAGATGGATCGGGAGGGAGGACAAAATTATTATTCTTCGCCACAATAACATTGTCTGAGAAATTTGATACCCTTACTGCAGATTTTCTCAATATTCTTTATTCTAGTTGTTATTTTCCTCTTATTCAATCGTAAACCTGCAAAAATTCTTTAATTGATAACATTTTAACATATTCTCTTCTCTAAGTGAAAAAATTAAATCCGGTGTTTTATGTTCAGATTTGTCTGATCGTTTTTCAATATTGCATTATTCTGTAATTAGGGTTAACAGGGTTAAACTCTCAAAAGAAATACAGCAAAATAATTGTTTTTTATCGCTCAATCAAATATCTACACGGCGGTGCTTAAGACTGAACAAATTATATTTCTTTTAGGACATCTTTCTCATCTGTCTACAATGCATGTGTTCACAAGATCGTCGGCGGAGGCCGGGACACCTGGATGAGCCCCGGGGACATATCCCCAGTGAAGACCTCGACTTAAATGCAATAAAACTAAAACTAAAAATAAAAGAAAATAACTAAAAATATAATAAAATACCTAACTACATAATACTATTATTGTTAGAAATTGCAACAATATAAAAATATAATACATTTCATTTATACATTTAGAATTTTAATTAAACAATAAATAAACAATAATATCCTGGCCAGAGGAGAATGGCCCCCCCGGCTGAGCCTGGTTTCTCCCAAGGTTTTTTCTCCATTCTGTCACAGAGGGAGTTTTGGTTCCTTGCCGCTGTCGCCTCTGGTTGCTTAGTTGGGGACACTTCATTTCTAGTGATTATCGTCAATTTGATTTCACAGACACTATTTAAACTAAACTGAGCTAGACAATGACATCTCTGAACCAGTAATGAAATGCCTTTAACTGAAAATTGAGTGTTTAATCTTATTTTTGTACATTACTGACACTATCCTCTAATTTGATACTGTTAAGTGCTTTGACACAATCTGTATCGTTAAAAGAGCTATATAAATAAAGCTGACTTGACTTGACAAGACAAACCGAACATGAAAAGCTTTGTGTCTCTGTTACCTATACAACTATTACCCTTCAGACTTTTCTAACTATTACGCTTAAAGCTACGCATTTCACAGTGCATACATAGATGCTCATTTCTTTTGCGTACGTCTCTAAACAATAATTAGGTAAATGACTTAGAGTTGATACGTCATTTTAAGTGAAAGGTGGGACGATTCACGTCTTTTTTATTTTGTCCACACCAATGCTTTGATACCGATGTTTTAGACGTCTGTATTTTAAGTCTTACCCAGAAAACCGATGTCTTAATATCTCGTTCTTTTTATGAAAACGTGTGGCAAGCAGTTTTCGGCCTCATACTGATGCGTTTTAACATGCCATAAATTCCAGTAGTTCGTTAGCAAATGCAACTGTTTATTACTGAGATAACTCACATCAGAGCTGCATTCTAGTTTATATTTAACATTTTCATCTACCTACATGTTTAACGGTGCAACTGTTCTAGCTCTCCTCACACCGTTGTCAGATATAAACCGCAAAGTTTTTCATAGCGTTACGCTTTGAAACCAGAACCATTGTTAGGTTTCCATGACTTTGTGTACCGTAGTTTCACCATCCTTATCTTATTTTCCTCCTACCTAATTGTAATTGTTAGGCCTTACGCTTGTGGCGTTATACGCGTTGTCTCGTTAGCGCCTCTTTGTTCATATAAGTCATTTTTCTATATTATAAAATATTATAAAATGTTGCTCTAAACCTAGTCTTCATTCGAGACATTTACGTTACATTATTATATTGTATCAGGTATAAGATACAAGATCGTTTCTTATTAAATATGAATAATTATTTAATATAACACTGTGGATTTTACGCATGATTTATCGCTCGTGCAGATTATAATAAGTTGTTAAGCCAAATCAATGAGTTTATAAGACCGGCTTATTCTTTCTACAGGCTTATATTTTAGACATGTAGAACACATCCACATTTATGTGTAGGCTACTCGATATCAGTCGGTCGTGACTCGTATCCGACACGAAGGATCAGTGAATGAAACCGTGACCATAAACATATACGATATACTTATGGTAAAAAAGACTTGACACGTATATGTTGAAATATGTCTTATAGTTTTCTAGTTTCATCATAAACTATAAGCAGGGCCTTGTGATAATATGTTGAAAGTCTGATAAGTTGGTCGATCACACATCCAGAGTTTTACTGCGGTGCTATAATACATTTTCTGCAACGGTTGTACTTGTTGTTAGAATGCTTCAAATTGGTTCCAGACTTGTATTATGAGTGTACCCTTGTGTGTCAAACTAGTCTTAAGTGATATTGTTCACATTTTTAGAGTTAAACAGGTTAATGAGCTCTTTCAGCATCTACAGTTGCAATAATGCATAAAATAACTCTGTTATAGGGTTTCAGCTACAGCTGAATGATAAAACAAAGTTAAGAATGTTGTTGACAATTTGTGGGTGTCTGAGAAAGCTGTGTGTGCGTGAGAGAGTTTGAATAAAAAAATGTTTTAGTTAAAGATGTAATTAACTACATGCATCCTAACTTAGAAGTGATGTTTTATTAACAAATTTCGGGAGGAGCACGCGCAGATAATTAACACGGCCAATTCATCATCAGCAATTACACCACCTATCCAATCAGCACGAGAGAGAATCCCTATAAATAACCAAGCAGTCTTACCTTCATTATCTCTCGTCTTCCAACCAATCGCAGAAATCATGTCAGAGATTGAACTTTTTTCAAACGAAGATTCCCACGAAACCACGGATCCTCCTGCATCACCAGCTGCTGTCCTCTGCACCAGCGCTCCGCAGGACATCACATTCCAGCCCACGCCTGCAACACGGGGTGCCGGCCTTCCCGTGCAGCACCCGCTCACACATCCAGGCATCGAAGCACGCCGTCATCTTCATCTCCAAGGCGTCAGCCACCTTCTCCAGCATCCTCTTTCACGTCAGCCGTTTCCTACGCCCCAGCCGCGGAAAATTGGGCCGTGGCAGGACTTCGCCAAGTACTCGCCGGCGTCATCATTCCAAGCCGTTCTACCAAGCCGGATCTCCTCGCCCTCTACGCTTCTCTCCAGCCCAGGGAGCCTCCAAACTCTTCACCTCTGTCCAAAGCCGCGACTAAAGCAAGTCAGGGCCACGGCGTTCCTTATTCACGACACAAACAATTCACCACTCCTTCGGGGATGGGCCTCCGGCCACAAAGCCGCACCAGAAGGCCTTCAGCAAGCCTAGGCCGCACCCCGGATGCTGCTGCCACCAGCAGCCGCCCTCCTCCTCGAGCCACCGAACTTGTAACCCACCCTGGCGAAGAGCTGGCCTTCGCCTCCACAAGACGCCGCGTCCGAGCGAGCACACCTCCGCTAGCAGCGAGGAGCCACCCAAATCCCTGGCCCTACCCCACTCCCAATCCCCTCCCCTACCCATAGCCAGCAGCCCCATCACACACGTAGAGTGCGAGCATGCCTCCGCAATCAGCGCAAGTCCCAGCGCCCGCCATTCCCCCTCTCTTCCCCTCCCTTTCCTCTGCTCATCGAGCTTACCCAAGCGCGAGCATGCCTCCGCTAACCACGGCGCAAGCCCCGGCACCCGCCGTTCCCCCTCCCTTCCCCTCCCTTTCCTCCGCTCACCGAGCTTACCCAAGTGCGAGCATGCAGCCGCTAACAGCGCAAGCCCCAGCGCCCACCATTCCCCCTCTCTTCCCCTCCCTTTCCTCCGATCCTCGAAATTTCCAAAGCACAAGCATGCCTCCGCTAGCTGCCCCAGCGGCCACCTTTCCTCTTCCTTCTGCCCAAGGTACATTCTCACTTTCTTCAGCCACACCCCTACCCATCCCACCAAACGCACTCGCACTGGAACCAGCCCCCGTAGCCAACTCCATCAGGACACAGATCTTGTTAGAAATTCAGGACGTTGGTGCCAGAGGCGGACCCGCTCCCAACCCCGGTACCTCCCTATTCAGAGCTGATATTCCCGTAAATCATCCTCTGAAACCTCTCCTCGAAGCGTCCCTCAATTCGATTCTTCAAGCAGTCTCCCCCACGACCCTACAGTCTTACCTAACAGCATGAAAATGTTTCAAAATTTTTCACTCTACTTACAACCTGCTGTTCCCCGACTTTTCCCTGCTCTCCATCACCTCTTTCATCTCCCACCTTAATGTCAACAAAAAGCTCCAAATCAGCTCTATTAAAGGTTATCTAGGCGGAATTCAATTTTTCCACAAACTTTTATATGGTTCCCCTTCCCCCCAAATAGCCAATTCTCAAACCTCCCTACTCAAAGGTATCCAAAAAGCCCACCCCACCCGCCCAGACTCCAGGCAACCCATAACCTTAAAGATTTTGACCGAATGTATTTCCACCCTCTGCAGAGGCTACCATTCCGTCCACACCGCCCGCACGCTCGACGCCACGTTCATCCTGGCTTTTTTCGGCTTTCTCAGATGCTCTAAGCTCGCTATTACATCTAGCTTTATCCCAATCATTCACCCCACCATTTCCAATCTAGCGGTGCTGGACGATGAAACTATCTCTTACTTCATTAAGCAAAGTAAAACAGACCAGTCAAAGAAAGGCCACTTCATTTACATCTTCAACCTCCTATCGCCCATATTACCATACCAAGCCCTCCTAGCTTTCCTCCACCTCAGGAAATCACAGGCCAAACTCCCATCCGACCCCCTGTTTACAGACGACTCCAACCGCCCCGTCACTTGCTTCTGGTTCCAAAAGCACCTTAAAGAGAGCAGCCCGGAAAATGGAGCGCAGATGGAGGAAAACATAACTAGAGGTATTTCGTATAGCCTGGCGGGAAAATACCCTATCCTACAGAAAAGCATTAAAAACTGCTAGATCTGATTATTATCTGAATTTTCGTCTCTTCTAGAAGAAAACAAACATAACCCCCGGTATTTATTCAATACAAGTCAAGTCAAGTCACCTTTACTTATATAGCGCTTTTTACAATGCAAATTGTGTCAAAGCACTGCACAAAACCTTGGGAGAAACCAGGCTCAGTCGGGGGGCAGTTCTCCTCTGGCCAAACAAACCAGCAGTTCAGTTCCAAACTGCAGCAAGTCAGATTGAATGGGCTCAGCTGATTCCAGTGGTCTTTTCCGATGGCTGTCTAAGTGGCGGGGTCCTCAATGGGGATCTGTCTCTGGCGTTCATCCAGGCGTTTGGCCTCTGCCTACGATCAGGGACACATACGTCATCTCCCGGCGCTGATCCTCCATCTCAGGTGTTCGGTCATCTCAGATCATGTAATGGTTGGATCCGGACTGAAGTTCTGTAATTCCTGGCTACCACGGGATGTTAATCCCGTGGCAGAAACGTAGAGACAAGCAGAGACATGATTAGCGTATACAGTCACTAAATTAATGACAAATAAAGCATCAACAGGTGTTGGCATTTCCCAAAAGCACAGCAGTCATGACTTTATGAACTACTTTACTTCCCAGATCGATTATATCAGAGATAAAATTGTAACCATGCAGCCGTCAGCTACAGTATCGCATCAGATAGTGCACTATAGATCCCCTGAGGAACAATTCCACTCATTCTCTACTATAGGAGAGGAAGAATTGTATAAACTTGTTAAATTATCTAAACCAACAACATGTATTTTAGACCCTATTCCATCTAAACTACTAAAAGAGCTGCTTCCAGAAGTCATAGATCCTCTTTTGGCTATTACTAATTCATCACTGTCATTAGGATATGTCCCCAAAACCTTCAAATTGGCTGTTATTAAGCCTCTCATTAAAAAAAAACACAACTTGACCCCAAAGATCTAGTTAATTACAGACCGATCTCAAATCTCCCTTTTCTGTCAAAGATACTAGAAAAGGTAGTATCCTCGCAATTATATTCCTTCTTAGAGAAAAATAGTATTTGTGAGGAATTCCAGTCGGGATTTAGACCGTATCATAGTACTGAGTCTGCTCTCATTAGAGTTACAAATTACCTGCTTCTATCATCTAATCGAGGTTGTATCTCTTTATTAGTTCTACTGGATCTGCGCTGCGTTCGACACTATCGACCAAAACATTCTTTTAAATAGACTAGAACACTTTGTTGGCATTAGTGGAAGTGCATTAGCATGGTCGTTCAAATCGTTCTTATCTGAACGCCATCAGTTCGTAGCAGTGAATGAAGAGGTATCATATCGATCACAAGTGCAGTACGGAGTACCTCAAGGCTGCTCTGTCAATTCCTCTTCTTCATCAGTTAGGAACCTAGGTGCTGTTTGATAGCAATCTTTCATTTGAAAGCCATGTTTCTAGCATCTGTAAAACTGCATTTTTCCATCTCAAAAACATATCTAAATTGCGACCTATGCTCTCAACGTCAAATGCAGAAATACTAATTCATGCGTTTATGACCTCAAGGTTAGACTATTGTAATGCTTTATTGGGTGGTTGTTCTGCACGCTTGATCAACAAACTACAGCTGGTCCAAAATGCAGCAGCTAGAGTCCTTACTAGAACCAGGAAGTACGCCCATATTAACGACCCTGAATGGCTTAGCTCCTCAGTACTTGAGCCAGATCTTATCACATTATAGTCCTCCACGTCCGCTGCGTTCTCAAAACTCTGGCCATTTGATAATACCTAGAATATCAAAATCGACTGCAGGCAGCAGATCCTTTTCCTATTTAGCACCCAAACTCTGGAACAATCTACCTAACACTGTTCAGGAGGCAGACACACTCTGTCAGTTTAAATCTAGATTAAAGACACATTTCTTTAACCTGGTTTACACATAACACACTAATAAACTTATATTATTCAAATCCGTTAAAGGATTGTTAGGCTGCATTAATTAGATCAACCGGAACCGGGGACACTCCCCATAACACATGATGTACTCGTTACATCATAAGAAGAATGGCATGTACGCTAATATTTGTCTGTTTCTATTCTGTTTCTCAGTCTGTGTCCGGATCAGATGGTGGATCGGCACTGGGAGATGATGTATGTGGCCCTGATCATCAGCGGAGGCCGGACACCTGGATGAGCGCCAGAGACAGATCCCCAATGAGGACCCTGTCAGTTAGACCACTTAGACAGCCATCGGGAAAGACCACTGGAACCAGTTGAGCCCTTACAATCTGACTTTGCTGCAGTTGAATTGAACTGCTGGTTCATCTGGTCAGAGGAGAACTGCCCCCGACTGAGCCTGGTTTCTCCCAAGGTTTTTTTCTCCATTCTGTCACCGATGGAGTTTTGGTTCCTTGCCGCTGTCGCCTCTGGCTTGCTTAGTTGGGGACACTTCATTTCCAGAGATATCGTCGACCTGATTGCAAAGACACTATTTAAACTGAACTGAGCTGGATGATGACATCACTGAATTCAATAATGAAATGCCTTTAACTGAAAATCTTTTTTTTTTTTTATCTTTTCATTTACATTATTGACACACTATTTTCCTTTTTTGATATTGTGCAGTTGCTTTGACACAATTTAAAAGGTAAAAAGCGCTATATAAATAAAGGTGACTTGACTTAAGATCAATCAAAAAAAGGATTTACAAAACACAAAAGTTCAAGTTTTTTAATGTATGTTCATTTCAAGATTCAAGATTCAAGAGTTTTATTTGTCACATACACAATTATACAGAGTATAACCAGCAGCGAAATGTAGGTCAGGTCCGCTCCAAGGACAGTGCAATTATAAAGTATACAAATATTAAGAAGAAGTACAAACATAAAATAAAAGATAAGATAAAATAAGATAAGATAGGATAAAAAATATAAATATAAATGTGCAGGTCAGTATGTTGTTGACAAATAGTAATGAGAGGAATGTGCAAAAAATAATGTGCAAAAAGTTGTACAGGGTATTTGAATAGCAGCAATATGAGGTAGAGAAAAATTATGAATAGCTTATTGATATATGATATTTACATGGAGAAAAAATTATGAATAACTTGTTGATATGGTGATATTACATGGAGTCAAGTGATATTATGACACAGAGTTAGAGTTTAGAGTTTAGGAGCCTGATGGCCTGGGGGAAGAAGCTCCTCCTAAGTCTCTCAGTTTTTGCCATCAGGCTACGGAAGCGCTTACCAGATGGAAGCAAAGTGAATAGACAGTTACCAGGGTGATTAGAGTCCTTGAAGATTTTAACAGCTCTACTTTTGCAGCGTTTGAGGTAGATGTCCTGCAGAGAGGGGAGAGCAGACCATGAGATGCGCTCAGCTAAGCGCACAACTCTCTGTAGTGCTTTGCAGTCCTGATTGGAGCTGTTTCCATACCACACTGAGATGCAATGAGAGTCAATACACTTTCTATGGTCCCTGAATAGAAAGTTTTCAGGATTGCTGGTGAGACCCTGAATTTCCTCAGCTGTCGCAGATGGTACAGTCTTTGCCTGGCTTTCTTAACCTGTGATTGGATGTGTGTAGTCCAAGTCAGGTTCTCGGAGATGTTTACGCCGAGGTACTTGAAGCTACTCACCCTCTCCACAGGGGTCCCACTGATCCTGAGAGGAGAGTAGGGCTGCTGCTGTCTCTTCCTAAAGTCCATGATCAGTTCTTTAGTTTTCCCCACATTCAGTGAGAGACAGTTGTCCTGGCACCATGATGTGAGTCTCTCTACCTCATCCAAGTATGCGGTCTCATCGTTGTTGGAGATGAGGCCCAGAACCACAGTATCATCAGCGAATTTAACAATGGATGTGGAGCTGTGAGAGGACACGCAGTCATGCGTGTAGAGAGAGTAGAGCAGGGGACTCAGGACACAGCCCTGTGGGGCTCCTATGTTCAGAGTGATGGAGTTTGAGGTGAACTGGCCAACTTTCACCACTTGAGGTCTGCCGGTGAGGAAGTCTTGAATCCAGTCACAGAGTGAGGAGTTTAGGCCGAGGTCAGTGAGTTTAGATGCCAGCTTGATGGGGACTATAGTGTTGAAAGCTGAGCTATAGTCAATGAATAGCAGCCTTACATAATTCCCATTGTTGCTGTCCAAGTGTGTGAGGGAAGAGTGGAGAACGTGAGAAATGGCATCGTCCGTGGATCTATTTGGGCGATAGGCAAACTGAAGAGGGTCCAAAGTATCAGGGATGGAGGAGCAGATGTGGCTCTTTACAAGTCTCTCAAAAACCTTCATGACTATAGATGTGAGGGCAACTGGGCGATAGTCATTCAGGCAAGAGGGTTTATTGTTCTTTGGCACAGGGAATTTATGCACTCAATACTTAATACAAACTCTAGCATCAGTGAGGAATGGCATGGAAGCGATCAGCCTGTGGCTCTGCTGGGGCACTATTGAGTCTTCAGCTCGTCTGTATTGTTGGATCGACTGTTTCTCATCTTTCTCTTGAAAATATACCATAGATTTCATATGGGGTTCAGGTCAGGCATGTTGGGTGGTCAATCAAGCACAGTAATATCATGGTCAGCAAACCACTTGGAAGTGGTTTTGTTAGTGTGGGCAGGTGCTAAAGTCCTGCAGAAAAAGGAAATCAGCATCTCCATAAAGCTTGTCAGCAGATGGAAGCATAAAGTGCTACAAAATCTCCTGGTAGTGTAGAAGATTTTTATTAGTCAAAATATGAATTAATCAAGTATAATTAATGTGAATTTAACCATATATGTATTAAGCTATTTTTCCATTATAATCATATGCCTGTGTGTCTGAGGCCTGAAAGGATGAAATGTGCTGACCCTCGAGATAGGAAACATATGTAGAAATACAAAGGAGGCCTCTTTCCATACTATAAACACGGCTCACACATCTAGAAGCCCCTTCTCTCTAGGGAAAGAGCATATGTATAAGGAATTTAGCCAAAAAAGGTAAAGAGCATATGTATGAACTGAACACGCCTAGAAGAAAATCTATTTAAAGAGAACACATAGAACATTCGAGAGATCTTTTCTGCAGAAAACTTCTCAGCTTTATTCTCTTTTAATAAAGTCTATTTTCTGACATCAAAACCCCAAGGCTCTGAGAGTGATTCTTCATACAAAGGGAAACCACCACAGTAGACGGCTGCATTGACTTTGGACTTGATAAAACACAATGGACCAACACTAGCAGAGGTCACGGCACCCAGGGGCAGACTGGCCATAGGGAGCACCAGGAGAATTCCCGGTGGCCTGGCAGCCAATTTGGCCCGCTGCCCTCCATTTATTTATTTTATATTTGCTGTTGTTTTTGTTGCCTGCCGAATGTACTAAAGTGATTATTTCCGAATTCGCCATTCAATAATAAAACACTAATAAATTATGAGTGGGTTAGTCTTGACTGGCAACGCAATTCGCCTCGCGCACCTCCGCGCGTCCGCCAGAAGGATGCGAGACTCGAGACTGGAGTGGAAGTGCCCAGGTGGAGCAGAGAGGCTAAACTGTCCTGTTCAGCACTTCAAGTTCAGGTCAGTTACATCTGTAAACAGACTATTGTAGTTTTGTCTTTGTTTACTTAGTTAAAAACATTAAACTGCTAGCAAATGTTAGCAGTAGCATTCAATTACTGAAAAATTACCAAAAGGACGTAATTACTATAGTAAACAGTAGGAATAGCAGACAAATATTTGCATCGTTTTATAACAAGTTTAGAGGGAGCTAAGGCAGACAACAACACAACTCTTACGAAAATGAACCTGGTTTTACTAAAAAAATAAAACCTTGGTTGCTATAGTTAAATTATATAGTTATTTAGGCAAGATAAAGCAACACTGTACTATGTGCAAACAAATTACAATGAGGTGGTAGTTTTGCAACAAGGTGGAGATGTGTTTATGAAAGTGACAGGTACAAGAAAATTATTGAAAAAGGTAAACACATGAGGGACAGAGCGATATCAGGGAAAATGAAGAGACTAAAAAGGAAAATGTGAAAGTTCAAGAGATAATATTCCATTATTTTTGCGCGGCCCCAGCCTAGAGATTTAAACTTTTTTTCAAAATTTGTTGTGGATGAATGAGATGGCCTGGATGAGTGGGAAATGTTGTCCTAGTCCGCCCCTGACGGCAGCCCAAATCATCACTGACTGTGGAAACTTCACACTGGACTTCAAGCAGCTTGGACTCTGTGCCTCTCCAGTCTTCCTCCAGACATTGATTTCCAAAAGAAATGCAAAATTTAAATTTATCTGAAAAGAGGACTTTGGAGCACTGAGCAACAGTCCAGTTCTTTTTCTCTTTAGCCCAGGTAAGATGCTTCTGACGTAGTCTTTCCCATTATTGTGGTTTCAAAGAACAAGCGATACCATGAATTTATACTGTAGGGATGGTCGGTTAATGAAATTCAAATGTAAATAATCTAATATATTGAGATACTGGATTTTGACTTTCATGAGCTGTAAGCGCTAATCATCAAAATTAAAACAAAAAAACTTTTGAAATGTCTAACTTTACATGTTATGAATGTAAAATATATATGAAATATATATTTCACTTTTTGAAATAAGTTTTTCACGATATTTAAATTTTTTGAGATGTACCTGTGAGTGTGTGTGTGTGTATGTGTAATATATATATATATATATATATACATACACACACGAGTAGGAAAATTGATGTTGTCCTGAGGATGTTTTTTGAGGATGAAATTGATGTTGTCCTCTTATTTTGTTTAAAAAAATATTCTATCAGCACACTTAAAAAAAAAGTAATGGTTTATATGGAATGTAGTTTCATGGAAAAAAACCCAACAACAAAACAAAACAAAAACCAGGCAAACTAGAAGAAGTGTCACTTCCTCTCTGTGATTCAGAGAGTGAAAGCACAGCAGTACTGAACACAACCCTCATGAAGAATGGAGCGCCTGAAGGTCATAACCATCATCCAAACTGTTGCTTTAATACAAGGTATCTATCTATCTATGATAATATTTTTGTTTACAAAATTATATTTGTCTTATGGTAAATATCCATTCTCAACAGCTAGTTAGAAATTATTATAATATGTTGGTTTGGTATGCTAAAATTTCTTATTTAAGTCTTTTGTAAAATTTTAAATGTTTTTATTGTAATTTTTTATTAAGGTAATGTATAATTGCTAAAAAAACAAACATTTTCTTTTAAAACAAAAAAGCAATAAAATAATCAAGCAGAGTTTTAAATAAAACCAATTTAATACCTATTGTAATGGGCTTTCTCTTCATTAGCTCTAAAACTATGGACGTCTCTGCCCTGAGAATAGGAGAGGGAAATCTCTTTGTGTTTTTAAATCTTCCCATAAAACACACTTGTTTTAGGGCAAATTTATTCCATTATTTTGTGATTGTTTTATTTATTTATTATTTTTGATGAATGCATTTCTTTTATATATTCTATTTCTCTTTTGTTTTTATCTTATTCTTGCAATGCGCTTTGTGTAAATTTTAAATGTGCTAGAAAATAAAGTTTGTTATTATTATTAATATTATAAAACCATGGCTATATGCAGGGTTTCAGAAACGCAAGGTCTTTTTGGGGCCCCCTGAAAAAATCAGCAGCTTTTACTTGATCTACATATGTGCATTTTAAAGACGTCTGGAGGGATAACAATAGCTTTAAAACCCATGTCAGTCTTTTCATTTCCATGTCTGTGTCAGTGGAAAAAAGTCAACACAATGTTTTTTTTTTTAAAAAAAAGAAAAGTGATCACATGGTTATGAAATAAAAAAGAAAAAAAAAGTATTTGGTTCTAGAGTAAGACAATTTGAAAAGGAAAATGATAAAATAATTATTTTTAGGTGAACCGTCCCTTTAAAATTTGAGCACAGACCAGCCATTGATATACAGTACAAAGGTTGCAGATACTTTCTTGTAAAAAATAGAAAATGAAAGGAATAAATAATAAAATAAAAGGAATAAAACAAAGAAAAAAAATATAAAAGATTGTATAGTAATGCATTTTAATGTTTTAATATGATAAATAACTGCCTAACCACAGCCTAGAAACACACTTGACAAAGCCACACATTTGACCATGTTCTAGTAGGTCTGATGATAAATGCTCTTACTTAAAGGTTATCAGGAAACATACAAGACAAAATTAGAACTGAATTTATAAAAATTGCCTTGTTCTAAGTTTGCATACACTTGACTAGTAATGCTGTGTCGTCCAAATAGTAAAACTACACATGATTAACAATTACAGTTTTTAGCAATAAACTGGTAGTAAGTTAAATGCTACACTCTAAGGGAAGTCCATAAAACAGGGCCCAGTGTACTTCATATGATAATATGAAGGAATTTTCTGTATTAATGTTTCACCAGCATATTTTAAATGACACAATGCATTTAGATAGAGAGAGAGACAGACAGACTGATTTTGATAGAAGATCAACAGTGTACCTAACTGATTAACGATTATAGGAACAAACTAACTACTAAGGTGTTTCATAAATTAACACTTCATTTTTAAGGAGTGCAACTAGCAACTTGATTCACATTTGATGCGTGCACTGCTAGGCACTGCTTGGTTAAGAGGAAAAAGGCATGCCTTTTTTATTATTTGAGTCAATTTTCAAAAGTTGCCAAATACATTTTAAAAATAGCTAAATTTGTTGCTATAGGTGCTTTTTTGAAAAAAAAAAAAAAAAAAGTTGCTTGGGTAGTTGCTAAATCTAGCAACAAAATTGCTAAGTTGGCAACACTGGTGGTGCACGCCAGGCCGCGGGACAGAATGTGACAACATACAGCACAGCAATATGAAATATGTAAAACACCAACTAAAAACAACATTAAATGAACTGATACGAACGGCCATGAATACAGGGATAAGAAAACAACAGCTAGCGTTCTCAGGCCGCACCTGAAGCACATAAAAACAATTAAGAGATCTGTCATTGAAAGGAAGGACTTTGCTTACTAAAGCTGAGAGTATCTCTAGATTATCCTATGCTGCTAATTCTTTATTTGTAGATAGACCAACCTGTAAGTTAATTGATGTAATGTTATTTACATTTCTTTGGAAAAATAAAACTCATTATATTAGAAAATCTGTTATTTTAAATTCTTACAATAAAGGTGGCTTAAATTTGATTGATTTTGATTCTCTCAATAACACCTTAAAAATCCACTGGTTGAAACGCTTCCTCCAGAATCAGTCTTGTATTTGGATTGCAATCCCTCGATATGTCTTTTCACAATTAGGTGGAATTCATTTTTTATTAATGTGTAATTTTTCCATTAGTAAACTTTCCAATTATCATCAGCAAATGCTTTTGGCTTGGAAGCTTATTTATAAGCATAATTTCTCGCCACACAACTTTTTTATTTGGAACAACTGTAATATTTTACATAAGAGGAAATCCTTGTTTTTAGAAAATTGGTTCAGTAATGGAGTGATGTTAGTGAACCAGTTGTTTGACAATGATTTGTTTAATTACTCTGATTTTATTTTAAGATATCATTTTCCTGTTTCTAGAAAAGAATTTAATACTGTTTTAAAGGCCATCTCTTTGGAAATGTGTATGCTTTTTAGAAGTAATAACAGTGGCTCGTTGATTTCTGTTTGTCCTCCCACTCCTGAATCCACTGTGGTTGCTTCTGTTTGTTTCTCTGTTCAAAAATCCAATCATAAAATTGGGTCTTTATTTTTGGACCTTGTTACTTCTACTTCTTCCTCCATTTCTTATTGGAACAACCTTTTTGATGATATTAAGTGGGCTTATGTTTGGTCACTTCCTCAGAAATGTTTTTTAACAAATAAAGTTAAAGAAATATGTTATAAAATAATTCACAGGTTTTATCCTGTCAAGCAGTTTTTACAGAAATTTAAAAGTGACTGATGTATCTTGTTCTTTCTGTGAATTCTCTTCTGAAACTGTAGCTCATATGTTTTGGGAATGTCCTTGTGCTCAGTCTTTCTGGAATAATCTTAATGCTTTGATTGTCCAAAATGTTTTTTATGATTTCTCTTTTTGCTATAAACACATTATTTTTGGGTTTTATGTTAAAGATAAGAATCTATTTAATGCAAGTTTTTGTATAAACCTTCTGTTATTTATTGGAAAGTTTGTAAATATACTATAAATGTAAATATACTAAATGTAAACCCCACTTTAACATCTTCAAACAAGAACTGAAATTGTATTTAAATACAATATCAATGTCTGTTAACAAGAAAGCTTTAAAAACTTCAAGAATTTGTGCTAAATTTAAGATTTTCCCGTAATATATTTGTATCTTTATTGGTATGCCCTCTAATCCCTCTTTTTTTCTACCAAATTTATTTATTTTCTATCTATTAATCCATGTTGTTGTTTTTTTTTATTATTGAAAGGTACTTTATTCTTTTGTACATGCTGTTCTTTTCTGTTTGTTTTCCATCATACTCTATTATTTTTGCAAAAAAAAAAAAAAACCTCTAAAACAGACAAAATAAATAAATAAATATAAATATATATATATATATATATATATATATATATATATATATATATATATATATATATATATATAAATAAATTTCAATAATGAATTCCCCCGTTTAAAACCCAAAATAAACTTCTTACCTCCGAGAAGAAATTCATAAGCTACAGCAGACTCTACACGAACTGCGCTTGCCACTCCACGCATACACTCCTAATGGTAAACATCTTTAGACAGTGATGGCTTACGAAAAAAACTAATAAAAAACAGACGACAACTCACCAAGGCCGGGATCGACAAAGACTATAACTGAGCACAGAGTATGAAGACACGGTAGAGAAGTCACACACAAGCTTTACCCAAGATCTTTTAAAACAGCGTAGATCAATCAGCTTCAGTCAATGAGCCACACAGGTGTGCTCAATGATACTACGCAACTGCGCCAGTGGGAGTGTCTTGCCATCGGGGATATACCCAAACATTACGAAAAGATTAAGAAACTAAACCTGCCACATATGTAATATAGAGGTAACAGTTTATGAAGACCGTAAAGGTTCTTGCCTTTTTTTCAGGATACGACAGTCTCATCTCTACTGAGCCTCCAGAGGTCAGGGTCAATGTGAAACGTGAGTTATTTGCTTTCCTAATATTGTATGCCATATTGATATTCATGGCTTTTTCCCTTTTAGTAGTTTACATGTGCATTACTCTTTTTTTGAGTCTGTTGACTTCTGAATGTTGTGATGCAAAATTTAGAGCATTGTCAAGAATATTTCACATAAGTTGTAACCTCTTAGAGTTTGACAGGATGTTGCGGCAACACACTCGTTGTTTAACATTTGCTCACTTCCACTGTTTTTCTTGTTTGTTGAACTGAAACATGGTGGCAGATCAAACAGGTTGAGTGTAAGATGTCAGATTATGTTGGGCTCCATGCTATTGTTACAATCTGAATACCATTACTATGTGGTTTATTATAAATTAATGTTATGTGTTCAAAAGGCAGCATTGTGCTGCATTGCTTTAACTGGGTTCAGTGCACTCATGTAACAACATGTAATATCCATTTGATATTTTAGATGTACTTCGGAGCGATTTTCACTCAAAGTGAAATACCATTCACATACTTGATACTTCCATAATGTGATGTATTTCAGAAGCAGGTTATTTAAATTTGATGCATTGGGGATTAATTGGATAGCAAGAACAAATGCTAAAAAAAATGTTTGGGTTAAAAATATATTGGTTAACATTATCCAGTAAGTCTTTGCATTATTAGACTCAATAGAAAAGGAGCAAAGACAGAGCTCAGTTATTACATTTTGATTAAATATTACAGAGGCAATTGGAATTATAGACACTGAAGATTATAGTTAACAGACCAGTAGTATGCACTGAAAAAGTAAAGGGTACATTTTCTTGTATTCTTAGTTGTGTCACAAACAGATCAGCGATCTGGCTCGTGCTCCTGGACCCTCAGCACCTCTTCAGCTATAGCCGTGGAGGATATTAACCATCTCTCCTCTCAGATCTGTCTGTCTCTGGGATGTGGCGATGTGTATAAATCAAGGGCGTATGATGCTGAATTCAACAGTACCTGTCTCACAGGCTGCCTTTACAGTGACTCTGAGCTAAGAAACTGCAGTCAGACTGTGAGAAGCCACTGCATGATGCTTTCTGAAGTCATTTGCGGTAAGAACTGGTTGAATGTGAAATAGAACATGTAATGTCTGTAGGCTGGAATGCATTGCATGAAACTCTATTTGCTTCTGTTTTAAATGTAGTTTAAATTAATAAAATAAAAATAATGATGATACATGAGATGCATAATTGCAGATATTTCAAAGAAGAACTACATTTATAATGTTGTAAATAAATAAAATAAAAATAATGATGATATATGAGATGCATAGCTGATATTTCAAAGAACTACATTTTTAATGTTGTAACATTTATTTTTAAAAAATATATAGTTTTTAAATATGTATTTATTTTTAAAAATATTTATTTTAAAATATATATATATTTTTTTATGATTTATTTATTTTTAAAATATTTATTTATTTATTTAAGTGAATGGCATATTTGCATCTTATTAAATTCATGAGTTTTAAATAAAAAAAATTATTCTTTTACCCGCAGGGTCTCCCTTTGTGGCTCAAAAATCTAGCCCATGTTCCTGGACTATCAAATCCCCAGACCCGAAATCTTCTGTGTCTCTGCCTGAAGACACTGTCCACATAGTGTCCAGTGAGATATGCCATGAGCTTGGCTGTGGACAGGTCTACAGTCTCAATCAAAGCAGAGTGGGATTAAACACGATCTGTCTCACAAACTGTGTTTATCACAACTATCAGTTGAAGAACTGTAGTGAGGTTATTAACTCCAGTTGCTCAGTCCTTTCTGAAGTTCAATGTGGTAAGTCGGTACATTTTCCATTATAATGTTATGGTTATGAAATCAGTGACAGTATATTTATTTAAAGAAATGTTCTGGGTACAAGTTAAGTTCTGTTGGCAGCATCTGTGACATGATGTCAGTTATCATAGAAAATCATTTCTGCGTGTGCCTCAATTTGTTAAATATGAACTAAAAAATGCATTTTTACAGGAAAGGACTTTCAATATTTTTCAATGCATCTCAAAATATATATATATAAAAAAAGTACTCCAAAATATACTTGCATAAATATATTTTATACCAATATATTTTTGGACCATTTTTAGTATATTTTTAAAATATATGTTAAACATATAAGTATATTTAAAAACATTTAAATATATTTTATGCTATACATTTTAATCCAAGAAAATACATTCATGTATGTCACATTTAAAGAAAAACTTAATTTGTTGTTTAACACATATGAACATATAACACTTTTGAATAAAATTCAGCAAAGAACATATTTTACAATGTTATATAATACAATTTTATAAAACTATATATATAATTTGCATTTAGCCTAGTCTACTGTAAGATTGGAAATGCATAGTTTTTACCCCTAAAATACATTTTGAAATATGTTTTGGTCTATGGGGGTTGAAACTAAATATATATTTTTATTTCAAAAATATATTTCATTGAGCTTCACTGTTTAACATATTTTTGGCATACATTTAAAATATATTTTGGTCGCACAAAATATATATTTTTTTACCATATAGGATACAATACTGCACCTGGATATGCTGATAAAATACACACTATTTTGAAATCATAATATAACTTACACATTATACATGTGAAACTTATGTGACAAAATGTCTGTGCAAAATGACATGCAATTATTCTGCTTCACCGTGTAAAGCTAAAAAAAGGGATAGCTCACCCTAAAATGAGGGTGAGTCATTTACTCACCCTCGAGTTAGTCCAGCTAGAAAATAAATAATTAGACAATGTTATTTCTAATGGCTAACATTTTTGTATGGAAAAATTATTAGTGCACTTTACAAGTTGCACATTTCTTCTTTTAAAGCGGTGAGGTGTCCAAGTCGCAACATCTAGCTACTGGGGTGCCTCAGGGCTCAGTTCTTGGACCACTTCTCTTCTCTGTCAACATGTCATCACAAGGTTCTGTCATTCAGAAACATGGTTTTTCATATCACTGCTATGCTGATGACACTCAACTCTACCTCTCATTCCATCCTGATGATCCGACGATAGCTGCTCGCATCTCAGCGTGTCTAACAGACATTTCTTGCTGAATGAAGCACCATCATCTTCAACTCAAACTTGCCAAGACAGAACTGCTTGTGGTTCCATCAAACCCATCGTTTCATCACAATTTCACCATCCAGTTAGGCTCATCAACCATAACTCCTTCAAAAATAGCCAGAAACCTTGGAGTTATGATTGATGATCAGCTGACTTTCTCAGACCACATTGCTAAAACTGCCCTGTCCTGCAGATTTGCTTTATTCAACATCATGAAGATCAGGCTCTTTCTTCTGGAACATGCTTCACAACTTCTTGTTCAAGCTCTTGTTCTGTGCAGGCTGGACTATTGCAATGCTGTCTTGGCAGGTCTTTCAGCCAGTTCTATCAAACCTTTACAATTAATCCAGAACGCGGCAGCAAGATACATTTTTAATGAGCTGAAAAGTATGCACGTCACACCTCTGTTTATCAATTTGCACTGACTACCAATAGCTGCTCGCATAAAATTCAAGGCATTAATGTTTGCCTACAAAACCACCTCTGGCTCTGCACCCCTTTACCTAAATTCATTACTTCAGACTTATGTGCCTCTAGAAGCTTGTGTTCTGCAACTGAACGTTGCTTCATTGTATCATCCCAAAGAGGCACAAAATCACTTTCACTGACTTTTACATTAAATGTTCCCTCCTGGTGGAATGACCTGCTCAACTCAATCTGAGTAGCCGAGTCTTCAGCCATCTTCAAGAATCGGCTAAAAACACATTTCTTCCATCTTTACTTGACCCTCTAACACTTGCACTCTCTATTCAATTTCAAACTGCTTGTTTTCTTGAAAAAAGGCCTCCAACACTAGCTTTCTCTATTCTTTTTCTATTCTATCTTTTATTTTTATTTATTACACAAAAAAGACCCTCTAACACTAGCATTCCCAATTTGTTTCCTTTCATATGTGTATATTCATGTGTATTAAATATAAAACATCTTCCTACGTGTACTGTGTTAGGCTAACCAAGATTTGTCATGGCACTTGCATGTTGTTGCTCTTTTGTTGGTTTGCTTCTAAATTCAATTTTTTTTATAAAGTACTTTAAAACAACCTTAGTTTACCAAAGTGTTGTACACGGTCACATTGACCCAATCACACAATAGATAAAAAAAATAATCAGAAAAACACAGTCAAAAAACATTAAAAGCATAGGAAAAAAGATAGGTCTTTAAGAGACGTTTAAACTCAGTCACTGAAGAAGCTGTTCTGATAGACAAAGGCAAGTTGTTCCATAGCTTGGGGCCAGCAACAGCAAAGGCTCTATCACCCCTACATTTCAATCTAGTTCTAGGAACCAAAAGCAGTTGCTTAGTCTGTGATCTAAGCGATCTAGCTGGATTGTGTACAACAATCAACTCCGAAAGATATGAAGGAGCAAGGTTGTTCAGAGCTTTGTACACAAATAGCAGAATTTTAAATTGAATACGACAGCTAACCAGTAACCAGTGCAATGAACGCAAGATAGGTGTGATGTGATTCCTTCTGCGACTGCCTGTGAGCAAACGAGCAGCCGCATTTTGAACCAGATGTAAACGATGAATAGCTGCAACAGGCAGCCCATAATATAACGAGTTACAGTAATCGAGTCGCGAAGAAATAAAAGCATGAATTATAATCTCAAAACTCCTCCTACTCAGGAAGGGTTTGACTTTTGCTAATCTTCGCAGGTGGTAAAAACTGGCACTCACAGTAGAATTAATTTGTTTATTCAGCTTTAGGTCACTGTCCTTTATGAATCCCAGATCCTTGACCTCAGAAGAGTAATACGGAGAGAGTGAACCCAGGTCAACAGTGCTCAGATCGGTTTTCTCATTAGGCCTAAACAGAATAATTTGAGTTTTATCGTCATTCAAATGCAGAAAATTATTAGTGAGCCATGCTTTCAATTCTTGGAGACAGGCTGTAAGTTGGTGTAAAGCAGACTTGTCATTGCGCTTAAGTGGTATGTAAAGCTGAGTATCATCGGCATAGCAATGATATGACACATCGAATTTCCTAAAGATTGAACCAATGGGTAACATGTACAGCGAGAACAATAACGGCACCAAAGTTGATCCTTGAGGAACACCACATGAAGTATGTGCTACCGAAGAGGAATATTGCCCAATACTAACTAAAAATCTTCTATTGGATAAAAATGACCGAAACCAATCAAGTACAGTGTCTCTAATACCAATGCAGTGCTCTAAGCGAGATAGCAGAATACCATGGTCAACAAAATCAAACGCTGAACTGAGATCTAAAAGCACTATTTTAGACAGCTTCTATTTTCCTCATTTGTAAGTCGCTTAGGATAAAAGCGTCTGCCTAATGACTAAATGTAAATGTAAAACCTTTTAGTGAACAGTCTTCATAAACATTCTAATAAATACATTATTATAAACATAGTTTTAGTTTATATGTGAAGATTTCTATATGTCTGTATCATGTAAATTTTATTTTTATTGTCTAAATGTCACGTCTGGTTCTTCAGGCAATGCTGCCGTTCGGTTGGAGGGGGGCAGTCATCGCTGCGGGGGGCGTGTGGAGGTGTGGAGGGGCTCCTGGGGCACAGTGTGTGATGATGGATGGGATATGGACGATGCACGTGTGGTGTGTGCACAGCTGGGCTGCGGGTACGCGTTGTCTGTCAGCGGGCAGGGTGAGCCGTACGGCCAGGGCACAGGCCCCATACACATGGATGAGCTCAACTGCACTGGAAAAGAGAGGAGCTTATGGGAATGCCCAGCGATTACGATTGGACATGACTGCGGACATAAGGAGGATGCAAGCGTGGTTTGCTCAGGTACGTGACGCTATGTGTTTGTTATGAGTTTTAGGATGCAGTAGGCAGACAGGGAATGTGGATCTAAATGCAGGCAGTTTAATATCAAAACATGGACAAACAAAGAACAAAAACACGGGGGAAACGAGGAGCAGAACGACACCATAACATTCAACAACTGACCAAACACATGTGAAACACAAGGGCTATTTATACAAAGGAGAAGGAGAACACAAGGAACCAATGAGTTACTATGGAAACTAACAAGGAGTGGGTGTGGTCCAATGAGTTTCTATGGCAACTAATGAGGGTAGCTATGGAAACAAACAAGGCACACAGCAGACAGGGGCAAAACCCACACAAGGAACAAGTTATAATTGACATCTCAAATTATGTTAATTAGAGACTTCAGTACAGATTGTGACGAGTCGGCTGCCTCCCCCCTTATTATCATCACCACCCCGTCCCGCATTCGTCGCCCTTCACCAGGCTCCCGACGGGAGTGGGTGTGTGAGAGAGGAGGGGCGCTGAAACAGCCAGGGCTGGCGGGGTGTGATGAGGCGCACCTGATGTGAATAGAGCCACCGCCGGACACTTTATTTTAATATTTTTGTTTAATAAAAACCTCTCCGAGGCCTGACGCCACGCCCACTGTGTCTGTCGTTTGCTCCTTCCGCCACAAGATGCATCCATATTTCAGCCAATCATTTCTATTTGAACACAGATCTGATAAATTTCTCTCACCCCTAAGTTTAACTGAGAGGTTAATTGAAAGTCATGCCATAATACTTAAAACTAAAACAAAATGTTACCCTGGACCACAAAACCAGTCATAAGGGTAATTTTTTTTTTAAAATTGAGATTTATACATCATCTGAATAAATAATCTTTTCATTGATGTATGGTTTGTTATGATAGGACAATATTTGTCTAGATACAACTATTTGAAAATCTGGAATCTGAGGGAGCAAAAAAATCTAAATATTGAGAAAATCTCCTTTAAAGTTGTTCAAATGAAGTTCTTAGCAATGCATATTACTAATCAAAAATTAAGTTTTGATATTTACGGAAATTTACAAAATATCTTCATGAAACATGATCTAATTATTTAAATTATTTCCTCTTCAAAACTTGTTGCTCGATCCCAACTGCAGAATAGCAAAAGCTGTTATGGTCAAAAAAAGCCAACCAAACTGATTGGTCTGTGTTAAGGGTGACACTGATGTATTGTATGTGTTAAAGTGATTTTGTGATTTTTTTTTTTTCTCATTGCATGTCTGTTTACATGTCTTCTCTCATTTTAATGAAGAATACAAGGCTCTGCGACTGACAGGAGGTCTGGACCGATGCTCTGGGAGAGTGGAGGTCCATCGCAATGGCAGCTGGGGGACAGTGTGTGACTCGTGCTGGCAGAAATTAGAAGCCACGATGGCCTGTAATATGCTGAACTGTGGAGAGGTCAAACAGTTCACGGCCTTTGACCCAGACTTCAAGCATAAAAATGGATCACTCTGGTATTTTTACTGTTTGAAGAGTAGCACAGACCTGTGGCAGTGCTTGGAATTCATTAATATCCTGCATTTTTGCGAGGGTACCAAAGCAGCTGGGGTGATCTGCAATAGTAAGTAAGATGTTTTGGGCTTTTGCATGTTACATATAACATTTTAATAGCTAAAACAATAGTTTACAAAAATGATCTTATTTTCTTCTGTGAAACATTAAAATAATAAATAAATCCTCACACAACCCTTATCATAGTGACCATGTCTGTCAAATTTAAAAAAATAAAATAATTATAATTATAAAATAAACACAAAAAAGTAGTCCATACAGCTCATAAACTATATTTAGAGCCTCCTGAAGCTTTATCCACTCATGTTTGACAGTTTTGTCCTCTTTGTTGGAGCTCTTAAATCTTATGTCATTCACTTATGTCCTTTGTAATGTGGTTATTAGTCAGTTATTTCTATCTTTTGCTGTAGTGTGTCTGTAGGAAATATCAGTTTACATTTTCAAACATTCATTTTGCCATTAATTGTAATAATCCAGTGAGATTTTGGTCTGAAACTCTACACAGCTCCACACAGAGATCTGATCTGATCATCATCAGTCTTTCTGGAGTGACAAACTGAGACTAAACCCAGAAGAACTGTGTCTCCAAGACGCTTCAAGAAACCTGCAAAGCTACAGTATTGTTAAAAGTTTTAGGCACTTGTATAAAAATGCTGTAAAATGAGGATGCTGTCAAAAATAATGTCATAAATATATTTTCTTTATTAATTAACTTCTATTAACTAAATTAACTCAACATTTGGTGTGAGCATCCTTTGCGTTTAAAGCAGCTTGTGCCTTCGGTGCACTTGAGCACAGTTTCTCAGGAGCTTTGCAGGTAGCTTTCTCGAAGCGTCTTGGAGACACAGTTCTTCTGGGTTTAGTCTCAGTTTATTCTGTTTCTTAATGTCATTCCAGACAGACTAGATGATGATTAGATCAGATCTCTGTGTGGAGCACAAAAATCTCACTCCATTATTACAATTAATGGCACAATGAATGTTTGGAAATGTAAACTGATATTTCCTACTGACACACCACAGCAAAAGATAGAAATAATGGACTCAAAACCATTTTTAGCTGCTGAAAATACTAGTGGTCTAAGACCTTTGCACAGTACTGTATGCTACTGTAAGGCTGCTCTGATGCTCGTTACACGGAAGCAAAGCTGCTTAACACTAGACTCTAAAGTGAGTTTGGAGCAGCACAGAGGCAGCTCAGAGAAACCCTGTGTAAAACAGCTTTAAAATGAACATTTCTTCTTTTCCAGATTCTCTTGGTCTGCCTGTTCCCACCAGTCCACAACCAACCTCAACACCAGCAACCACAGGTGACCCTGAACCTTTCTATCAACCCTAAAGCTGAAGATGATTCAAAAAGCAATATTTGTAAAGTTTCCCTTATTTAATAGATTGTAAAGTGAACCTTCTACAATCACAGTTAGGCTGTGCAGAGAGAGAGAGAAAAAAAGAAGAAAATTAGATAATGTTTTTGGCTGGCTTTATTTATGCAAATGGTTTGTAATGTAAGTCAAAGCATCACTCTTTCATCATGTCTGGGGCTCTCTTCTTTCATCCAGTGACTGCGACAGTGGACAAACCACCTGGATTCATCCCGACTTCAGAGCAACTGGGGTGTTTTGTTCTTGGTTTCTTGCTTTTGATTGCGGTTATCACAAATATCCTCTTGTGTCATCATTATAAAAAGAAGAAAGGTGGGTGCAAACTTACAGCCCAACACCACAACGCTCAACTCTTTCAATGAACTGTTGGCAGAAAATCCCGTGGACCCATCAACAGTTTTGGGAAGGTTACTTTGGAAATGTAATAGGTTACAGATTACAAGTTACCCTATTCAAAATGTAGTAAATTTCTAAATTGACACTAAATTTATTTTCTTAATTTCTAATGTTTTCAACCATTAATTATTTTGAAACATTTAAAGCAGGCAGGGTTAACATTACAGTAGGACTCAACACTGATTACTGTCAGACTCCTCAAAATCTTTCATCACTTGAATTAAGATTATAATAATTTAATTTTAAAGCACAGCCACCACAAAATCAGACTTTAGCACCTTTTTTACTCTGATATCATTCTGAGGCTATATACAGATTTATTTCAACTGCTTACACACATTTTCAAAACTTTGCCTTTTTTTCAAAACTTTACACACAAATCCAAGAACTGCACACATAAAATGCAAAATGTCTCACATCTCTTGACAGTACAAAATTAAGCATTGCATTCAAAATATCACAAACACATCTCAAAAGCAAACATTTGTCCTCTGTTGCAATGCTGATGTATCAGTGTGGCATTTTGATTGGTTGTTTGAAAAAAGAAATCAAGATACTTCCTGTTAGATTTTTTGTGTGTTACATAGAGAATTGTGTGTTGTGTTTGGCAAAAAGTGTTGGTAACACTTTATTTCGATAGTGCACTTTAGTCATTCTACTATAACAGCAAGTAACTTTGCATCTACATGTCAGCTAGCAGTCATTAGAGTATTAGACTGTCTGCTTAATATCTTGTAACACTTTATTTTGATGAGTCCACAACATACAACATACTGACTATTAGAAACTTTGCAAGTATGTCAACTTATTCTACTAACCTTGAACCTACCCTACTGAGAGTTAGTAGACATGTAGTTGCTAATTAATGAGAATTAGTTGACATGTAGTTACAAAGTTACTTATGGTTAGAAGAATGTCTAAACTGGACTATTGAAATAAAGTATAACCAAAGTGTTTTATGAAATTGAAAACTGAGTCAAAGGCCGAGAACTAGTGTATGGTTCTGCAGATTTGGTGTGTGCTTCTGCTGTTTGAGTGCCAGCTTTCAGAAACTGTGACAAGTAAAGATTTTGTGTGTAAGCTGTTGAAAAAAACTGTAATAGCTATGATACTAGTTTTGAAATCAAATATTTGCATAGATAGGAAACACTGGCATCTAACAATGCCTTGGGAAAAAAAAACAGTTAATCTTAAAAAATAAACCCAAGTGGAAAATAAAACCGTTATTGAATAAGCATGTGTCCTATTCTGTGTCCTATAATCTTGAAACATTGGTGTCTCATATTTTAGAGCAGTCACTGCAATTTATGACAGAAATCAATTAAACCTGTATGTGGGTGTGAAAATATTCAGATGTAAGCCCCTTTGTAATCGTTAACATGTTCATAAGTAACATATTTTTTGTCTCAGTAACTGTAACTAATTACAATTACATTTGTTTTGTAATTAAATTACATAATTCCATTACATGTAACTAGTTACTCCCCAACTGCCCATCAATACCTTCATTTAGATGAATCTCACAAAACCTCTCAAGAGCACATCCACAATCAACGGCAAAATGAATAAATAAAAAATAATAAAGGACATTTTACACAATACAATTCAAACACCTTTGAAATGTAAAACTGAGCCCGTTGTGTGTTTCCCCTCGTTGTTAGCTGCTGCGGCCCAGAATATATACATGAACCTGCAGGCCCCGGCTGAAGACAACTACAGAGACTCTGTGCATCTCGTCAAAGTCCCAAACAACAGCAGGGATGCTGAGGGTGAGTGTGTTTCACTCTGTGCTTTACGCTCTGCTCGACGTTTGTTTCTGTATTTGAGAACTGTTTTCTCTGTGCCCTTGTAGTTCCCGTATCTCCTCAGCGTATCTGGGCTCAGAGTAGTGTTTAGAGCGGATCATACGACACAGACTACGAGCAACATGATATCAGTCCGGAAACGGCTTTTCCTTTGTCCAATTTTCAAAGTTAGTCATTGTTAAGTGATATGGACAGTACTGAGAACGCAGGAGAGAGCCGGGATGGTTGTAGGTGTGGGGATAAAATTGTAACACTTTATAATAGTTTACATTTAATAAGCAGTTTATAAATACAGATATACATGTTTTGTTCTTGAGCATATCTATAATGTTTAATAATTGTATTTTCATACATTATTAATGATCAATTTACAAACCAGTTATTTAGGAGTTGTCAGTGGTTCATAAGATCATTTAGAAAGTGTTTAAATGTACAGATGATAATAGTTACTCAGTGTGTTAATAAATGCTTTATTAACACATATTCCTGCTGTAATTCATGATTATGTCACATAGTTATTAAATATTTAGTAGTTGCCAACCATTTGCATTTACAAAGCAGATTTAAAGGCTCCGTTATCTTCCAAACAGACAAGTTAAACAAACACAACACAGGGGGATAAATCTCCTTTAAATCTCCTTTGTAATAGATATGCTTAGAAATAAAAAACAAGGCATTTATAGCTGTATTTATAAACTGCTTGCTAATGACTATTAATGTTGTAACAATGCTTTATAAAGGATGAACTGGCTATTTACTAATGCTTACCTAATGATTCATAGCGTGCTGTTATTATAAAGTGTTACTGATAAAATTGCTAGCAGTTTTGGGAAAGGCCCTTTCACAACAGACATGAAATGAAAAGGCGAAACAATTGGCCAATATATGGTCTTTTTTCTTTTAGCTCACCATGTAATGTATATGTTGATAAATGTCAAAAGACAGGCACTGAAAAGATGAAAATACAGAAGGATTCAGTGGAATAAAGTTGTTCTCTCAAGCTTGCCTCAGTGATTTCAGAAACATCATTGGCCAGTAACAAAATAACAACATGTATTTATATAAAACCATGATCTGCACTCCAAAAATATGAACATTTCATAAGACATTTTCATCATGTGAGGCTTGTCTTATTTTCATTTTAAACAAAACATTATTATTATTATTATTTTTAGATGAGTCTAGTCAAGTCACCTTTATTTATACAGCATTTTATCTGACATTGATCACAGATAGGACGTGTAAAATAAATCGCTAAAAACAAGACTATTTTTGTGAGTGTGGATCATGGTTTTATATATTAAGTAATCTAATAGATTGACGCACCATAATAAAATATTAAGTGACAAAGGAGCAAGGTGCAAACGACTTAAAAAATACTAATAATATTTATTTAAAATGAAAATAAGACAAGCCTCACATGATGAAAAGAAAGGTCTTATAAAATGTTCATAATAAAGGAATAATGCACTTTATAAATATAGTTATTAAAGGGGTCGGGGACGTTTTCTTTCATAATGTTTGGGACTGTTGTTATAATGCGCATATAATAATATTAGTTGGCCGTTTTCTACCCTAAATTTAGCCTCTGATTTGACCACTCAAATGAGTGAATGGGTCACTTCAGTGCAAATGCCCACTGCTATGATTGGGTAACATGTTTGCATATTAAATAAGTCTTACAACTCTTTTGAAAACGTCTTTTTCGTTTTTACTACAGTTCAATAGGACAGGACAACAGGCACTCTTGCGCTGAAGATTATGTAACAAAAACCCAGAAGAAGTAGAAAATAAGTCATTTTGGCAGCTTGGTTCTGAAACTTTGATTAGCAAAATATATAGTACAATTTCATTGATCAATTCACAAATAATGAGATTTCAATCACCAGTGAAGACACCGGGAGCCAGAGAAACAGAAGGAGTTTTTTTTACTACTCAGTTCAGAAAAGTTAGTTTAGGATTAGCTGGGAACGTCTAAGGTTAGTCTGTGTCTGCTAGCTGTTTATTCAGCAGTAACACTGAAATAAGATAACATATCATACTGTACATTAACATTACACAATAGTCACTAACAGTACACTACTAATATGTTTAAAATCTTGGCTTATGTAAATTTCTACAAATACCAAGTATTTCTTAATTAAATTGAATAAGAACATGATCTAAGAATGGTCACTAATCAATTTACTTCATGCTGTAGGTAAACATATTTGTCCTGTCCATAACGTAAAGGTTTGAGCACAGAAGCTGACTCGAGTGCTAAAATAATTGATTCATGTTAAAGTATAACATTGCTGATGAATAGTCTTAACACACTGGCATAGGCAGATAACAAGTCAAGTCAAGTCACCTTTATTTATATAACGCTTTTAACAATACAGATTGTGTCAAAGCAGCTTTACGGTAACATATCTTTACATAACTTTACAATAACAGATCATCTGAATGTATTTACATTTTATTCAACTGCTTACACACAAAACCTGCAAAACCATGCACTAATTTGACTCAGTTTTCAATTTCATAAAACACTTTTTACAAAACACACAATTCTCTATGTAACACACAAATCTAACAGGAATTAATATTATGGCAAAGGTGTTTGCTTTTGAGATGTGTTTGTGGCATTTTGAATGCAGTGATTCATTTGACATTTTGTGTGTGCAATTCTTGGATTTGTGTGTAAAGTTTTGAAAAAAAGGGGCAAAGTTTTGAAAATGTGTGTAAGCAGTTGAAAAAGATTGTAAACGCTCATAAACACGGTTTGGTCCCGGCAGAGGTCGCAGTGGGAGCATACCAGCAAATCTCTAAACATAATACACACTGTTCATAACAAACCATTGACTGAAGAGAGATGTCTTTAATATTATTAATTCAATTACATATAAAAGTCTAGGCTAGGCTACAGTGAGTATTCTCATCCCCTCTGTCTCAGTGGACTCGTTTGAGTCATCCTGCACCTCGTCAGGAGAATGCTATGAAAACATAGGCACAAATGCACAGGAGTCTGCTGAAAATACAGGGGAAGACAGAGACCGTCTACAAACCTGAAGGCTACAATAAGATTTCTCTTTTCCTAATAATGAAATTTTGCTAGGCTACTATGAGATGGATAGCCTAATTGTTGTATAATTCAGATGGGCTACCTGTTATTTTTATGGTATATCAAAAAGTGTATATTTTAAATGTGATTGTTGGTACATTTTACCAGTATTTACCATACATTCAAAACAAAAATTAAAGTAGGAAAAAAAAATACAATATGAAAATAATTTAAGAAAAAACTTTTTTCTTAATAAAACACAAGATTTGTTTTTCAAAAAGCCTTTTTAACATCTTTAAAAACGGGGGGTCGTCTTATAATCAGGGTCATCTTATATTGGGTCATCTTATACTATATATATATATATAAAGGACTTATACTATATATATATATATATATATATATATATATATATATATATATATATATAAAGGAACAAATTCCAAAAAAATTCAATAATATATATATATATATATATATATATATATATATATTATTATTATTATTATTATTATATATATATTTGTGAATATGTTCCTTGATTTGTAAGGGTCCAAGCATCTGTAGGTGGACATTTGGACACTAAGTGACGTTATAATAAACACTTTTGTGTTTTGCTTCATAAGATAATCGTCATTCCAAAACTGCATGACGTTCTGGTTACAGTTTATTTTAAGGTGTCCTTGTTACTGTGTAATTACACAAACAATTACTGAGTAATACTAATTAACCACATGTAGTACTATAGGTTTGGTGTAAGGAATGGTGAAGACTCAGAGTGAGATGGACTTTAAAAGGGTAAAAGGCAGGGCAAAGCTGAATAGGACATGGAAAGCACAAGACTGGGAGCAATAGAAGATGATTTGGCACAGCAATGCACACAGGGAGAATATATAGGGAAGGAAGTGAGGGTAACAAGGGAAGGCAGTTGGGGCAAATTAAACAATAATGTGATAACAAGAAGGCAGGGTCAAGACATGTACTTCACAAGGCACATAAATGATAGGAGCCATGCGCTCACTCCAGACAATACAAGAACAGGTAGCCAATGAAAACAAATGTGCTCAAGCGAAACAACACACAAGCACATGAAACGTGGATGAAGAACCTCATAAACACATGGAGCATGAATATCCCCATCCTGACACTGAACTGGACAGACAGAAGAGTCAGAATAACACAGAACACACAACTGGCTCTCTGCTCTTTATAAAGCGCCAATGTGTGCCAATATCTCTGAATCTTTATTCTTAAGATCGTTGACTTCGCACCACTTAAGTGGATGGCATCACAAGCTGTTGCTATTGTGAACTCGCCAAAATTTCATCTCATGTGTTTAGCCAAGCAATAATAATAAAAAAAAGAAAATTATATACATATATATATATATATATATATATATATATTGTGGCGGGAGGAGCCAACGACAGACACAGTGGGCGTGGCGTCAAGCCTCGGAGAGGTTTTTATTAAACAATATATTAAAATAAAGTGTCCAAAGGGGGAAAAGTGTCCAAAATAAACAGGGATCTGGTGTCCTCGTTGTGCTGCGGGGCTCGTGAAGGAAGGCAGTGTTCAGGAGGGAAGGGTCCAGGTAAGGGGCGGAGTCCGGCGGCCGCACGCGCTCCCGTCTGGAGGTCCCGGGGCGCGGGTGACGGCGGCTTCTGTGGCGGCTTCGTCCAACTCCTTGATCCCCGGGTGCTCGACGGGATTCCACGGCCCGGCGTCCTCGCCCGACGGCCGTATCGCGGCTGCGGTGTCGGCCGGACTGCGGGTCCGGCCGCTCGCGTCTCTGGCGGCGGCGGGTAGTTCCCTCTACGCACCCTTTCCTGGACCCACGAGGACACCAGCGTGCATGCACGGGGAAGAGACCGGTCTCCCGAGGAGAGGCGCGCTCGGCGTTTAAACGGCGGCGGTGATGAGGCTCTATTCACGTCAGGTGCGCCTCATCACACGCCGCCAGCCCTGGCTGTTTCAGCGCCCCTCCTCTCTCACACACCCACTCCCGTCGGGAGCCTGGTGAAGGGCGGCGAATACGGGACGGGGTGGTGATGATGGACAGGGGGGAGGCAGCCGACTCGTCACAATATATATATATATATATATATATATATATATATATATATATATATATATATACGACGAACCAACGAACCATTCCTGGGCCCCACCACAGATCCTGCCTTCAGTTACCAAGGTGTGTGTCTACCAGCAGCAATTAATATACACTGACACACCAAACTGATGTGTTAATGGTTTGTTGAGATGTTTCACAGCAGTCTATTCAGTTTATGCAGAATCTTTACCTCAAACTATGAGTTTTTGGAAATGTTTTGAGTTTATTGCACTAATGTGTAATTTTCTTTGGTTTATCTTTCATTGTCAGAGCTAGATAAAGAGGGCGGCAGCAGAGAGGACTCCCCGCTGTACTCACCCGTCAGCTATGATAATGAGGCAGTCTCTTCAGAAAGTGACTATGATGACATTGCCAATTATTTGCAACAACCTAGTCATTTACATTAACTAGAGACTTTGATGTGGCTACATTTACACTCATTTACACAAATAATGCTTATGTATAATGTATGATGAAATAATCACAAAGATGCCATAGAAGAACCATTTTTGGTTCCACTAACAACCATTCAGTCAAAGGTTCTTTAAAGAACCATCTCTTTCTTACCTTTTTATAATCTGAAGAACCTTCTTTTGCCACAAAGAAGCTTTTGTGAAACAGAAAGATTCTTCAGATGTTAAAGGTTCTTTATGGAACCATTTAGACAAAAAAAGTTAATCTATAGCATTGTGAAGCACCTTTATTTTTAAGAGTGTACAGTGAGAAATATTCTGACTGTACTACAAGTACAGTATTAGAAACCATACCTGAGAATCATTTTACAATATATCATTCTTCTTTCAGATCATTCAGTCTTTTCAGAGTTATTTTTTTGTTCATTCATATCTGCTTCTATACATAGTACGATTAAACTTTATCATAAATGTTTAAGCAAATTTTAATATCATTGTAGGTACATTAAGTCCATACCAGTTAAAAAAGTACAAATATTTACATATACGCTTTTCTCTGGATTTCTAAATGCTTACAAGGACTGATGACTGGGCCGTGACCACCATAGACACCAAAATAATGAGATATGACTATACTAATCAAAGGCGCCCTTTTAGAATCATTATCTGAGGTTAAAAGCAGCAACTTTAACTGATGACATGCAAATAAAATGTTTTGGTTACGACAGAATAATAAAAAAAATAAATTAAGTGATTGAGCTGATGTTATTGTTATTTTCAAAGTGTATTAGCACAATGTAATCTCATTATAACATTAAGTGTCCTTTTATTTTTGTTCTATCCGGATGCTTTTTGGAAAGGAGGCCTCTGGAACCTGAACAGAAAAAATACTTTTGCTCAGAATGAATCAAAATAAAAATGATCCCTGGCTGGGATTAAGGCAAACATTCGGGAAACATTAATATTCTTCTTAGCATGTTAGGCATTAGTTTAACTTTTGTGTTCTTATTTTTGAGCCACACTCATGTTCCTTACGGTCAAAATCAACCTAAAAAACCTAATATCTTTTTGTTCACTAATATTTTATTTTGTATTTTGAGAGCATTTTTATAGTACTAATTAATATTTATGCAATAATTATGATCCATTTTTCCCATTGAAAACAATACCTTATTTATTTTATTTTTAATTTTTTTCCAATTAATGCAGTATTTCAGATTAAAATAGAGAATAGGCCTTTTAAATTCATGAAGGCATAATAGCACCTCCTTGTGAGAGCAAAGAAAGAAAAACATGTAATTTCATGGTGTAACCACTACATTCCTGTATAGGACACTATAGAGAGTCTTGTGAATTCCCTACTTTTTTTTTAGACATAATTGTTTACTTAGGTTGTAGATTTAAATGTATATTAAGGCATTCTCAAAGATACTTTTCGTCAAGGTTTATATTTTTTATTTTTGTTTGAAATGTTGATCTAAAGTCTCAGTTTTTACATTATTATTACAACAGTCGAATCTGAACACAGTAAGCATTGAAACATTGAAATTCTATACAATTTTAACAAAAATGTCAGAGCTTAATCCTTCTGGGTCTGATCTGATTTCAACCTCTTATTTCAGCCTTCTGACTCATTTTGGCCATATGGTTTTATATTTTTCATATGATGTCACACCCTTAGGAACATACCTGGAGAAAAAAATGTGGTTTAATATGACTTAATCCATTAAGATATTGATAATTAATAAATTATTAATTAAATTATTAAATAATTTATATTATTAATATAAATAATAATAATTAAATAATAATAATTATTAAATTATTAACGCCTTCGTCGCTTCATCCTGTCAGGTGTTAACGGGTCCGTGGGTTGGCGCTGTAATGGCTGCTGGCCGGATGGCTGTTTCGTCTGAACTAGGATTACTATGCAAGTTATGTTCCTGTGTTGACTGTGCTTTATGCTGAGGTTTTTTGTCTGTTCTCACACTGCACTCTCTTCCAAGGACGTAGTGTGAGGACACTTTTTTTTCTCCTCTCTTTCCTCATGTTATGCTGTATTTCTTCTTCTCTATTGCATTTCGTTGCCTTGTACCTACATGTGCAATGACAATAAATTGAATCCAATCCAATCCAATAAGATAAGATATTGGCAGGTAAACCCAAAAGTTCTCCCGATAGTTCTGTCACGGTATGCTCACACACAAAAAGATCCATTTGCAGTTTTATTCTCAGAGTCCAAAACATAATCCACATGAGCAAAAAACAGGAACAAAGAATGCAATGCAGGAACAGAAAGCAATACTGATGCAACTAACGACAAATTGAAGATATATGTATATATATATATATATATATATATATATAAGAGGCTAATGAGTCATTGATAAACAGCTAGCAGTAACGAACCAATAATGAATGCAAAGGGTTATGGGAAATGCAGTCCAGAACACACAATGACTCCAAGAGAGTGCCCTCTGGGGGCTAAGCTGGGCACTCCAACAACTGACTGTGACATTATCCTCCCTCTAAAGAGCGGCTTGCAGACGCTCCATAAAAAGTCAAGAACGTTCAAGAGGGAAGTGGAATGAAGGTGGATAAGGGGGAGGGATGGCGGGCCAGGTCCATGAAATGGAAGAGGGATTAGAGATAGTGGCAGAGCCAGGACGGGAGCCGACAGAACAGGAGGCCAGAGCGGGGCCGGCAGAGCAGGTGGCTAGGGCGGAGCCGGCAGAGCATGCAGCAAAGGTGAGGCCGATAACCACCTCAACGGGACTAACACGACCAATAGACCTCCAATGACTGCAAAGAAAAGCACACAAACTTTAAAAACAGCCTCAACGGCTGCAACAGGACGGACAGATAACTCAGCTATGACCTAACTCTCCTTGACCAAAACAGGTCAGGCAGACAGTTCAACAGTCTCTTTAGCCATAACAAGGCAGACTGAGAGTTCAGGAGTGGGCGTCACCGCCCAGAGAGGAGCTGAAGCGGACACCGCTGCCTCGGGAGGTTCTGCAGCAGAAGCCGCTACCTCGGGAGGGACTGGAGCGGGCTCAGGAGTGGACTCCTGGACTGGAACGAGCTCTGGAGTGGACTCGTAGACTTGAGTGGGCTCTGGAGTGAACACGTAGACTTGAGTGGGCTCTGGAGCGAACTCTTAGACTGGAACAAGCTCTGGAATGAACTCATAGACTTGAGCAGGCTCTGGAGCAGACTCATAAACTGGAGTGAACTCGTAGCGGGCTCTGGAATAAACTCTTGTGGCAACAGCAGTGAGAGCGTTTCATGAGTGGACTCTAAGGACTTACAGACTGGAATGGGCTCTGAAGTGGATTCTAACCACTCCACGACTAGAGCGATTTCTGTGGCAATCTCTGGGACCACCCACATCAGGTCCTCCAGGACCACTGTACTTGAAACCACCAAAGTCGGATCCTCCAGGACCACCAGACTTGAGACCACCAGAGTCGAGTCCTCTAGGACCACCGGACTTGGGACCACCGGAGTCAGGTCCTCCAGGACCACCGGACTTGGGACCACCAGAGTCGGGTCCTCCAGGACTACCAGACTTGGGACCACCAGAGTCGGGTCCTCCAGGACCACCGGACTTGGGACCACCAGAGTCGGGTCCTCCAGGACTACCAGACTTTGGACCACCGGAGTCGGGTCCTCCAGGACCACCGGACTTGGGACCACCAGAGTCGGGTCCTCCAGGACTACCAGACTTTGGACCACCGGAGTCGGGTCCTCCAGGACCACCGGACTTGGGACCACCAGAGTCGGGTCCTCCAGGAATACCAGACTTGAGACCACCGGAGTCAGGTCCTCCAGGACCACCGGAGCGGACTTTGCTGGCCTCCTCTTTCTCTACCTTCTCTTGCAAGACTGAGACAGTGAAGATTCACTATTAACTGGAGCGGGATCGGGCATCTCTGGTGGCACTGCAATGGGCTCAGACCGACATGACATTACTAAATTACGGTAACAGAGATAATCAATGAAATTCCAAAATTCGAGAGTCTTAAGCCCCTCCATCTCCCAAGGAGGCAAGGGGTTGTCTAGGCAATCATTAAAAATTTAGCTGAGCTCAGAATTACAAGGTTCCAGTCCTACCGTCAAAGTCCAAAAAGTCTGTGCCAGACCTCCTACTCCCTTCCCCTGTTGACTAGGAGCCGCCAACATTTGGAGCCGAGCCTTCCGCTCCTTCTTCGAAGCCGGAGGAACAATTTGAAGGCCACAAGCCGATATGCCCAGCCTAGCTGCTGGATCTGTTGTTGGCATCAGTATTCTGTCACGGAATGCTCACACACAAAAAGATCCATTTTTAGTTTTATTCTCAAAGTCCAAAACATAATCCACATGAGCAAAAAACTGTAACAAAGAATGCAATGCAGGAACAGAAAGCAATACAGATGCACCTAACGACAAATTGAACAAGATATATGTATATATATATAAGAGGCTAATGAGTCAATGATAAACAGCTGGCAGTAATGAACCAATAATGAATGCAAAGGGTTATGGGAAATGCAGTCCAGAACACACAGTGACTCCAAGAGAGTGCCCTCTGGTGGCTAAACTGGGCACTCCAACAACTGACTGTAACAGTTCTGCCAATGAGTTACCACAAAAATTACACAAAAAAACATCATATTTGTATGGTCTTTAGAGATAAAAATTTGAGAAAGTAGTTGTTAATGTTAATAGCTGTGTAGTACCTGTGTAATAAACAGCCGTGTTATTGTAGAAACCTAAATGTTTTATGTGTTAAAAACAAATAACATTTCTACAAAGTAAAATCCACACAGATAATAATATTTTAATTTCTATTTTATTTTGCACAAATTCAGCTGTGAACTTCTACCATCAAGCTCAATTCAGTACCCAAATTCTAGTAAGTGAAATTATGAAACAAAATGTTTTCATTCATTTGTGTGAGTTATAGGCCTAATATTGTCAATAACCAACACAGTTAACCAAACAACTAGATTGCAAATCTATTCTAAAATGTGACCCTGGCCCACAAAACCAGTCATAAGGGTAATTTTTTTTCGAAATTGAGATGTATACATCATCTAAAAGCTGAATAAATAAGCTTTCCAGTGATGTATGGTTTGGACAATATTTGGCTGAGATACAACTATTTGAAAATCTGGAATCTGAGGGTGCAATAAATCAAAATATTGAGAAAATCACCTTTAAAGTTGTCCAAATGCAGTTCTTAGCAATGTGTATTACTGATCAAAATCAAGTTTTGATATACTTACTGTAGGAAATTTACAAAATATCTTAATGGAACATGATCTTCACTTAATATTCTAATGATTTTTGGCATAAAAGAAAAATCGATCATTTTGACCCATACAATGTATTTTTGGCAATTGCTACAAATATACCCGTGCTTCTTATGACTTTTGTGCTTCAGGGTCACATATGTCTCCTTTGACAGTGTTGACCTATTTTATTTTTTAAAACTCACTGCCTAAGAGTTTCAGGTTTATTATGTACTATATGAGGTAAATATTGATTACGTTTAACAGCAATAGAAGGTAGATTAGTACTAGTTGGAATATTTGTTAAATCCTGTTTAACAGATTTTTACAGCAGGTAACTGTTTTAAAGGGGCTACATTATCAATGGTACGTCGATATTTGTGGTGTATATTTAAAGTTCATATTTTTTACAGAGAGAAGGTGAAAATTGTGGCAACCCTACAAATCTTTTCTGCCTAAGTGCGTGACGCTGCACGACGCCGACCGTTATGTTATTGGTTGAAATGCCGGCTCCTCAGATTGTGAGGCATCTGATTGGTCGTCTGGAGCTGTGGGGGTATCTAATTGGTCGGGTGTAGCTAGGGGGTATCTGATTGGTCGGATGGAGCAATGGGGGCGTGTCGCCATGCGGATGGTGTAGCCGGAGAGACGCCGCGGCTGTTTGTTATTGAAAGAAAATCGTTTTTATGTGGCGATATTCCTACTTAGCACACGAAAAAAATTATTTATATGTTTTAATAATTTGTTAACTTATTTAGACTTTATTAGCATGTAATTACGTAGCTTTTAACAGCTTTCAATGTTTAGGTTCTAGTTACAACTCTGAGTTAAAGGTCTAACGTTAGGCCTTGAGCAGGCGCCGGTGGTCGATTTTAACAATAGCCGAGGAACAGTCTCTTAGAAGCGGACACACTTCCTCCATGAGACGAGCCCCCAGAAACTTACCTCCATTGAAGCAGTAAACAAACAAAAGAAACAGAAACTACAGGAACCCTGCCCGGATGGTGCCCGGCGTTTGAAGCGTTTTGGACAGTTCCTGATTGTTTTTCTGGGCTAAACAATAGAAAATGTCTAACGGTGCAGCGGGAAGCGGGGGCTTAACCTGGGTGGTAAGTCGTATACGATTACTAACGTAGTAATTCATGTGTTATTACACAAAGGCATCGCATATTACGTATTACAACCGGTTTGTGTCCGCATACATGTGCTTTAGCGTTTTGGCTGCAAGATTAATTTAGCTCAACACGAATGAGCTCACAGAGACTCATCCTCATCTCTCTATTATTCATTCAGTGCTCAATATATAGCATCTGTATTTTAATACTGCACTTTAATCTTCATTTTGTGTATTAAAATGATGCTTTTTGAAGCTCTTCATGGTGATGTGGAGGAAAGCTCTTTTGTGTTGATTCTCATCAGCTGTGAACGAGACTTTCCACTGATTTCAACTTTTTCCTCTTTATTAGAGTCAAACTCACAGATTTGATGTTTAACAGACACAGACCATTGCTTTATTACAGCCAAAAGCCCAAGATGCTTAACCCGGGACAGGGTGGAAGGGTTTATATGAGTCTGATCTGTATTTAAAACCACTCAAAGCCACAACAAAAGAGCAGCCCATACATGTTAATTATGAGAACTGGCCAGTACTAATGCTTTGTTACACATTAGTAACTGGATTTGCTAGTTTCACTTGTTTGTTGTATATATATATATATATATATATACGCCAGAAAGACACTTATAAAGACAGAAAGACACATTATACAGACACACTTCCAGGATTTACAGAGAGTATCCATTTTGCACGTCATATACTCAAAACGGTTGTAATGCAGCTATAAATCTAGATGATTCACCAAATATTTCGGTCACCCTCTTTGTCTGTAAAATAATTACAACATTAAAGGAAGCAAAAAGTTGATTTGATAGCCGCAGACAAGTTTAACAAAGTTGCATGTATGGATGTATCTAACAACAGACCCTCTTTGACAAGAACAATGGTGCGAAAAAAGAGGAAGTGAACGGCCGGGGAGATGCAGGGAAGAGCGAGGCGGTCAAGAAAGAAAGCTCAAAGAAGATGTCAGTGGAGAGGATCTACCAGAAGAAGACGCAGCTCGAGCACATCCTCCTCCGTCCAGACACCTACATCGGCTCGGTGGAGTCCGTCACTCAGGTGAGACAGAAGGTTTGAGCAGGACTGAGATTAGAGACACTGACTCTGACATTCAGGAAAATGTGAATCCAACCTGTTAATGTGAAAATCATCTGTAGTAGAGTCAATGTTGTAAACTGACTGATTTCTGACTCCTTAAAAGCCTCACTCTTTTCATTTCTTTACTTAACACTTGTTTGTATGTTTTGTAGCAAATGTGGGTTTTTGATGAAGAAATCGGAATGAACTTGAGGGAGATCACGTTTGTCCCTGGATTATATAAAATCTTTGACGAGATCCTTGGTAAGAATACTTTTATGTTCCTTTCAGTGACTTTGACAGACTTTATCAATCATAATTGCTTTGTAATTTATTTTATTTCATTGTACAGTATTATTTATTAAACTTCGATTTGTAGCAGACATGATTGGATTTTTGCAGTATGTTAAAGATATTTGCAAAGATTCATATTATAGATATTAAATAAATATTATGCAATATTTAAAAAATCGCAGTGGTTTTAAATAAAAGTAATTTTTATTGCTTTAAAAAATATTATAAATAATAAAATCTGCCTTCATTTAAAATATTGGTAGTGCTTTAGATTAGGGAACACATATCCACTATTAACTAAGAGTTTTTCCTCAATAAACACCTAATTTGCTGCTTATTGGTAGTAAGTCTGGTAGTTGTTGCAGAAGGTTTGTTTAGGCATTAGGTAGGGTTAATTCATCTAGAACATGGTCATGCAGAATAAGGCTTTATAAGTATTAATAAACAGCCAATATGCTAGTACTATGCATGCTAATAAGCAACTAGTTAGTAGTGAACAGTGTAAGTATAAGTTCCATACCATAATATCTCTTTTTACCATTCATTTTGTGGAAAATTGCTGTATTTGCTGTAGTCATGTAAAAAACTTTTGAGAGAATTATGAATTTTATTGCTGATAAATGCAGTTTTGTTTTTAATAGAAGAGTTCCGTAAAACTATCATCGTAACAAGCGATGGCACCAAAATCACTAGCACTAAAAATGTAGTTGTCATCGCTTGTTATAGTGGTAGTTTTATTGGTAAATCTGCTATTTTCAAAAATGATATCTGAATAATAAATATCTGTGATATGTCATGCTCTAACATCTGATTTTCTGTCCCATCAGTAAATGGAGCTGATAACAAACAGAGAGACAAAAACATGACCACCATCAAAATCACCATTGACCCGTGAGTGCTGCTTTAAAAGTCAGAGCAATGTATTTTATGTGAAATATGTAACATAACAATGTATTTCACAATATAGTTGTTTTTGTTCATTTTTATCTTTGTTATTAAAAATAAGGACAAAGATACAAACAACAAACAGGACTAATACAATTTAAGAAAAAAATAATGAAATCTACAGCACTTTAAGCACAAGAAGTGTTTATTTGCAAAAACAGATAGCTCTCATGTAAAAATCATGTTTTTTATTATGTTATCATGTTTTTATTGTATTTTGTGTTAGTTAGCTGTATTTTGTAGTTATTTTTTAAACTAATCTAAATAACCCAACTGCAGTTTGATTGAGATGAATTGGAATGCACAACGAAAAAACACGATTTTTTAAAATGTATAAAATTCTCAAACGTTATCTGTTTTTGCAAATAAACTCTTAATATACATACTTCTTTCTCTTTGGGTTGTAATGTCCTGTCCTGTCTGTTTTAATAGAGAGTCCAACACCATCTCTGTGTGGAATAATGGGAAGGGAATTCCTGTGGTGGAACACAAGGATGAGAAGATGTTTGTGCCTGCGATGATCTTTGGACATCTCCTCACCTCTAGCAACTATGATGACAATGAAAAGAAAGTCACAGGTAATGCATGCACTTTAATTAAATACTGCAATTATGTAATGGTGCATCTTCAGAAACTTCCCTGTGATGGAGTTAGTTTTTGTAGGTAGTGTTTTGCTAATTTTCTGCTCATTATTGAATTTGTTGTCTAAAGCCCCTTTCACACTGCACGCTGGTCCTGGAAAACTGACAGAGTGCCTTCTATGTGAACGCAAACACGTCCTGGGATTAATTCCAGGATCGATCCTGGGTTGGGGACCTAGTAACATTGCCGGGTTCAGTCCCGGAACGAGCTCTGTGTGAACAAAAGCCAGAACCAATGCCGTAAAGGCTGATGACGCGCGTTATCATGCGACTCTTACCGGGTGTTTTGAAGGCAGATCAAAGATCACACGATGAAAAATGGGCAAACTGGAATGAAATGTCACGTGTCTTTATGGGATCTTTGCGCGTTGTGTGTGAACGCACGCACAGATTCCGGAAAATCACTGGCAGTGTGAAGGAACCAAAATCAAACGATCCCGGGGTGATTCCCGGAACACATTACCTGTGTATTTTCCGGAATCTCTGTGTGAAAGAGGCTTTAGTCACAGAATGGGCAAGCAGTATTTTATGCGATCATGATTTCTGCCTTTCATAGGTAAAAAATAGTATGTAGTATTAGTGTGCTAGCGAACCAAAAATATTGCAAAATATATTGGTGTATATGCCTTACATTGGCATTTTAAGCCTTGTTAAATCTTGATTTTTGCAGTTGTGGCTCAGTCTGTGCAGACAACATATTGTCAACACGAGTCAGTACAAAATGGACTCTTTTCACAAAACTGATGACGCATTTCAATGTAAATCCTCGAAAGTTTTTAATATTTTGATATTTATATTTTTGATATATTTTGGCCAGATTTGGCCAGCATAGACCCTGCTTTGATCTATGCTGTTTCAGATGATGCATGAGGATTTACATTTACATTTAGTCATTTAGCAGACACTTTTATCCAAAGCGACGTACAAATTAGCACAATAGAAGCAATCAAAACCAACACAAGAGCAAGAATATGCAAGTGCTATGACAAATCTCGGTTAGCCTAACTGTCACGAATCTGGTCCATGCTCTCCCGGTTAACCACCACCAGAGGTCACCCGTTCACCACATTGACTTTCACTCACAACACACTGGACTCCATTTCCCACAATGCATTGCACAGATCACAGCTGTCACCATTCACACATCACACACACCTGATGCTCATTTCACAATCACTCACTTTCTATTTAAGCCTGGGACTTGCTCTTGCTCAGGGCCGAGTATTGTCTGCATTTAGTGCTCTCCTAGCGCTAGCTGCTTTACCGTGCCTTCCGTGTTTCTGTAATTGTTAGCGTTTATCACTCATTCAGCGATAGCAACTTTACAGAGCCATTCTTATTGTCTTGTCTTATAGTCTCCTGCCTATTTCTGACCATGTTTTATAATAAAGCCTGGCATATGGATCCGCACGTCTCACGTCTCGTCAGCCCCGTAACACTAACGCAGTACACGTAGGAAGGTGTTTTTTTTTTATAATAAATAAAAAGAAAACAAGTAGTAGAATAGAAAAAGAACAGAGAAAGCTAGTGTTAGAGGCCTTTTTTTAAATAACAAAGAAAACAAATAGATAAAATAGAATTAGAATAGAGAGTGCTAGAGTTAGAAGGTCAAAAAAAGTTTACTGCAGAGTTAGACACTCCTAACTGATTAAGCAAAAATTTGGGGGGCTCCGTAGTACAACTAGGGCTGCAACTGACGATTATTTTGATAATCAATTAGTTGGCCGATTATTTTTTAGATGAATCCAGGGGTAGGCAACCTGGAGTGCCCGATGTCCTGCAGAGTTCAGCTCCAACCCTGAAAAAACCTCACCTGCCTGTAGGCCAAGTAATTCTGAAGACCTTGATTAGCTTGTTCAGGTGTGTTTGCTTAGGGGTGGAGCTAAACTCTACAGGACAGCGGCTCTCCAGGACCGATGTTGCCTACCCCTGGATTAATTGATTAATCGGATAAAAGAAGATAAAAAAACAACAACACACTATTGCACATTCTGCCCAGTGTCCTTCAGACAAACGTGCCAACTGAAAGCTATGATAACACAGTACTTAACAATTTATTAGACCACCTGTCATAATAAAGAGAAAACAAATATTTTCGGAATCTGTCAAAACATTTTTTTATCTAAAAATGTTATTGTCATTTATTTGGGTGTGGGCGGAGCTAAAGAGTGATGAGCACTTGCGTCGATCGCCAACAAAACAGAGACTTTTGACGCCGTTTCACTTACCGTCTGCAGTTCTGAATCATGACCGGGATCTTTTATAGCTGGGACTGCTTCATCTTTCAGTATTAAACGATTTGCAAATCCATCGTCGAACTGGGCCTTGCTTATAAAATGTTCGTCAACAAACACCTTTGAGAAACTCCATTGCTGCCCCGAAAAAACAAACTGTATCCACTGTTCACGTAACGGTGGGTTCTTTAGGGAAGCTGAACAAGGTTATCTTTCCCTCACAACCAACAACACACTTCTTTAGAGACATTCTTCCTGAGCGAGTCCCGTGCAGTGCAGCCAAATGAAACGCATTGATGAGCGCGCTCTCATTCTCTCTCTGGTCGATTTCTTTTCTTCCGGGAGAAATGCCCATATAAGGAGTTCCACCGTCGTTTACGTCAGCAAGAAAAAAACTCTTTATTATGAGTGTTTACTTTATTATGAGTCCATTGCGGACAATGAAATGGAGTACTGCCTGACAAAAGGTTATTATTGTGGAAAATAAGCGAATGCCTATGCCATTTTGTAGCTAGTTGTGAATGTCTTTCAACATCCCTCCATGTGGAGATGAGATGGGTTAAAATGGGACCAAACCGAGATTTACACTGCCTAAGCGGAACTCCCGAAAAAACAAGATGCTTCAATTTATACGGCTAAACGATAGATTCCTCAATTGCTCTCCAAGACACAGAAGCGTCAGGATCAAACCAAACTGATAAAGGGTGGACGGAAAAGGCTTGAGCATACAGTCTAAAATTAGGGAAAGAAAGGCCTCCATGTAATCTACATCATTGTAAGGTAGTCAGTTTAATACGAGGACGTTTCCCATCCCATATATACCGTGAAACACATGCATCTAGTTTATTCCAGTAGCTAACTGGTGGAGCGAGAGGAATCATGGAAGAAAAGAAATTAGAAAATTAATTTTAATCACTGATATACGGTCCTGAAAAGAAGTAGGAAGACGAGACCAATTTCCAATTTTCCCTGAGGATACTTTGGATAGAATACCATTATAGTTTTTTGAGACGATTTCCTGCAGGGAAGGAAAAACATCTATCCCCAAGTACTTAAAGTTTTGAACCAATGGAATAGATATAGAAAGGGACGTGGAATCAATTTTAGAATTGAGGGGAAGTAAACATGACTTACTCCAATCAATTTTAAACTAGGGATGCACGATATGAAAAATTTTAACCGATACCGATAACTGTTAATTAAGTCCTTCTCATGGCCGATACAATAAGTTCATATTTTTATATTATAATTTTCATAAAATCTGCAGTTTGTGCACCCAGGAGAATACAAAATCTAAGATTCACTGATTAAACTGATATTTTAGTAGCTCTGGCCTAACTATAGCAAACATAAGGCACCACAATACTTTGTAACAGAAATGGTTTAACAGAATTATGACAAAACTATGGTTTATCTGCAATTAACAACTCATTAACAACAAATTTATATTCAAATATTTCATGCATAAAGAAATGCATCTATTCAACGTTTTTAGTGCACGAGGATGAGAAAGTTATATAGTCTTTAAGCAGTGTTGGGAGTAAGGCAGTAACGTATTACTTTTTGCTGTAACGCAGTAGTGTAAGGCATTACTAATCAATTTTCAGTAATATTTTGCTCAGTACATGTTCAGTAACGCTTGTGTTACAACACACTTTTAGCCCCAATTTTTTTATATTTAATTTAAAGTCGGGTTCCTACTTTTTTACGTCCCTAGGGCCGGGCTTCGGGCCAATTTTAACATCATAGTTCAGACGCGGCCGGGCCTCGGGCCTGTTTTAGGCTTCTCCTTATCTTTATATTTTAGACATCCATCAATTATTGATGAAAAAATTGCCGCGCTGGTGGAAAAAACATGAGTCCGTGCTGCCTACACTCAATAAAGCAAAAGCCCCAGCAAAAGTAATTACCATGAATGTGTCCGGGGGGAAATAGTAAGGATTCACCATCTCCTCGTTAGACGCGCCTTTAGAGAGAAGTGAATCTTCACGGATAACGATTATATTAAATAGTTTTTGTTTTCGTTTTTATTTATTTCGTTAAGTAGCAATTTAAAGCTTTCTTTAGATATATTTATCATGTCTGTGAGGCATGTATTTCAGTTCATTTTTGTGAACGAACGACAGTCGCGCATCACAGATCACATTTGATTTATCACCTGAGTCGAGCTGACTGACAAGAGTGAGGTGAAAAAGACAAGACGATGGCAGAAGAGTTTCAAAACGAAATGTAAAAGCGCCTGCTTTAAAAATATTTTTGGATTTTGAAAAGCCTGTTGACCTGCCATTTATCTAAGGTGATATTGGAAGGTCTATTTATTTATTAAATATTCGTTTCTCATTTAGCCTATTTGGTTCCACAGTATTTGCTGATTTTTATTTTATTTAAACTGTGATATTTTTCCCATTATTTTACATCAAGGTGTATGCAGTCCGTGCCTCAAAACTTTCCATCTCACTAATAAACACTCTACGTTTTATAAATATTTGTTCCTCAGTCCTGGGAAAAACTGATTTTAAGTTTTGTATAGGCCTACCATGCATATTTAAAATTTGTAAGTTATCTGTTATTTTATATTAGGCATATAGCATGGTGCATTTTTATTCGTTTTGTTAATAAAAGTTAGCTATATGTTCTATGTTGTATTTTGTAATTGATGCCGAATTGCCGTTAATTTAAAAGTGAAAATAAAATACGCACGGTGCTTTTACAAGCTATTTAAGCAAAGGAAAGTGAGAAAACTCAAGCGAACTAAAAACAAACAACTGCTTGACACCGAATTGCCACTAATTTAAAAGTGAAAATAAAACGCGCACAGAGCTTACAAGCTATTTAAAACTGAAGGAAAGCGAGGAAAAGAGAGAAGACGCAAACGACGTCCACCCCCCCCCCCATCCACCGAGGTGATACCGGTAAGGTGTTGACACACGTCGATTAACCAGTGGGAAAATTTCCTCACTGTCACAACCCTACTTGATGCCTTTTTTCCTCCTTTCGGAATCCTTGTTGAACACGCGCTGGAAATAGCAATGGCATTGTCCTCCTCTGCCACCGAGAAAAACTTCCAGACCGGCGAAGGCATGTTCGCAAATGATGACGTAATGAGCACAACACATGCTGAGAGTCACTGCAGTTTAAAGCTGCTGATGAGTACCTCGATGTATAAAGAATGGGTTAGAGCGAGCAGCACCTGTGAGAACAGTGGCTGCTGGATTAACATACAGAACTTTTATCATATTTATGAAACTCAATCCCAGACCCAGATGCTGTAGAATCGCCCATAAATAGTTCCATTCTAGCTTGTCGAAAGCTTTCATCACATCTAGAGATAATACTGCGCAAGGGGAGGACAAACTATTATTTGAATTAATAATATGATATAACCTGTGTAAATTATCCGAAGCTGAGCGAGATTTAATGAATCCTGTTTGGTCATGATGAACTAGCCTATTCATAAATTTCTCTAGACGACGAGATAGTACTTTAGCATACAATTTAACATCAGTCCCTATCAAAGAAAGTGGCCGGTAAATAGAACAGGAAGTCGGATCTTTATCTTTTTTTAACAAGAGAGAAATAACAGCTATATTAATAGATGGGTGAAATGAGCCTCGAGTAACTGAAAAAATTATTATATCTAAGGGTGCTTTCGCACCTGCCTCGTTTAGTTCACTAGAGTTCGTTTTCCCTTTTGGTGCAATTCGTTTGGGCAGGTGAGAAAGTAGCAATCGCACTCGGGTGCGCACCAAAAGCAGACCAAACAAGCGTACTGAGACCTCCTTGAAGAGCGGTTCGTTTGTGGTGAGAACGCGATCCGACCTTAAACAGACCCAACCGCAAAAAGAACTGTGCATTTTTGGACTAAACCAGCTGCCGTAGTCAGCTGCGCTGTGCATTATAGGATGAGGAAGTGTTTGTTGACAGTTTGCAGTTTAGCATGGCAGGTCGCGGACAAACTTGGGGTTGTGAGGAGGTGCGGAGCCTCAAAATAGCAGTGTGCTGTCTGCTGCATTTTACCCTGTCTTTGTTTACTTCCGGGAGCACCGTTGGAATTTTCCCGCACGCTCTTTCTGACCAATCGAAAAGCAGTTTATGATAAGCAGGAATGCGTTCAAAGACACATCTAGCCAACAAGTGAAGCGGATGTTGTCACGTGACTGCATTTTGGTTTGTTTCAGCTGGTTCGGACCAGAGCAAACAGTGTGGTGTGAAAAGGAACCAAAACGGCTAAAAATAGCTACAATGTATATTTTTTTGCCTTTGGTCCGGACCAAATGAACCGAACTACAGATGTGAAAGCACCCTAATATGAGGGGACCTAAATCCGACCAAAAGTAGCATGCAATTAGATTGGAATGCCATCTATGCCTGGGGAAGAAGTATATCAGCAGAAGACGCATATAGGTTAGAGTAAAAAGAGTGAAAGGCGATATTAATGTCTTCTGGGTCTGTCAAAATGAGCCCAGATTGGGATTTCACTGCTGAAATATTAGCAAACTTTTCATTGTTGCGTAATCTTAATCTAAAAGGTGGCTTGGTCTACTCCCTTGAAAATAATAATTCTGCCTGCATCTTTGGATCAAGAATTCTGCCCTGGATCTCAGTAATGAATTGAGTTCGGACCTAACCGCCATGATTTTACTGAGTTTATTGTCTGACAAACAATGCTGGTTATCTCTAGTCAGATTCTGGAGCTGTGATTCCAGTTCAACTATCTTTTTGTGTCGGTTTTTCTGAAGGAAAGAGGCATATGAAATTGAGTTATTCCTTATAAATCCTTTAACTGCATTCCAAAGTGTTCGAGGATCATCCACTGAACCTTGGTTAATTTCAATAAACTCAGCTAATTTATTTCTGAATTGACTGCAAAAATTTTAATCCTGTAACAATTTAGGGTTAAATCGCCATCTAGTGGCACAAAATGGCCGAGGGATCAAAGATAATCTGCACAAATTTCCATCATGATCCGATAAAGATAAGGAACAGATATCGGCATCACAAACAGCTGAAGATAAGAGCTTAGCAGAAGGATTTAATAAACACCAACTATCCACCAAGAGGATGAGGTTACACATTGCTGAAGTTTGTTAGAACACAAAGCTTGAGAGTGTGCTTCCTTTGGTCCAGATCTATCAGGGGACAGGGGTGTCCAAACTACAGCCCGCAGGCCATCTGCGGCCCACTATCACTCCTGTGGCGGCCCATGAGAGATTAAAAAAAAAAATGATACGAATCTGCAGAGGTGGGCAAACTACGGGTGTCTTCATCCAGCCGTGAGGCAGTTGTTCCAATATGCAATATCAGTACAATCCAATAGATGGCGCTGTAGCCTGTAGTGCAGTATATAACCCCTGATTTACACCATCCCGCCGCTCCGACTTGGCTACCGGAGCTGATCGCGCCCACTCCAGTAAATCCGCGGCATGTTTCAGAAGCGGCTCTCAGCGCGGCTTCGCCAAAGATAGGTGCCTATTTTTGATGGACGCCGCGTTCTAGCCGCACAGCAAATACAAAGTAAAAAGTCAAAATAGCTATATACAGTACACTAAAAAACTGGCACAATTGTAAATAAGTTACATGTTTTAAAAATGTGAAAGTGTTCATTTGTTTTGAAAAATGCCTTGTATTGGAACTGTTTTAAAAATGCTTAAGACTTTCCAGTATCAAAACAAATGCCAGTGTTAGCCTCCTGCTCACGGGTGCTGTAATTTTGTGGGGAAAACATGGAAATAATTTGTCGTTTTATCTTGCAAAGATATGATTTCTTCTTCTGTTTTCCACACACATTTTTATGAAAATGGATATAGTACTGTTTTTCTGGATTATACATTGCGTTTTTTCATCTGAAACGTGCTGCGATTTCCAAGGCGACTTATATAAAGCAATCAAGGTCAAGCGCAAAGCAACCACATTAGGATTGGTGACGAATGAGAATAGGCAAGTGAGTTTGTTTTGAGTTTGTATTGTGCATTTTCCAGCAGCCACGCCGCTCGTTTCAGTTACATTTACATTTAGTCTTACAATTGGGGAATACAAAAAGCGATTCATCTTGAAGAGGCAATCAGACAGAGGAAGTGCTCGTAACACCAAGTCTCAGTCATTGTTCAAATAAGTACAAACTATTAAGCGAGGGAGAGAAAGATAGAGGGAAAGAGTGAGTTTTTTTTTTTTTTTTGAGGATGAAGTCAAGTACTGTCGAAAGAGATGAGTTTTCAGTTGTTGCTTGAAGATTGACAGGGATCTGGCATTCCGGATAAGGGTGGGAAGATTATTCCACCAGCCAGGAATGGTGAACGAGAATGTTCTGGAGAGTGATTTTGAGCCTCTCTGTGATGGTACCACAAGGCATCGCTTACTAGCAGATCTCAGACTTCTGGAGGGGATGTAGGTTCGTAATAGTGAGTGGAAGTAGGAGGGTGCTGAGCCTGTGGTAGTTCTGTATGCAAGCATCAGTGTCTTGAACTTGATGCGAGCTGCCACTGGTAGCCAGTGCAAGGAGAGGAAGAGAGGTGTAACATGCGCTCTTTTGGGCTCGTTGAAGATCAGTCGTGCCGCTGCATTCTGAATCATTTGTAGAGGTTTGATTGTGTTTGATGGCAGACCAGCCAGAAGAGCATTGCAGTAGTCCAGTCTAGAAACGACAAGGGCCTGGACAAGAAGTTGCGCAGCATGCTCTGTCAGAAAGGGCCTGATCTTTCTGATGTTGTGTAGTGCAAACCTGCAGGATCGAGCAGTCTTTGCAATGTGCTCTTTGAAGGTCAGCTGGTCATCAAAGATTACACCAAGATTTTTGACCGAAGTTGATGAGGTAATCATTGATGAGCCTAACTGAATCGTGAAGTCAAGCTGTAGAGTCGGAGTGGCAGGGAAGACAAGAAGTTCCGTCTTTGCCAGGTTGAGCTGTAGGTGATGTTCTTTCATCCATGCCGAGATGTCCGCCAGGCAGCCTGAGATCCGCGCAGCTACCATTGGGTCATCTGGTTGAAAAGAGAGATAGAGCTGTGTGTCATCGGCGTAGCAGTGATAGGAGAAGCCATGTGCATGTATGATGGGACCCAGGACCCAGCGATGTAGTGTATGTGGAGAAGAGGAGGGGTCCAAGAACCGATCCCTGAGGAACTCCAGTGACCAGTTGATGTGCTCCCCTCCCCAGGCCACCCTGAAGGATCTACCGGTGAGATAGGATTCAAACCAGCGAAGTGGAATCCCAGTGATGCCCAGTGATGAGAGGGTAGACAGGAGAATCTGATGATTGACAGTGTCAAAAGCAGCAGAAAGATCCAGCAGAATGAGGACTGATGATTTGGAATCGGCCTTTGCAATTCGCAGGGCTTCAGTGACTGAGAGTAGCGCAGTCTCTGTTGAATGGCCACTCCTGAAACCTGACTGTTTAACATCCAGTTTGTTGTACTGTGAAAGAAACCGTGAAAGAAACCGTGAGAGCTGGTTGAAGACAACTCGTTCGAGTGTTTTCCCTACGAATGGAAGGAGAGAGACAGGTCTGTAGTTTTCTAAAAGAGAAGTGTTTAATGTAGGTTTCTTGATCAGTGGGGTTACCCGAGCCTGCTTGAATGCTGTGGGGAAGATGCCTGTGAGGAGAGATGTGTTGATAATGTGTGTGAGTGCCGGTAAGAGTGTGGGAGAGATTGTTTGGAGAAGGTGTGAGGGGATTGGGTCGAGAGGACATGTTGTAGGATGGAGAGGAGAAGTTTGGATACTTCTGCCTCGGTGAGGGGACAGAAGGAGAAGATGGGAGTTAGAGCAGTGGATGTGGTTGATTGGAGGTCCTGTGGAGTTGAGAACTGGTTAATGATTGTTCTAGTTTTGTCTGTGAAAAAAGAGGCAAAGTCGTCAGCAGTTATCGAAGTGGTGGGAGGTGGAGGAGGGGGACACAGGAGAGAATGAAATGTTCTGAAGAGATTACGCATGTCTGGAGCGCTGTTGATCTTGTTGTGGAAATGTGAGGATTTGGCAGTGTGGACTTCAGTAGAGAAAGATGAAAGCAAAGACTGATACCTACTCAGGTCCGACGGATCGTTTGATTTGCGCCATTGTCTCTCTGCCACTCTGAGTTTGGTCCGATTCTCACGAAGAACATCGGATAACCAGGGGTTATAAGGGGCAGCCCGTGCTGGCCTGGAGGAGAGAGGACAGATGTCGTCTAGACAAGAGGTTAAGGTAGAGCATAAAGTGTCAGTAGCTGCATTCACATCCAGAGAAGAGAAATGGGTAGGCGAGGGAAGAGAGGAGGATACTACAAAGGAAAGAAGGGAGGGGGAAAGGGAGCGTAGGTTGCGTCTGAAAGTAACCGGTAAGGGAGATGGTGGCACCTGGGTAGCAAAATGTAAAGTAAATGTAATGAAGAAATTGCCAGAGATATGTAGTGGTTGTACCAGAATGTTATCTGTAGAACAATTGCGTGTGTAAATTAAGTCGAGTTGGTTGCCTGATTTGTGCGTGCTAGTAGTGGTGAGGCGTTTGAGATCAAATGAAGCTAGGAGTGAATGGAAGTCTGTAGCATAAGGCCTGTCTAGGTGAATGTTGACATCGCCGAAGACTAAGAGTGGAGTGCCATCCTCCATGAAAGAGGACAGCAGTCCGTCCAGCTCATCTAGGAAGGTTGGTAGAATTTGGACAGGGGGACGGTAGATTACCACAATCTGGAGTCTTATAGGAGCTGTTACAGTAACGGCATGAGATTCAAAGGAGTTGAGATTGCCTAGGGGAGAGTGGGTAGAGTATTTCCAATTGTTAGAAATGAGCAAACCAGTGCCCCCACCCCGGCCAACTTGCCTAGGGGTGTGAGAGAGAGCAACTGGGGTTGCTGAGTCTTCTGGACGAATCCAGGTCTCAGTCAAGCCCAGGATGCTGAGTGTGGAAAGTAAGGAAAAAGCAGAAATGAAGTTGGCTTTGTTGACAGCTGACTGGCAATTCCAAAGACCTACAGAGAAAGAAAGAGGTGCAGTGGAAGATGTAGAGATAGGGCGCAGGTTAGCAGGGTTACGTAACCTTCTGCGTGTGTTTTTAAAGCGAGGTTGAGAGAGAACCGGAATGGTTTGGAAACATGATAGACGTGGAAGGATAGAGGATAGGAAAGTGTGAGGGAAGATAAAAACGATACTTAAGTGTGTGCTCGGTGTCGTTGCTCGGTCAAAGTCCCGCAGGAAAAAGTCGTCTGTCTTTACACTCGTTGGTCTTCACACGAGGAGGCTGAACGCTTCCGCGTCAGCGCTCTGACATCAAATAAATACAGTCTAAGAAACTAGAGTGAAAACAGCTGTGGCCGGCTTCTGATCAGCCCAGCCAATAAGGTAGGACTGCTAATAGCTCAAGACAAAACTAACACTTTGCACAATCACACAGGCTCGTTCTCAGCTGAGGCGCAAATTATTCTAATTACCAGTAAGTGCAATCAAACATAAAAACCCCAACGAAAATGCAGAGTAGAAATAGGTAGGAAACAAACTATTCCTTCCTAGCAGCAAGTAAATAATTTAAACAGAACTGCGACCAAGTTATTCAAAACACTTACGCGAGCTGCCGTTCATCTCTTCTGGTGACTAATCGGCCAGTTTTGCTTTAAATATTTAAAGGCTGGGCATTTATAATATATGTTTATGGTGAATGCCACTATAATTTGTGTTTGTTTTTTACTTATTTTCGTTCTTTTTTCTATTCTGAACACTGCTCAATTTAAAGGATTTTTTGTGGAGTGTAGGGAATATAAATACATGTTTCTAATGTTTGCAAACATTTCGTTTATTTTACATTATTTCTGAATTAAATGATAAAATATATCTTATACATCAATCGACTTGTCATAAAGTGCTCATAAAAATAGGTAGAGATGGTACAAGAATAGAACTGCCATGTATTGTATGAGTCAAAAAGTTTGCCCACCCCTGATCTAGGATATGCGACATTACAGAATTTGTATCTGCACCCAATACAATTTCAAAATGTGAAAACTTCAAGAGATAGGTTGACAAAACAGAGAAAAAAGTAGGGTCAGGAGTACAAGGGGCATAAACTGAAAGAAAACAATATTCCTATTCTCCACTATTGTTTTTATATGTGTTACTCTACCATCTGTATCACAACCTTTATCTAAAATAGTAATATTTAAAGTCATTGATAATATTAGGACACCCTTGGTTTTAGTATCCAAACATGAGTGAGATACCGCTTCATAAAACTTATTATTACACCTGTGTATATCCTCATCTTTCAAATGGGATTCTTGAACTAACACTATATCAATCTTTCTTCTTCGCAAAAAATCCAGAAAACCTGTACGTTTGTGAGGGCCATTTAGCCCATTAATATTACAACTCAGAATATTAAGGTCAGTCATAGGTGTCAAACAGAATTACTGCATAATAGGACAAAATACAAGTGTGAGAATAAAACCAGTTGAGTCTACCATTAAACCCCCCCCCCCCCACCCTCCCCGTTACCATTCAAAAAAACAAACACATTCCCATGAACTATGGCAGATCAAACCAAGAACAAACCTTGATCTGCCAGCACCTCTTAATATGGTCCGTGGCGTCAACAAAAACCTGCACATTACTGAAGCACCAACATTTGACCCCATAGTCACATATTGACTAGGTAGTATCTCTATTTAAAACAAGATAAATAAAAAATATATATATAATTATTTAAACTTGATTTAGTTACTGACTGTTTTCAATCAATTTTAAATTTTCAGTCAGTGGAAGTTAAAAGCAGCGTGTTTTTATACAGTATATATATATATATATATATATATATATATATACTGTATATAAACACCTTCCTATGTGTACTGTATTAGGCTAACCGAGACTTGTCATAGCACTTGCATATTATTTGCTCATTTGTTTGTTTTGATTGCTTCTATTTTCCTCATTTGTAAGTCGCTTTGCAAAAAGTGTCTGCTAAATGACTAAATAGAAATGGAAATGTTTTGGTTTTGCTAGCTCTGCATTCACAAGCTGTTGACAGTGTCAATAAGAGATTTATTCTACAGTGTAGACAGGACATTGATTATTTCAGGATTGTTTGTGAGAGTGCATATGGTCTCAAACAATCACGTGAAACTGTAAACCTGCAGTGAGTGAATTTAAGTGATAATAACAGATTAAAAGTGTTCTAAATTACAGTGTTTCTTGCTTTCTGTGTATAATTTATTCACAGTTTAAATAACTTAAAACTCCACAGTTTAAATAATAAGCTTTTGTTTTTTATATTTTTAAGAGGAATTTGTAGTTGAATGTTTAGGTACTGTCTTAATACTTTTATGTGTTCAACTGCAATAATGTTATGAATATTGTAGCTGCATAAAGAATATGACACACAGTTGCATCTTACAAATTAATTTTCTTAATTGCCATTAATAATCAAGATTACAGTATCAAGAGAAATAATCAACAGTTATGATTTGGTCATAATTAGATGCGTTTGTGCTGTTTGTTCAACTGAAGTGTTGAAATTAATTTAACGCATTAATCTGGTGTTCATCAGGCGGCAGGAATGGATATGGCGCAAAACTGTGTAACATATTCAGCACAAAGTTTACAGTGGAGACAGCCTGCAAAGAGTATAAACGGAGCTTCAAACAGGTACAGCCATTTCTTGAATTTGTAATACAGGAAATCTGTGTTGGCTGTCATAAAACAGCAGCTATCTTGATGTCTTATACATTTACCTAAAGTTTTTCTCGTCCCAATTCTTCCAAAGACATGGCAGGACAACATGGGAAAGACCAGTGAGGCGAAGATCAAGTACTTTGATGGTGAAGACTTCACATGTGTCACGTTCCAGCCTGATCTGGCCAAATTCAAGATGGAGAAACTGGACAAGGACATTGTGGCTCTGCTCACACGCAGGGCGTATGATGTGGCTGGCTCTTGTAAGGGCGTTAAAGTCATGCTCAACGGAAAGAAACTACCTGTAAGTCACCTGACATTTCCATATATAAAAAAAAAAAGCTTATGTGCTTTCTTGACAACAATGTGGCAAGATTCTTCTTTAAAGGGGTCATGACATGGATTTTATTTATTAATATGTTCCTTGAGGTTTACTTATAATGTTAATAAAGTTTTTTGCACAAAAAACCCCAAATAAATATGTGGGAAAAAAATTATTATTTTCAACCCTAATTCTGACCGTCTCTCTAAAACGACCTGTTTTAAGGGGCGGGTCCTTTAAGGCTTCTCAGTAATTGGCCACTGTTATGGTTGGCTAACATCATTGCATAAGAAACAGTATCAACGCCTCCTCGCTATTGCGTGTTTTGACAACATAATCAAAATATGATGGTAATTTCCAGACAAAGCAATATGAAATCATTTACTTACGGTTGAATCAGTCAGATCTAGTACCGCTTCATCTTTCAACAAATGTTTCTTTGTGAACTCTCCATGACACTGTGCCTCGTTTACAAAACAAAATCCTCCGATCAATCCTCTGACATGATCTGGGATGCCATTGAAAATAAACTATCCACTTGTTCCTTACCCTGGGATCCTTCTGATGTCTGTACAAAGACGCGAACGTTAATATAAATGTAAATACGCAAACATAAACCAAACGTGTCAAAACGTTCTTTCACTCCATTTGTTTTCTGAGGGTTATCACATAAATGCTTTTTTATTGATAATGAGGACATTTAAGTTATGAAACTTGCAGGATGTATTAAGCATACAAAGACCTCTTCTGCATCAAAAGATCAAGGGAAATTTGGTTTCTCATGTCATGACCCCTTTAAATCTAATAGACAGAAACGTTTTAGACAGCCGTCTCCCTCATGAGCATCTGCGTTTGTGTCTCGTGCTGCAGGTGACTGGTTTCCGCAGTTATGTGGATCTGTATGTGAAGGATAAACTGGATGAGACGGGCGTTGCTCTGAAGGTGGTGAATGAGATGGTGAATGAGCGCTGGGAAGTGTGTCTCACCATGAGTGAGAAGGGCTTCCAGCAAATCAGCTTCGTCAACAGCATTGCCACCACCAAGGTTTCTGAAACACTGTTACTTATTAGTGAAATTAGAGATAGCAGTTGTGCTTTAAAGGGGTTGAATTTAAAGGTGTAACTTTTAGAGGGTTGTAACACTAAACCGTAAAAACGATCAAATTGCATGCCCTGCTATAGTCTTCTCAGCACTTCTGCTGCACTTGTGATTTCTGATTACTGCTCTGGTGTTACGATGCTTCTTTTAAAGTCATGTGATACTCATGAGCTGTGTGATATGTTAGGGAGGAAGACATGTTGACTATGTTGTGGACCAGATAGTGTCGAAACTGATTGAAGTGGTCAAGAAGAAGAACAAAGCTGGAGTCACTGTGAAACCATTCCAGGTGTATATTCACAGTTCAACACACTGATATGATAAAATATCTGTCCAGACACTTGAATGTTTGGTTCTTTGGTCTCTTAATAGATCTAAGAGAATCTTTTTAATTTCAGGTTAAAAACCATGTGTGGGTATTTGTGAATGCCCTGATCGAGAACCCAACCTTTGATTCCCAGACCAAGGAGAACATGACTCTGCAGACCAAAAGCTTTGGCTCCAAATGTGTTCTGTCTGAGAAATTCGTCAGAGCTGTAAGTGTGTGATGATCTCCTATCATGATTCTGACACATAGCTTACATTAAATGTAGCACTTATTGTAACAATAAAACTTTGCTCTTAATGTATCACCTTTTAATTTAGAGTTCCTCTCATCATTAAGAGCTTCTGGCTTTATAGACATAACAAAAACAGTTGCATGCTTTGAATCAACATGAATCTGAAGCTGTGACCAGTGAATTGTGTATGAGAAAACAAGTAAATAAAAACAATGTCAGTTCTGATTTAATGCTGACTTTAATATGTGTTTAATATGTGTGGGATGTCTGATTGATTTGTCCCATCGTAGGCTACAAACTGTGGTATTGTGGAGAGCATTCTGAACTGGGTGAAGTTTAAGGCCCAGATACAGCTAAACAAGAAATGCTCCTCTGTCAAACACAGCAAGATTAAAGGGATCCCCAAACTAGATGACGCCAATGATGCTGGTAAGTCCATGACAGATAAAACACTGTCACATCTGTATCAGCAGATCTCAAAGATCATGGTCTGCTCGTTAGGGTGAGTGGGTGATATGGACCAAAAATCATCTGTATTTTGTTTTAGGCTGAATGGCAATATACGGTATACATCTCAGTATATTTTATGAAGTGATTTCTTTTTATAAGGCACACAATAAAACCAAGCTTGAGAAGCATGGTTAAAAGACTTTTCAAGCTGTAAAAACTTCACGGTTGGATTTTGAGCAGTCCAAAAACTGTAATAAATGTTAAAAGAGATTTGAGGTATTTCCATATTTGGATGCAATCTCTTTCCTCCTTAATAGTTTAACTAGGGCTTCAACTTACTGTTTATTTTGATAATCTGTTGATTATTTATTTGCTAAATGGACTAATGCAATGCGATTTTTATTTCAATTATCTGAATGTTTGCTAGTGTTATTTGAATGTTTGGTTAAATTTTGTATGTAGAAATTTTGTTATAGAACATATAATATCTTGCATAAAGAATATTATGCCTTTTTGACTTGTTCACACCAAGCCGAGTGAAAAAACGAGACTGTTTGACTTTTGAAGTGTTTCTTTTGAAGTACTCTGTGTCAAGCAAGTGTCATAAATGGAAAGTTGCAACAGCTATCAGTCACATATCAGCTCATAGCAAATTAAATACTGACATCAACATAAGAATATTATTAAAATAGAAAAAATACAAATAAATCAGCATCTTGATAAGCAAATGGCATATTATATGTACCATGTGAAAATTTGCCAAACATTTGTGTCGGTGTGAAAACATTCATGTCTTTTACGTTAATGTGAAAAAATCTTCATTTGGTATTTGCAGTTTTATTTTAGCAGCTTCTGTGTTTGGCAGATGAATACTTACTGTAAACATGAAAAAGCTGTTTGAAAAGCTTGATTGATCCGTGAGTAACTGTCTCTCTGTCGTGCAGGGGGGAAACACTCCTCAGAGTGCACTCTGATCCTGACTGAGGGAGACTCAGCCAAGTCCCTGGCTGTGTCTGGTTTAGGAGTGATCGGGAGAGATCGATATGGAGTGTTTCCACTCAGAGGAAAGATCCTCAACGTGAGGGAGGCCACACACAAACAGGTGAGCTCCAGGAACCTTGACACGGAAAGATAAACCATAATAAAAAATTACATTAGGGAGATAGATGTTGCACCACATTATGTAAACTTTGGTAATGCTGCCCTCTTGTTCATTGATCGGCTAACAGCCATGTTATGCTCACATGTTCTGATAATAATAGCTTTCTAGGACTAAACAATATTTGGATAACTAGTAAAAAATAAATAAAAATCTTTTAAAAATCTTTTAATAGCCCTACTGTTAGACATACCTGAAAAACGAAAAAGCAATTTATTTCATTTGTATCATTATTAGGCTAATTATTTGTGCTATCATTAATAATTTGTTCATTTGTTCTTATTTTATTACTGACTGCTTACTTGTCATTTTGTATTCAATTCAAAGTTTGAAATCATCTTGCAACAAAATTACTTCACTGTAAAATCAGAAATACACAGAGTGAGCAAAAATTTGTGAGATTATAATGGTAATTAAACAATGTGTACATATGAATAAAAGTCTACATTTAAATCTGTCATATAAATTAGTCTCTTATTAGACCATTGATGGACAAAAAATGTAATAATATTAAAAATATCTATATGACAGTATATTCTGCAGTTCTTCCCTGCTGTACCGAATAGCTATACTTTTCAAGGTTAGAAATTCAAGTATTGTGACAAAATACATTTAGTAGGGTGCCACAAATTTGTTAAAATTTCCAAAGGATGCCGCGACTGAAAAAAATGTTGAGAAACACTGCTTTAATCTATGTAACCACTGAAGTATTAATTATTTAAATTGCTAAACTGGCATCATGTGTTTTGTGTGTGTGTATGTTACTGTATGTTTTAATGGTGCAGTGATGTTAAACGTATTTAAATAAAGAAGAAGGAAAAAAGGAAGAAAAAAAAATGTAGAGCAGAGGATGAATATTGACAGGATTTTAAAATGTCTCATCGTTAAATCGTTTCGGTTCAGCGTGCATGCTCTGAACAAGTGCGACACTGTTTTACCCAGAACTTCTGTGTGTGTAACATTATTTGAAACTCCATGTTTCCCCCTCTAGAATGGGACAATACTGTTTATACTTTGATATTTAATAAAAAAAGAAAATAAAAAAGTTTTTTCATCCCACTGTACCAAAAAATATTTAATTAGTTAGAAATTGCTTTTTGAGAATACAAATGGTATAAAATAATAATTTTTTGTGTTGACCTCGTTTCGATTGTAGATCATGGAGAACGCAGAAATCAACAACATCATTAAAATTGTGGGTCTCCAGTACAAGAAGAGCTACGACGACCCAGACTCCCTGAAGAGCTTACGCTACGGAAAGATTATGATCATGACCGATCAGGTGCGATTAACTGCTTTAGTTTGTCTTCATCTGACTATTTTGTCTTTTCTATCCATTAAGTATGCAGAGATGTTCCCTATACCTGTATGCATCATTTCTATTTGTGTACTATCAGGATCAAGATGGCTCTCACATCAAGGGTCTTCTCATTAACTTCTTCCATCACAACTGGCCATCTCTGCTCAAGCACACCTTCCTGGAGGAGTTCATCACACCCATTGTAAAGGTATAATCATCCAGTAAAGAAAATGTTCTGTTCATCAGTGCTGCCGCAGGTTTTTTAACTTGTTTCTGAAATTTTCTCTTTAGGTCAGTAAGAATAAACAGGAATTATCATTCTACAGCATCCCAGAATTTGACGAATGGAAGAAGCACACAGAAAACTATAAAACGTGGCACATAAAGTACTACAAAGGTTTGTTTTCTGCTTACTACTCACTTGAAACGGTTTCCATCTAAAAACAAGCAGCATTCATGACTATATGTTTACTGCATATTTGTCAGGTTTGGGTACCAGTACAAGCAAAGAAGCAAAGGAATATTTTGCTGAGATGGAGAGACATCGAATTATGTTCAAGTACAATGGCACTGAAGATGACGCAGCCATCACACTGGTTAGTTGGTCACTACTGGTCTTGTTTGTACTGCTTCTGGTGCAACATTACTTTTATTCAGATATTACTTTGACATATTGGGTAACATTGTGTATGAACTCTTGCTCAGGCCTTCAGTAAGAAGAAAACGGATGACAGGAAAGAGTGGCTGACTAATTTTATGGAGGACAGACGGCAGAGGAGGATGCATGGGCTGCCTGAGGTACAGCTCTCAATTACACAGCAATGAAAGAGAAATGTTTCTTAAAGGTCCCATGAGATCGAAATTGAAGTTAGAATCAATATGTTAGTCTTAAGGTTATCTGTATGCCAGTGTGCTCCAAAACTGTGACAAAATTCGCATTTAGAAGATATAAGCATTCAAAGTCTGCTACGATTTTTTGGACGTCACATGGTACTGCATCTTTTCATCAAACTTTCGGTCCAATCAAATGCTCTCTAGAATTGAAGGCGGGCTGCTTGATATGTCCTGCCCTGTCTTCCTGTTTCAGTTAAAATGACGTCAACACATAGAATAACGCTGCGTGTTTCAAAGCATTTCAGGGGACCTTTAATGTGAACATATCACTTTTAAAGCAGAAATAGTGAAGCTAAGTACTACCCTGCATCTTGGGTACTGTTTGAATGCCCCCTTTAAATCTGAATGGATTTCTATCTGTGAATGATTCACTGTACAATCTAAACAAGGGTCCTGGAGGGACTGTGTCCTGCAGAGTTTAGTTCCGTCCCTAAACAGACACACCAGCCTATAGTTTTACTTGTAAACTACCTGTAAACTACTTTAAAAAATGAGTAACACTAGTGTTCTCTATTCTGGTTTTGTTCTATCGACTTGTTCTTTTTTTTTATTATAAAAAATTACCCACTAATACTAGCATTATCTTATTCTTTTTTATTATTTCGACTTATTTTCTTTTTATTTATTTAAAACAAATAAAAGAACATCTAACACTAGTAGTGTTCTCTATACTTTTTCTATTCTATCTACTAAAACCTTGTTATGTGTCTTGCATTAGACTAACAAAAACTTGTCACAGCATTTACATATTATTGCTCTTTTGTAGGTTTAATTGCTTGTATTGCTTTGGATAAAAGCGTCTGCTGAATGACTAAATGTAAACTTTCAGGAAATTCTGAAGAAATTCTAAAATCTGCTGAACATTGACCTTTAGATGCAAACTCCTCACCTTTAGGTGACAACTTACTTTTTGAGATCAAAATAGGTTACCTATGAGATTTGCTTGGATCCAATGAGAAAGTGTTTTTATTTTTTTGGGGGGGGGTCTTACAAGGGTACTTATAGGAGTAAATAAAGAACTGGGGCCGGTTGTTGACTGGTCATAACTTTTTATATTCAGTTATGAAAAGGTAGACTGGTCTTATTTGTATTGGAAAAGTAAGACTGATAACCACTTGGCATCTGCTAGTAAGTTTTGTATAGTATTTTCTTTACTCTTTACTAAACTATGTCTAAAAAGGGTAATATTTGATGTATTTGAGGTATGAGATGTGGGAACAGTGAAGAGAGAGAGGGCAAACATTTTGCATTTTAGATCAGCATTGCCATTTAATCAGCCAATATTGTCTTAAATAGAACTGCATAGCACTTCATCTTTTATAACATGGGATTTTGACCAAATGTATTCAATCTTGATTTTTGTAAAATGTTATTTCTTTAAAAAAAAATTTAGTGAAAAAAGTTTTTCATATAAGGTAATAAAACATATCTTAAAGTAACTACAAATGAGCATGTAAAACAAATATCTTTAAAACAATTTCATGTGGAGCAGGCCCCCGGTTCTCACTTTTCCCCCCTTACCTGTTTGCATCACTGCTCTTAAAAGATGTTAGCATTGTTATTTCAGGAAACGGAAAAATGGATGTTGTAAAATAACATTTGTGTAAAATAACAAATGTTAATCACAGAAATTAACTTAAACTTTGTGTCACGACTGTTTGAGGTTCTTTTAAACATTCACAGTTTGTCTTAACCAACTTGTGTTTCCTTTAAACTGAATTTTTATTTATTTTCTTTCTTCTTCTTACTGTCAAGTGTGAGTGACCACTTTAATAATTAATGATTGTCTGATCATTCATTGTGCACGTCTTTGTTGTCTCATCACAGCAATTCCTATATGGCACATCAACACGATACCTGTCCTACAATGACTTCATCAATAAAGAACTCATCCTCTTCTCCAATTCTGACAATGAGCGTTCGATCCCATCGCTTGTTGATGGTGTGTAATCTTTAGTTATGTTTTTACATGTTGAAACATGTTGAACTGCGTTTCTCTTCGTCCTGATTATGTTTGACTGGAATGATATTGATGTAGATTAGCTGCTTGTCTGTGGTTTAGCTGGGCTTCTGTACTTAATGTCTGCTTTCATCTGATGTATGCAGGTATGAAGCCAGGTGCGAGGAAGGTGTTGTTCACCTGTATGAAGAGGAATGATAAAAGGGAAGTCAAGGTGGCCCAGCTGGCTGGATCCGTGGCTGAGATGTCTGCATACCATCACGGCGAAGTTTGTAGCAAACTTTTCTTTGCCTTTCTGCTTTTATTCATTCTTGGTTCTTACTGATGTAGCGATTTACAGTGGTTTTCTTGATGCATTGATTAACGATAAATCATATGCAATAACAGTCAGGAATCAAAAGCCATGATTCGATTTATTTATTTGAAAATGTTCAATTATAATAATTATAATACATTTATTGAAAAACAAATATATATGAAATTGAACAGAATGAATGATTTATGACAAAAAATTTTATGTTTTCTGCAGCAAGCCCTGATGATGACTATCGTGAATTTGGCCCAGAACTTTGTGGGCAGCAACAATATCAACATCCTTCAGCCTCTCGGTCAGTTTGGTACCCGTATCAACGGCGGCAAAGATGCTGCCAGCCCTCGTTACATCTTCACTATGCTTAGGTAATGTTTTAATTGTTTTGTGCCATACCTCCAAACAATGTGCAGTAGGCTATTCTATACATTATGTGCAAAAAAAGGTTAAAATATTGGCATTACATTCTAAACCAAAAAATCAATTGATAATTTTAAAGCAAAAGTGAACAGCTCTCAGCCTCACCCTGCTCATCACATCATATTTAATGTCTAACAAGATAAATTATAGTAAAATGTGTATTTTAGTCATAATTACTGTGCTCTTATTCTGTTGCGCTGGTGTGCTTCAAGAAGACTCGCTTACTGTCACGACGAGCCTTTATGCAAAATGGAAATAATCATGTGACATTCTAACATGTAGATAAGGCTGTTAAATGTTATGTGTTGAGTTTCATACACTTTAAACTACACATGTATCTGTCTCCATTCATTGTCAATTATGTTCATTAACAGTTTATTTTATTGATTAGTTGTGGCAGCCCTAATGCTTTTAATACATACGGTATAATTTCATTCATCACATAGTTTGACGTTAATCCTAGTAACTATATTTTGCTTAATAACTTTATTTATTTTTTAACTTTATCTGAATGGTCTTTATCTAAAGAAATCAGTTTTTATCTTTTCTTACAGTCCTCTGGCCAAACTGCTGTTTCCTGCTGTGGACTCCAGCCTGCTGAAGTTTCTGTATGATGACAACCAGAAGGTGGAGCCAGAGTGGTACATACCCATAATTCCCATGGTACTGGTGAACGGAGCTGAGGGTATCGGGACCGGTTGGGCCTGCAAGATCCCCAACTATGACCCGCGAGAAATCGTCAACAACATTAACCGTATGCTCAACCACCAGGACCCTCTTCCCATGGTAAGACCTCATCCTTGCTCTTGTCCTGACCTCTGCATGTTTACCAGGCATGTGACGGAAAAACATATTTATAACATGATATCTGCAGAAACTTTAATGTTGATATCCACCTTATTTTTGGATACTTGTTTTCAGATTTTTTAACTTGAATGTGCAAGGCTTAAGATGTCCATTGCGTTTTGTTATTTTAACTGTTCAAAAACAGTACGTTATTCTTGTTAATATTGCAAACTTTATAAAACTTAAGGGTTTATGTAAATTTCAGGGTTTGTGATGTCACCAAAGCTCGTTGTAGTCCCCACCAGCCGTTTGTTGTAGGCCTTAAAAAGCTACTTCTGTAAAAGAAAATATCTCTCTTTGCATTGAACTTTGAGTGTCATAACTTTGCAGATTCACATTTACATTTAGCAGATGCTTTTATCCAAAGCGACTTAAAAATGAGGACAATGGAAGCAATCGAAATCAACAAAAGAGCAATGATACTCAAGTGCTATGACAAGTCTCAGTTAGCCTAACACAGTACACTTAGCAAGTTTTTTAATTTTTTATTATATAATAAATAAAAAGAAATAATAAAATAGAATAGAAAAAGAATAGAGCAAGCTAGTGTTACAGGCCATTTTTGCTTTTGTTAATTGTATAATAAAACAAATAGGTCACTTGTAAAAAACAAATGGATAGAATACAAAAAGATTAGAAAAGCTAGTGCTAGTTTTAAAAAGAAAACAAGCAGTTTGTAAATGAATAGAGTGCAAGTTTAAAAGGGACAAGTTTTTTGTTTTTGTTTTTAAGAATAGAATTAGACTAGAGATTGCTAGAGTTAGAGGGTTAAATAAAGATGGAAGAGATGTGTTTTTAGCCGTTTCTTGAAGATGGCTAAGGACTGCTGGGATTGAGTTGGGCAGGTCATTCCACCAGGAGGGAACATTTAATTTAAAAGTCCATGAAAGTGATTTTGTGCCTCTTTGGGATGTTGTTTATGCTCAAACAGCAACATTACACACTAACTTGAGTTGTCAGAAGTTGTGAATGATACCAAAATAGCGAACCGTACCGTACCACTTTTTTGGTACCCTTCTGTTGGGGTACTTAGCACAGCAAAGGGTACCAAAAGGGTGGAGCTAAACTCACTGCAGAAGTTGATTGGTTGACTAGAATCATCACTTTTGCGTGATACAAGGGGATAAAGCTTCTCCTTCACTCGTTCCACTCTGCTGTCCACGAGTGTTGGGCTTATTTACATCAGAGTGCGCAAATATACAAAAAACGGTGTATTCTATAATTTTATATTTCCACACAGACAATTAGAGCCCTGCATTTCGGCCCGGGCCCGATGGGCCCCGACTTTTTTACGCCTCTAGGGCCGGGCTTCGGGCCAATTTTCACATCATAGTTCAGACGCGGGCCAGGCCTCAGGCCTGTTTTGGGTTTCTCCTTATTTTATATTGTAGACATCCATCGATTAGTGATGAAAAAAATTTCTGCGCTGTTGGAAACAACAGGAGACCGTGCCGTGACTGAGAGCAGCTCGATGGTGTTTAGTGTCCCGCAGCAGCAGCAGGTGCTCAAGTGACTTCAGCGCAGCAGAATAGTTCTGCGTTCAAATGCATGCAATAGGCTAAAGCTTGCTGCAAAACCCCAGCAAACATAACCATGAATGTGTCTGCGGGAAATAGTAAGGAGATATTTGAACTATTTACTAATAAACTAATGTTTTCTGAGTCTGTGTCGCAAGGATGAAGTTGCTGATCCTGACTCGCCGTCTCCTCATTAGACGCGCCTTTAGAGAGAAATATGCATCTTTATTGATTAAGATTATAATAATAGAGTTAGATTATAATAATAGAGTTTTCGATTTTTTTTTATTTTGTTAAGTAATAATTTAAAGCTTTCTATAGATATATTTATCATGTCTGTGAGGCATGTATTCGCTCAGCTTCGGTTCATTTTTGTGAATCGCTCCTGTTCAAGACGGCAAAAAGCACATCATGTTTGTTTTCTTTGTTTTATAAAAGAACTACCTTTTGTTGGTATTGTGAGTGCACACAAATACAAGTAGACCCTTTACAGGTCCCAATGATGTATTACTCTTACCTTTATCAAAAAAAAAAAAATGACGGCAAAAATCCAAAGCTGGTGCCTTCATGTCCTGCTTTAGCTTCCACTCGCAGGTTTAACGTTTAAACATTGTTATATACTTGAACTGTTTTAGTATATCTATAGATTTTATTTTAGGCAAGTCGTGATGATATGAGAAGGCTAAATTGATCAAACATAGGCTATGATCAGCTCATGCCGCTGGCCGCTTGGTCGTTACTTTAAAAAAACAAAAACTTATAGGCTATTTAATGAACAAAAATGCTCCAAACGTTTTTCTAAATTAACTTAATAAAAAAACAAAACGAAATATAATAATTTTGCCATTACACACAAAACTGAACTATTTTAATAGCCGAAACAGTAGTATAAACTGTTTTAGGAGAAGGGGGAAAAAAGACGGGCTCGGGTCGGACTCGGGCCGGTAATTCTGATAAGCTGTCGGACGTGGGCCGGGCTAGGGCCTGAGCGTCTCGGGCTAGGGCCTAAATTTGAGGCCTGTGCAGGGCTCTACAGACAATAGCCGTGTCTTAACGTTCTTGTCTGTTCTTGTGGACTTGTGAAACGTCATTGCCCAAAAACCCGCATCATTTTCAAAATATTACTCATTCTGTCATGGAATGTAGTTTTAAGAGTTTTTCAGGCGAGAATGTAGTTGTTTAAAACTCAAATCTGCGGTTTATTTATAAAGATATAGCGCCTATTTGGATAATTTGCTTCGCCGATTTCGGAGCTCCAGGCGCTCAGTGCTCATGTATCCGCCTCGAGCAGCCTTAGCTCGGCTAGTCCTTCTGACATTTGCCGCTGGTTCTGATGTCTCTGCAGTGATTAAACATGAGATACAATTCATTTTGGGTATATTTATCAGGCATTCGTGGTCTCATGAATCTATTATTTGTTCCTGGTCATATCATTTTGGCTGAGCACAAAGTTATGATTATGATTTGAAATTTCGTAGCCTAATGGAAAGTCGTGGCCTAATGGTTAGAGAGTCGGACTCATAATCCAAAGGTTGTGGGTTCGAGTCTCGGGCCGGCAGGGATTGTAGGTGGGGGTAGTGAATGTCCAGCGCTCTCTCCACCCTCAATACCACGACTGAGGTGCCCTTGAGCAAGGCACCGAACCCCCAACTGCTCCCCGGGCGCCGCAGCATAAATGCTGCCCACTGCTCCGGGTGTGTGTTCACGGTGTGTGTGTGTGTTCACTGCTGTGTGTGTGTGTGTGTTCACTGCTGTGTGTGTGTGTGTTCATTGCTGTGTGTGTGTGTGTGTGTGTGTGTTCACTGCTGTGTGTGTGTGTGTGTTCACTGCTGTGTGTGTGTGTGTTCACGGTGTGTGTGTGTGTTCACTGCTCTGTGTGTGTGTGTGTGTGTTCACGGTGTGTGTGTGTGTTCACTGCTGTGTGTGTGCACGTTGGATGGGTTAAATGCAGAGCACGAATTCCGAGTATGGGTCACCATACTTGCCAGTATGTCACTTCACCACTTCACTTCACCTTCACTTCATTTTGGCTGAGCACAAAGTTATGATTAACTTTATATATTTATTTTGAAATTTACTGTACAGCACTGACTTTGTAGCATACGTTTGACTTAATTGTTTGCTTTTGTCTTTATTTCCTCTTATATAAGCCCCTTCTACTTTGTACTTACTTTTGTAATGGCTATTATTGTTCATTGTCGCGCTTTATCGTCGATCGCTACTTTCCAGCATACACCACGCCTATCAATCTGGGTGTTCGGTCCCGTACCGTACTGTACTGTACTGCACTGTACTGACCCGTACCGCTCGGTGCAAACAAGCCATTTGTTCTGTTAAATTTACTTGTTCTATTGCTCGTAATTAGTTTCTTTGTTCTTCTTTTATTACTGTTTACTTTTCTTTTTCATTAAGCTTAAGAGCTTTTTACTTATTTTTTTCTTTCCTTTTTATTTAGCCATATCACCCGCCCCTACTTTACAGTATTTTGTATAATACCTGTATGTTCATTACTGACACGTCTAATGTTGAACAATTCAGATGCTATTTTTATAAGAGGAATTTGGCCTAATTTGCAGAGCTATTGATAATTAATAGCTATTAGTAGCCTAATTGATAATTAAAAGGTATTGATAATTTTTGATAACTATTGATTTCGCAAAATAAATGTTTGGGAAAGGTTTACACAATTTTTGAAATGTCTCTGCAACAGACAGGTGCAAGTGCCATTCTGTCTGTGTTGTTATTATAGTAAAACTAAAGGAAGTTAAAACGTTAAGCAGCCAGTGTTTTCCATTTTTAGCGTGTTTGTTTCTTGAGACCTTATCTAGGAGTGATATTAACAGCTGCTACTAGTGCTTATGGAAACATCTGATACCATATCTTTGGATGGATGGAGGGATCTTCAAACTCAGAATCAGAATTCTCTGCATCTCTTCATGTTTTTGTTAGCTGCCCAGGTACAAGAACTTCAAAGGTGCCATTCATGAGCTGGGACAGAACCAATATTTGGTCAGCGGAGAAGTGTCTGTCCTGGACAAAAATACCATTGAGATTATTGAACTTCCTGTTCGCACCTGGACTCAGGTAAGATCACTTGTAGAAGTCTTGATTTTATAAAGCTGGATCTCTTTACTGGAACGCTGGTGATCTTTTTTCTCTTCCAGGCATATAAGGAGTCGGTTCTGGAGCCCATGCTCCAAGGAACAGATAAAACTCCTCCTCTGATCAGCGACTATAAGGAATACCACACCGATACCACAGTGAAGTTTGTGGTGCGCATGACAGAGGAGAAGCTTGCACAAGCAGAGGCGGCCGGTCTGCACAAGGTCTTCAAACTGCAGTCGCCCCTCACCTGCAACTCAATGGTACGAACCTCCCCTCCTGAAGCTCCCGAATCAAGCTATTGAGATTTCACACCTCGATTAATAATAAGGCCAGAAACAATCTGAGGAAACATAAACCACTGCGGAGTAGCCCAGTACCTGTGTGACTCGTCATATACATAAACAGAGCGAAGTAGCTGTAGCTACAGAACAACCGCTAGAGTGCCAAAAGCGTACCTTTTAAAGGGATAGTTCACCCAAAAATGGAAATTCTGTCATTAATTACTCACCCTCATGTCGTTCCAAACCCGTAAGACCTTCATTCATCTTCGGAACACAAATTAAAATATTTTTGATGCATTCCGGGAGCTCTCTGACCCTCTATAGACAGCAAGGGTCCTAACGTGATCAAGGTCCAGAAAAGTAACAAGGATATCGTTAAAATAATCCACGTGACATCAGTGGTTCAACCGTAATTTTACAAAGCTGCGAGAATACTTTTTGTGCGCAAAGAAGACAATAATAACGACTTTATTCAACAATTCGTCTCCACTGCGTCACCCTATAGCGCCATTTCGTGGCCTAATGGTTAGAGATTCGGACTCGTAATCCAAAGGTTGCGGGTTTGAGTCTCCGGCCGGCAGGGATTGTAGGTGGAGGGAGTGAATGTCCAGTACTCTCTCCACCCTCAATACCACGACTGAGGTGCCCTTGAGCAAGGCACCGAACCCCCAACTGCTCCCCGGGTGCCGCAGCATAAATGGCTGCCCACTGCTCCGGGTGTGTGTTCACAGTGTGTGTGTGTGTTCACTGCTGTGTGTGTGTGTGTGTTCACTGCTGTGTGTGTGCACGTTGGATGGGTTAAATGCAGAGCACGAATTCCGAGTATGGGTCACCATACTTGGCCGTACGTCACTTTCATTTTGGGAGAGTATCACATACGTAAACAAAGTATGCAACGTATAAACGCGTACGGTGCTGCTGACACAGACGTTGTTTACAGCATACTTCGTAAAATTACGGTTGACCCACTGATGTCACATGGATTATTTTAACGATATCCTTGCTATATTTCTGAGCCTTGATCGTGTAAGGATCCTTGCTGTCTATGGAGCGTCAGAGAGCTCTCGGAGTTCATCAATAATATCTTAATTTCTATTCCGAAGATGAACAAATGTCTTATGGGTTTGGAACGATGTAGGTGAGTAATTAATGACAGAATTTTCATTTTTGGGTGAACTATCCCTTTAATCAGAATCAGAAAGAGCTTTATTGCCAAGTGTGTTTGCACACACAAGGAATTGTCTTGGTGTTAGGAGCATCCAGTGCAGAAAGTACAAACATATAATTAAGGTGATAAAGAACACTAATAATGAAGAGAATAGACAATAATTAAGAATAACAATAGTAATAAAGAATAAAAATATACAGAAAAGAGACATGACCATAGACAGAACTGTGAATGTGCATGTGTCCTATGTACAGATGAAGGTTTGATGAGTTATTTACAGATGTACAGTACCGGGGTGTGTTATGTGTTGTTCAGGTGGGATACGGCCTGGGGGAAAAAACTGTTCTTGTGTCTGGCTGTTCTGGTGCTCAGTGATCTGTAGCGCCGGCCAGAGGGCAACAGTACAAAGAGAGAGTGAGCTGGGTGTGAGGGGTCCAGAGTGACTTTCTTAGCCCTTTTCCTCACTCTGGAGGTGTAAAGTTCTTGGAGGCTGGGCAGAGGGGCACCGATAATCCTCTCAGCAGTCCTAACTGTCCGTTGTAGTCTTCTGATGTCTGTTTTGGTAGCTGAACCAAACCAAACAGTTATAGAAGAACATAGGACAGACTCGATGATTGCAGAGTAGAACTGTTTCAGCAGCTCCTGAGGCAGGTTGAACTTCCTTAGCTGGCGGAGGAAATACAGCCTCTGCTGGGCCTTTTTCGCAATAGAGTCAATGTGATTGTCCCACTTCAGGTCCTGGGAGATGGTGGTGCCCAGGAATCTGAATGACTCTACTGAAGTCACAGTGCTGTTCATGATGGTGAGTGGGGGGAGAGCAGGGGGGTTTCTCCTGAAGTCCACTATCATCTCCACAGTTTTGAGCGTGTTAAGCTCCAGGCTATAATAATCTAGGCTCCAGGTTGTTAAGACTGCACCAGACAGCCAGCTGCTCAACCTTATGTCTGTAAGCAGACTCGTCACCGTCCTTGATGAGGCCTATGACTGTAGTGTCGTCCGCAAACTTCAAATGCACGCAATAGGCTAAAGCTTGCTGCAAAACCCCAGCAAACATAACCATGAATGTGTCTGCGGGAAATAGTAAGGAGATATTTGATATTTTTGTGAATCACTCCTGTTCAAGACGGCAAAATCATGTTTGTTTTCTTTGTTTTATAAAAGAACTACCTTTTGTTGGTATTGTGAGTGCACACAAATACAAGTAGACCCTTTACAGGTCCGAATGATGTATTACTCTTACCTTTATCAAAAAATTAAAAAATGACATCGTAGGCTATTAAAAAAAAATCCAAAGCTGGTGCCTCCATGTCCTGCAGAGCGCGCTTTAGCTTCCACTCTCCGCACAAACTTAGATATAGCGCACATTATTATTATAGCGCAGGTTTAATGTTTAAACATTGTTATATGCTTGAACTGTTTTAGTATAGCTATAGATTTTATTTTAGGCAAGTCGTGATGATATGAGAAGGCTAAATTGATCAAACATAGGCTATGATCAGCTCATGCCGCTGGCCGCTTGGTCGTTACTTAAAAAAACTAAAACTTATAGGCTATTTAACGAACAAAAATGCTCCCAACGTTTTTCTAAATTAACTTAATAAAAAAACAAAACGAAATATAATAATTTTGCCATTACACACTAAACTATTTTAATAGCCGAAACAGTAGTATAAACTGTTTTAGGAGAAGGGGGAAAAAAGACGGGCTCGGGTTGGACTCGGGCCGGCAATTCTGATAAGCTGTCGGACGTGGGCTGGGCTAGGGCCTGAGCGTCTCGGGCCAGGGCCTGGCTAGGGCCTAAATTTGAGGCCCGGGCAGGGCTCTACTGTAGGCAAACTGAAGAGGATCCAGCAAGGGTTTAGTGATGTCCTATAGGTAGGCCAGGACCAGTCTCTCAAGTGACTTCATGACCACAGACGTGAGTGCGACAGGTCTGTAGTCATTAAGTCCAGTGATTTTGGGCTTTTTGGGGACGGGAATGATGGTGGAGCGTTTGAAGCAGCAGGGAACTTCACACAGCTCCAGAGATCTGTTGAAGATTTGTGTAAAGATGGGGGCCAATTGGTCAGCACAGACTTTTAGACAGGCAGGTGAAATACCGTCTGGTCCTGAAGCTTTCCTAGATTTCTGTTTTCTGAAGACCCGGTTCACATCCTCTACACAGACTTTAAACGCAGGTAGAATGGTGGGGGAGGGAGTAAGGGGGGTTGCAGGGGGGGAAGGTGAATGTGTGAAGTGCAGATCAGAGCGGGTGCTGGGTGTCAGTCTGGCCTTTTCAAATCTGCAGTAAAACACATTGAGATCGTCAGCCAGTTGTTGATTCTCCACAGACTGTGGGGGTGGTGTCTTGTACATGGTGATGTTCCTCAGACCAGTCCATACCGACGCCGGATCGTTTTTTGCTGAAAGTTCTTTTTTCAACTTCTCAGAGTTAAAGATGGCACCATGTGGCCATGAGAGCTAAAAGTTCTCCTAGTGCAGGTTTTAATGGACACAAACTTAAGTAAGCAAACCAAATTTGCAAATGAGCAAAAGGGCTGGTAAAATCACTCTGGACCCCTCACATCCAGCACACTCCCTCTTTGAACTGTTACCGTCTGGTCGACGCTACAGAGCTCTGAGCACCAGAACGACCAGACACAGGAACAGTTTCTTCCCTCAGGCAATACATCTCATGAACATTTGACAATAAACGTGGAACACACAACTCTATTATACATTATTTATTCACCACACATTCACACATTCAAATTTGCACATATCAGACCTGTACATACATAATTGTCTGTATTATATGTTGTGTTTTTGCTGCTTTGTACATTGACTATTTGTATATTATTCTTTTATTATCTGTGTCCTGCCCTGTTGCTGTCTTTCTGTTGCACTCTGGAGCTTCTGTCACTATAACAAATTCCTCATATGTGTAAACATACTTGGCCAATAAAGCTCATTCTGATTCTGATATAGAAATAAACCAACACTAAGCGATGTGCATGTAAGAAGAATACTACCACATTAGGGATGTATTAAGCATTTTTGTCATTTTTCCCTTTTGAGTACTCAGTAGGTCTAAACACAAAAGCTTTAACAGCATTGTATTACAATAGTGTTGACACTATTGACAGCTTAGCGCTGTACAACTTGCACTTTATTTTCATCTACTTTATCAAATGATTCCTGACATCGCTGCATGTTTTCAAAGCCATGACGAAAAATTCTTTTAAAATGCTATCCACCAAATAATGATAAAACAAATGGAAAACTCTGCTAGATTATTAATAGCGTGTTATCCGTGTATCGCTGTGGTTTGTTGTGAAACTAGTAATGTGATTTCTGTTTGCCTCACACTTTTCTTATCTGGTCTGTAGGTGCTGTTTGATCACATGGGCTGTCTGAAGCGCTATGAGTCCGTGCAGGATATCTTGAAGGAGTTCTTTGAGCTGCGCTTGCACTATTATAAACTGAGGAAGGACTGGCTGGTGGGTAGTCTGGGCGCTGAGGCAGCCAAACTCTCCAACCAGGCACGATTTGTGCTAGAGAAGATTGAAGGAAAAATATCAATCGGTGAGATGTTTATCCATATGTCTGTCAGTTCTTTTTCGCCTGCATCCTCTTCTGCAGAGGTGGGTAGAGTACGCAAAAACTGTACTCAAGTAAAAGAAATAGTCTAAATTGTTACTTGAGTAAGAGTAAAAAAGTATTGGATAAAAAAACTACTCAAGTAGTTAGTTACTAGTTACTTTGGATCATATACTGTATATCTATAGTCTATTTTTGTTTAGATATATAGATACATTTATGTAATGAGTGTGAGTGTGTGTGTGTGTCTGTCTGTCTGTCTGTCTGTCTGTCTAGCTATCTATATATATATACACACACACACACACACTTGTTCAAATTTGTAAGGTTTTTTTAAATTTTTTAAATGTAATTTATTTCAGTGATGCAAATCAGAATTTTCATCAGCCTTTACCCCAGTCTTCAGAGTCACATAATCCTTCAGAAATCATGTTGATTTATTATCAGTGCTGCTCTGTTTAGCTTTCTATTCATCAAAGAATACTGAACAAAATCTCACAGGTTCCAAAAAAGATTACGCAGCAAATGGGTAATAAAATTATTACCAACACTGGTAATAAATCAATATATTAGAATGATTTCAGAAGGATCATATGACTCCGAAAACTGGAGTAACAGCTGATGAAATTTCTGATTTGCATGCATCACTGAATAAAATTATATTTCAAAGTATATTAATTATGTATTATAGCCTATAAAACCTCTGACACGGAAAAGAGTGAAAACTCCTCACATGACCGCTACCGAACGTCTGAACATAACAAAACAAATGGACATTGACGGATCTTCTTCCGTCTGTTCTGCAAAATGTAAACAAATGTAGCATATTCTGCAAGCGTAAATATTGTGAAAATATCAATATGAATTGTGTCTAGACAAAGGCATTCCTCCTGGAACAGGTCGCGTGCCGCTGCGCTCAACGCTCTTGATGTTCTTAAACTCTGTACAACTCTGAGTGAGAACCTCTTCAGATTCAGAGACTCAGCGCGTGCGGCAGGGAATGGAACGAATCATTCAAACTGATTCTCCAACCGATTCACTGGTTTACCAGCTGGTTTGATCAAGACTTTGAACAGAATCGACTCAAAAGAATGAATCATTCGTGAATGGGCATCTCTCATTGCCCAGAGAAAAGTAGACGGCGCGTTTGGAATAAACCGAAGCATTTTTAACTTGTATTGCATTAAGATACAGTAACGAGAGGAGAGTCGCCCACAGTAACGAAGTAAAAGTACAGTTTTTTCACTAAAAATGTACTTGAGTAAGAGTAAAAGTACTCATTTTTAAATATACTCTAAAAGTATTAGTTACCCAAAAAAATTCCTCAAGTAAATGTAACTCGTTACTACCCTCTTCTGAAATATGTTTTTTCTCGTCTCTGGTTGGTAAATCTGAATCTGTACTTCAGTCTAACTGCTAATAACGGCCTTACTGCAGAGGACAAATTAATGAAGATCCATTTAAAATCACTTTAAAATAATAATAATAATAAACGTGCACTCAGTGTGTTTTAATGGTTTGTATTAATTTACCAGAGAACAAGTCAAAAAGAGATTTGATCCGAATGCTGGTGCAAAGAGGATACGAATCCGACCCCATTGCAGCCTGGAACAAAGCCCAGGAGAAGGTATGTGAGGAAACACTGATGGTAGATACAGCTTTGTGTATGTATGCATCTGTTAGAGGTCAGCTCATGGCTTAAGATAAAGTCTATGCATTAGGACCAAACCCACTAAAATAAAAAAATAAAATAATGCACGGCATAGAAAATTATGGTTTACAAAAAAAAACCATATGCTATTTTTTCAGTAAAATTATTAACTGTACTTCATAATGCACTTTCAGAAAATTTAATATCTCTACATAATGTTTAACTTTATTCCTGTTATACTTATTATTTATTCTTATCATTTATTATCTTTATTCATTAATTTCTTTTAAATTTGAAAAGGTTATTAAAAAATGGAACATGGAATACACACTATCTTTAAATCTATCCAAGAAATGTTTGACATTAAAAAAAAAAGGTTGACGATATGATCTGATGTTGTTCTGCCAAACTACTTCTTTTGTTTACTAAATGCCTCTAAATTGTGCATGCAGTCAGTGGACAGTCACGTGCGGGTCTAGGTGAAAGTATAGACAGTGCTTTAGATATGAACAATCCTGAGCCTGACCATTAGTGATGTGATGGCTTTTTTGTCATTTTTTTATATTTACAGTATTATAGTAAGCTGGATGATATAGTTTCTAGTGTCTGTAATGCTTGAACTTTTACTGACTGTTATTATCTTGCTGGTTCTCTCTGTTTGGTCGGATGATGGTGATGTTAGTCTTTGGAGGAAGAGGATGGCGATGGTAACGACAGTGACAGCTCAGTGGACTCTGACTCTTCCTCTGGGCCGAATTTTAACTACATTCTGAACATGCCTCTGTGGTGTCTGACCAAGGAGAAGGTCGAGGAACTCCTCAAGCAGAGAGACCTTAAGGTACTTTTATCTACAGCCATCAGTGTTACATTCAATGTTTCATATCAGCTTTATATTGTAAGGGATAATCCACGGTTTGCTGTGCATTAAACACGATGTGGAGGCAAAGAACCACCCGACACGAAGCGGTTGTGATTTATCACACTTATATTTATATTGTGCCTGTCTGTCGAGCCCACCCCTATTCTATCTATTCTTCTGAAATCATATAATAGCTTTGTGTGAGGAAAAGACCACATTTTAAGTTGTTATTAATTAAACAGGGTTTCCGCGGGGCATTGAAAAGCATAAAACATTATTAAATGGATTTTGTGAAAATTAAGGTCTTAAATAGCATTAAAAGTCATTTTAGATGGTTTTGAAAAAAACTTTTTAATGTTGCGCCTTCATAATTACTAACTTTTTATTTGCTGTCACAAAATGTGTATATGTATGTCATTAAAAAAATTCAAAATGGCATTAAAAAGTATTGTGATAGCAAAATTGTCTTGATATTATCATGGTCACATGACGATATGAAACGATAGGTCTTCCAGGCAAAAAGTGTAGTTTTTAAAATATATTTTGGGCCATTATGCTTTGGCACAATATCTGTCAAACGAACTAAAACTGAAAGCACAATATGGCTTAATCCCTTCATCAAGTCTGTTTTTGCTGTTTTAAAGAGAAGCGCATTGTTCATGCGATCAGCTCGTTCACACTGAATGACTGCAGTGAACTCGTTTATTGCACTTGCTGTGAGTTTAGCGCGTGTTTAGGAACACTACGGCCATCAGTTATGCTTTATTTGCAGGGGGAGATGATTACAGCATTTTACTAGATTTGTAGTGAAATGTGTTTTTTGTTTTTGTAAGCCTGTTTTCACCGAAGCTGGGCTTTTCCGTCAAAATAAAAACTTAAAAGTGCAGTATGAATTGCTGACAGCTAGCGGATAAAATGCAGTCCAAATTCAAAATATCTCTTTGAAGTGTTGAAGTTAGGAAAGAAGTATTGTAATTTCCCTACTGTAGTGTACAGCAAAAAAACAAAAACAACAACTATGAAATATTCGTTTTTATTTATTTTACAGTGCAATTGTTTTACAATATATGGCTACTGCTGTCATTATTATTATTATTATTATTATTATATTCTAATTAGTTTGTCTTCCTAAAACACCAGTGTGAATGTAATTTAGACTGAGACAGTATATCACAAATAAAAAGAGGGTTGAGTCCACTTTTAAGTTCAGGTACAAGTCAATTCACTGACTTTTTTCTGACTTAAGTTTTCTTAGTTAAGAACATGGGTTGAACTCTTAATTTTGAACGCTCAAAGTGCATTAGATAGAATAATTTAACTTTTAAAATGTAAAAAATTTTTTTTTCTTTTATACACAAAATATATAAATACATATCACAATAAATATCGTATCGTGGACTTCATATCGTATTGTGAGATTTTGATATTGTTACATCCCTATTAAAGAGTCATTAAAGCATTAAATTAGATTTGATGATACCGTCACAAACCCTGTTAAAAATCATGTGGTGAGCTATTTGCTTGAACAGCAGCGGGGTAAGAATCTTCAGTCTTAAAGGGCATATTGCAGGTTAGAGACTCCAGTGAGTCAATGTATAGAAAAATACTATAGGAACTAGATTTTCTTTAAAATATACGTTAAAATACGCTATTAAGGCTTCTGGAGTCGTTTTTGTGAGAGAATTTTACTTCCGCATCTGAAACGCGCCAAAACCGGAAGTGACGCATCAAAAGGGAGAGCGGTCCATTTAAACCACAGGAAAACAATGGATCCAATGACAGTTCGGACGCTGAGGAAATTTTAAATGTGTATTTACACTCGTATGACGGACCACAGATAAAATGATGAGCCTGCTGTGCAGCCAAGAGAGCAGGACAGGCCAGGATTAGACAGAACAACGGTCAGAGAAGACAAATTGAGTTGATGTGAGGAGAACAGGGCAGGTGTTTGGTGAGAGATCAGTGTTAGCTTACAGATATACACACTTTAGCTAATGTAATCAGGCAATAGCAATGCTAGTATTGATACTACCAGTAATAGAAACTAATAAGTGTTGATCAGGCGTGTCACACTCGTTAATATCCCACACTAACGTTACGTGATAGTGGTTTCTTATCACCGCAGGAGAGAGAGATAAACACGTTTTTGATTCATAGGTGCTTGTGTGGGAAATACGAGGAAAGCATAGACCTCTCCAGGCCAGCAGACACGTCGTAGGGCAGAAATCATTTATTACTCTAAGATAAATACTTGTATACATGCATAAATACATTGTTAAAGATTTTAATATTAAAACACAATCAATAATGACAGAATACAGACAAGTTGTCCGCTGGGCCTATGGTGCATGTGTTGTGTCAGCCATTAGAAGATAGTTTACAGAGGAAGGAGGACTTTATAAAGGTTTTGAATGGCCCCATTTTGTTGACAATCAATAAAAAATAAATCACAATCAAGCAGATCTGCATTTATGGTTAATTCAATTCAGTTTTATTTATACAGCACTAAATCATAAATATTATTTCATAGCACTGTTAATACCCAACTCAAAACACAACATTTCAACTGTTAATATATATATATATATATATATATATGTAGATGTACCAAACATATACTACCAAAAGAAATACCATCTGACCCGTTTAAAAACATTTAACAATCTTTCAGTCTGGGTATCACACTAATGTGATGTTAAAGTGTGTTAAATGGTGAAGGCTGTGCTAGATATACACCAACAGCCTCATCATGTTGATCCTCTGACTGGAGGGATCTGGAGAGAGGAGCAGGTGTAGTGGACATGACTGGAGGGATCTGGAGAGAGGAGCAGGTGTAGTGGACATGACTGGAGGGATCTGGAGAGAGGAGCAGGTGTAGTGGACATGACTGGAGGGATCTGGAGAGAGGAGCAGGTGTAGTGGACATGACTGGAGAGATCTGGAAAGAGGAGCAGGTGTAGTGGACATGACTGGAGAGATCTGGAGAGAGGAGCAGGTGTAGTGGACATGACTGGAGAGATCTGGAGAGAGGAGCAGGTGTAGTGGACATGACTGTAGGGATCTGGAGAGAGGAGCAGGTGTAGTGGACATGACTGGAGGGATCTGGAGAGAGGAGCAGGTGTAGTGGACATGACTGGAGGGATCTGGAGAGAGGAGCAGGTGTAGTGGACATGACTGGAGAGATCTGGAGAGAGGAGCAGGTGTAGTGGACATGACTGTAGGGATCTGGAGAGAGGAGCAGGTGTAGTGGACATGACTGGAGGGATCTGGAGAGAGGAGCAGGTGTAGTGGACATGACTGGAGGGATCTGGAGAGAGGAGCAGGTGTAGTGGACATGACTGGAGGGATCTGGAGAGAGGAGCAGGTGTAGTGGACATGACTGGAGAGATCTGGAGAGAGGAGCAGGTGTAGTGGACATGACTGTAGGGATCTGGAGAGAGGAGCAGGTGTAGTGGACATGACTGTAGGGATCTGGAGAGAGGAGCAGGTGTAGTGGACATGACTGTAGGGATTTGGAGAGAGGAGCAGGTGTAGTGGACATGACTGTAGGGATCTGGAGAGAGGAGCAGGTGTAGTGGACATGACTGGAGGGATCTGGTGAGAGGAGCAGGTGTAGTGGACATGACTGGAGAGATCTGGAGAGAGGAGCAGGTGTAGTGGACATGACTGTAGGGATCTGGAGAGAGGAGCAGGTGTAGTGGACATGACTGGAGGGATCTGGAGAGAGGAGCAGGTGTAGTGGACATGACTGGAGGGATCTGGGAAGAGGAGCAGGTATAGTGGACATGACTGGAGGGATCTGGAAAGAGGAGCAGGTATAGTGGACATGACTGTAGGGATCTGGAGAGAGGAACAGGTGTAGTGCACATGACAGTGCTGTGTTCTCCTGGAGCCTGTGGTGACCTGCAGTATTCCTCTCTCAGACGGCATATGCTGGGAGAAGCAAACACAATTTAGATCACATTCACTGCTGCCCATGCTTTTCCACTTGGCCTCCATCACATCTGTTAAGTTACACACCACCGCGGTGTTTGAAGCAGATGCATTAGTGAAGTCCAGTCTCTTCAGCTGCACAAACACACTGAGGCCCGGAAGATACCGTCCTATTTCTTGTTAGGAAACCTGTGGACTCGATGTCCTGACAGGCTGGAGTTTGATTGGAGACAATGATAAATTGAAATAAAAATAACTACCGAACTACCGACTCGCGCGCTCAAAGCAGAGTGCGGCACACGACTCCCTTATGTGACGTAATATGACGCGATGTTGAAAAAAATAGGTTTTTGAGAACTGTCAAGGAAAGCCTCACTTTTTTATCTAAATTTGTGCCCTCGCGTCTTGTAAAACATTTAACGGTTCAAAAGGTTATATATTAATTTGAAAAAAAAAATTAACCTGCAATATGCACTTTAACTGTGAGTGTTGCTCTTCAATGTTTTATATAGAAAGCAGAGCTGAATGAACTCCAGAGGAAGAATTCAGAAGGTCTGTGGAGGGAAGATCTGGCCGTCTTCATCGAGGAGCTGGATGTGAGTCTCAGCTTTAGGATCAGGTTGAGTCGAGATGCGTGTGATGAAATGTGTGAGAGTTTTCTCTCTGTCTTTCTTCCAGCGTGTGGAGGAGCTGGAGAAGGAGAGTGTGAACTCTGGGAAGGCCGTGAAGCTGGTGAAAGGGAAGGTGGGCAAACCTAAAGTGAAGAAGATGCATCTGGAGGAAACTCTGCCCTCTCCGTTTGGCCGCAGGATAGAGCCACAGGTCACACTCGCTATGAAAGCCGACGCCTCCAAGAAACTCAGCAAGAAGAAGAAGGTAATGATGAGTAAATCTATATCTGTCAACAAAAAAAATTATGTTATGATTTTACCTGTGGTTATCATGATAATGTTGGTGTAAGCCAACACCATTCACATTGCAGGGGTTACAAACAATATTCCCTCTAAGCTGCGATTGTGCATGGCTGCGCAGAAGAAATAATATACCGCGCACAGGACAAACGTAGTGCAAACCACTATAGAGTTGGTGTTGTTATAGAGTTAGAGCCGGTGAATGCGGTTTACAGGTTTCATAGAAAGAGAATGATGTGCGCCAAAGGTGTCGCTGTAGAAATCAAATGCTTTAATGGTTGCAGACGAAATAGCTCAAGACAAGATCCAGCGCAATCGCAATGATGAAATAAAACATCATGTTTTAAAGAAGAGTGGCTTCAAATAATTGACCTCAAAAAGGGAATTCATGAGCAATATCTGCTTCATTTTTTTATATTATATTATATTATATTATATTATATTATAATGAATTGTTTCGTTCTGCATGATATAAAAAAAGAAAAGAAAAGATGTTTAATATAATGTCTTGGTAGCAGCTCTGCAGTGTTAATTTAATCTTGAGACGAAAATGCTTAATAGTCTTAGTCACATTTTAGTCATTTGAGTCTTTCATAGTTTTAGTCTAGTTTTAATCGACAAAAAGTCATTGCATTTTTGTTAACTTTTAGTCATACTTTTAGTCAAACTGCAGTTACCAACATTTATTTTGGTAGCTATTTTATATGTAGTATTCAAACAAAAATAGTCATCAATACTTCTCTCTTTAGACCAAAACAATTAAGCTTAGTTATGAGAAATTTGAATCAAGGTTTGAATTTGGAAAAACTGGCATTTTTCAGATACAGTAGGTTTACTTAACAAGTATACATTTATTTAACATCTTTTGTTGGTTAACATTTATGACAGATAATTAGGAATGCTGTCGATTTAAGATGGAAGGTATGTATGTAATAGCCTACTGACATACATTCAGTTTTCACCCACCTGTTTAGCTCACTTAAACCATAACGGACTGCATTTCCGTGAGATACTCTACATGAGAGACATGTGGACTGCTGTGTGTGTATTTGAGCGCTGAGAACTGATCGCGCGCTGTATGAGAACTGAAGAAGTGGAGCGTGCGCGAGAGAGAGCACTTCTATCAGCGCGTTTCCACCTATCGCACCTTCACTAACTTTAAGTTAATCGACAATGAATTGTGACTCCCGGGAAAAACGGGACGTCTGGTCACCCACTCCCTAACCCTTCGGGTGCTGAGGCCATTGTTTCAGATCGCTAGTTCGCGTTTTGGTAGCCTATCCGTCCACCGCGGCTGCCATGCAAACGCACCTTATCCAATGACAGAGACGCACATTTTGAAAGACAAGGCAGTTAACTTAGCCTATAGGATGTATTTTGAATGTCCGGTAGTCCTCAAATAACATTTTAGTCCCGTCTCGTCTTGTTAACAAAGACGCGCATAAATTTCGTCATAGTTTTTATCATCAGATATTAGTTTTAGCTCGTCAACGTCTTGTCTTAGTCACAGAAAAAATGTTCGTTGACGAATATTTTTCGTTGTCGTCTTCGTCAACGAAATTAACACTGCAGCACTGTAAAAATGTTTTCTCAGGTAACCTAAAATGTGCATCATTTAGTTACATCAAGGGTCAAATCAAATATAAATAGCTCATTAAAGTTAAAAGTTGCACACTTTTTTGCGCGCGCTGTACAGGTCTGGTATAAAGAATGTTTTTGCTCAGGTGGCCGAAATGTCCGCCCAATAGAGAAAAGTTTTGCTCAGCAAGAAAAAAAAATAGAGGGAACATTGGTTACAAACCTACATTTATTAAGAACTGAATTGCTCCTGACATCATAACAAGTGAATCTGACTTCAGTGAACATTACGAGTCATCTGGAGTCTCTCTGTACATTCAGTGCAAATGAAATGCTTTATTTAAGTCAGGAATTTCCCCAGCTTATTAAAAGTGTGAGCGAGCTACATGTCCTTCAGATGTCAAAGTGCTCATTCTGAAATCTGAATACAGATTTATGTTTTGTCTTTAAGTGGTGTGCATACAACTTAATTCACCTTGTACTGTTATACTCTGTGGTTATGTAATTGCATAATATAGTTTTTATTAGGACAGTAAATTATTTTAAATAATTCAACAGTGGTTTGATTAACAGCATGTATTTCAAAGTTAATGCCATGACTTAAACATTTAATTAAACAACATATATACAAATGACACTTAATTCCTTGGCAAACTGTAATGCAAATAAAAAGCCTACGAATTTGTGCTGTCATGCCTGCAGCCCTTTAATTATTATTTCTCGTATTCTCCAAGAGTCCAAAGAGGATTCGCAATTTAGTCAGAAACATATTGCTGGTTGTAAATGGACTCACTGAAAAAAATGCTTTTCTTAATGTTTTGTCTTGTTTCCAGCCAAAATATAAAACAATTCTTAAATCAAGTAAAAATTATTGTCTTGTTTTCAGAAAAAAACGTCAAAATTAAGCGAGTTTTTGCTTAGAACAAGCAAAATAATCTGCCAATGGGGTAAGCAAAATAATCTTATTTCAAACAGAAAACAAGATTATTTTGCTTGTCTCACTTAATTTTGACTTGTTTTTTCTGAAAACAAGACAATAATTTTTTACTTGTCTAGAAAATCCTTCTTGATTTAAGAATTATTTAGATATTTTGGCTGGAAACAAGACAAAAAGTCTTAGTAAGAAAGGTATTTTTTACAGTGTATCACTTATCCTGTGCAAATTAACAGTAAATATTACAGTTCATTACACTTCACATCTGTTTTACGTAGCACTACATCTATTTGGTGCAACAGGTGCAATTCTATGCAGGACTTAAGGTGCATTTTATATCCAGACCAGTCTTATAACTGGTGTATGTCCAGCTGGTGCAGAACTCTTTTACATTTTTTCTTAATAACTATGAGTTTTTTACATTTACAGACATTGTTATCGTTAATGTAAGTAAAGTTACGTCAGCACCTCAACTCACACTCACTCTGTGCTTTACTGTCAAATAAACTAAAGTGAGACAAATTAGTATTATTAATAATAACTGCACTTATTTGTGAAAAACAATAGTAATATTGCTATTGTTATTAGTTTATTTAATAGTCTGGAGCCCTATATCAATTATACCTTATAGGCTGAAGCACAGCTAATAAATGTCAAGTCTGTGCATGTCTAAAGATGTGTTTGTGTTTGTGTTCCTGTCAGGTTGAGATAGACGCTGCCTTGAAGCTGGAGTTTGATGAGGACAGCGTGCTGGGCTCCAATGAAGGAGAGAATTCCCTCATTTCTCCATCCGGCCTTCCCAATCCAGGAGCCAAACCCAAAGCTCCTCGGGTGAAGAGAGAGAAGAAGGAACCTGGTAACAATAAATACTGGCACTCTATTTAAAGCTGCAGTCCTTAACTTTTTTTGGTTAAAAATGATCCAAAATCAATATTTGAGGAAGTACATAACCAGCCAGTGTTCGAAACTATCGCCTTACTTTAGCCCGATTCACAACGGTTATCTTATAATAATGTTTTCTAATTTGAGTGGTACGGGTAGGTTTTCGTGGGAAATCCGAGCATGGCACTGCATCATTACGTCACGTCTGTAAACATAGAGAAGTTTTCCCGGCTAGTAGGCTATCACATGTGAGGATGCTGCAGGTGACGCTTCGTTTATAGTCTTTTCTCACAGCAGCTGGAATAATTAGATTTATCATTTTGATGGCGGGTTGTAATCCAGAAAGGATCATGTGATCATGAAACACATGTGAATGAAATTATATTCCAGTTTTAAATGTGCTGATTACAGATAACCTGGGATTACACAAGATTTGTATTTTAAAGAAAACCAGTTCAAAGGGAGCATAATTTGCTTTTTGGGTTAAAATAATTTCTTAATATGAAATTCGAATGGAATGACAATTAGAGATTAGACTGTACAGAAATTGAAATCTACATGCTAATACACACTATACTCAGTCACGCAATGCTGATATTGTTAACATTAATAATTTGAGATCAAAGTATAACAATAATAATACTTTGCACGGTTTGGTGTGATATGAGCTAACCGATCTTTAGATTTAATCACTATTGGTAGCACGATTTATGGTAATGCTTTTTCCTCAGTTGGTCGTAACAAATGTGGCAGACTTGTTCAGATGCAATATACAGTGAACATTCTTATTTGGGTCATATATTCCAAGACATAGGCTAGAATCTGTGATTGTGAAGTACAGTGACTATCCACACAGTCCGCAGTGACTGACAGCTACACATTCACCTCAAAACATTAGATTCATCCGCGCTGGAGCCGTGCCGGAGCACATCCCACGCAAACAAGATAATTCCACACACAGCTGCAATTCCAGGTTTTAAAACAGAGATGGCGACAAAGAGGCAAAACTTACAGCAATAACTTCAGTTTATTTTTAAATGTGGCTTTCGTTTTTAATATTTTTGTATTTGTAATATAATCTTTCAGGTGCTCCAAGACAAAGGAAGCCAGCAGCTCCTAAAGGTCCAGCTAAGAAAGTGAAGAAGAGGAATCCATGGTCAGATGATGAAGTTGATGATCAGTCTGACAACGAGCTGGATGAAAGTGAACCTATTATTCCCAGAGACACCTCGTCCAGGAGAGCCTCAGGTGTGTGTGTGCTTCTGTACTGCTAATGTTTTTGTCATTTAAGTCAGGCCTTGGTGATATGACGGTTCATGTCATGTAGGCCTGTACAGAATATGTTTTATTTCAGCGTATATATTTGCATGGCTATCAGTGGGCTGGACTGTTATATACACATGAAGGGTGATTGAAAAAACATTTTGTGTCAACTCAACCAGATACATCTCTAGTTTCAACATTATTTGTTCTTCAGAGCCACATTTGGATGTGTACAATTTAACGAATTACTCCTGGAGCCGTATTGAGATTCCCACATCTCTGGAACTGAACCATAAAGGGCCTTAAAAATTAAGATGCCAAAAGGAAAGTTTGTTAAGAAAGACCCAATATCTAAAAGGGCATTAAGATATCTTTAAAGGGTAACTAAACCCCTGTTCAGAGCCTAACTCCACCCACTGGCAATATTTGAAAAATGCTAGAAAAGTGGGCAGAGCCCAGCAGAGACAGAGGGGACGTGGTGAGCTCGCGCAGGGGCGTGGTTAGTAAGTGCCATCATACATCACAGGGGTATGCAACGTCCAATAGGAAAATTCAACTGCAGTAGCCACCGTTCAACCTGAAGAGGCCAGCACTCAAACGTTTTTACACCATATATTGTAGAATTAAAAAACATTATAACCAAATGTCAAAACATTTACTCGAATCAATGCACAGCACTAATAAAGACACAGTCTTACAGATCATTAACTCAAAAAAGTTGTTTTAGGGTTTAGTTACCCTTTAATACTTCTTGAGTTATGGGCATGCAACTTTGGAAAAACAAAAACTTGAAAAGTGCTGTTTCCCAATTTTTGAATAGCCACTAATGGCACATAATGCAACAAAGACAGCTAAAGTCAAAAGATTTTACTACCAATCTCTGTGTGAAAGTAACATTAATGATGCTGCAATCTTTCTGAAGTCATTTTTAGACCCCTGTAATTTGACTCTTAATCTCAGGTGAAAATGGCTTTTTTGACCCCCCTCTACAAAATAGTGGATTACTCAGTAAATATTCATCCACGACATTTAATATTTTGGCTTTCATCACTATACATGTTTATCTTTCTTCAGAACAAATATTAGCAAAATCAAAAATTTGAGTGGAATGACCCATTCAACATCTATGGAAGAAGTAATTGACCAGCTCCTGAAATATTATATTGAATTTTTGAAAATAGTGCAGAGGTGGTAGTGTATATGTGAACACATTAACTTACTCGTGTCGTGTTAAAATGGCGCTCCACAAATGTATAGCCTGAAATGTGTTGTGTTGTTTCACAGCTGTGAAGGCCAAGTACACCTTTGACTTCTCTGAGGAGGAAGAGGAAGAGGAGGATGGTGATGAAGAACAGGAGAATGATGCTCCAGCATCACCAGTTCGCTCCAGTAAAGACACAGAGCAACACAACGACGATGAAGATGATGATGACGAGGACGTCATTTTCCCGCCAAAAACTACATTTACTAATTTGTACGTTGTGTCTATATATTCACTTTTGGGTGAATCTCAAAAAAAAGCCTGTCACAAACATTTTTTTCAAAGAAAATTGCTTTTTTTTGTGTGTAAACAAAATAGGACCATTACGAGCTTTGCATTGTGACATTATTTTCATGACAAGTAAACACATTTCTTTTTACTGTAATGCAAAAAAAAACCTTCATAATCAAATCTGTACTGTAAAAATTCAACTCATTGTCAAATTTCTATAGTGCTTCATACAATACAGATTGTTTACTTTTACAATTTAAATTTGACTATATTTTAAGGTGTCCTTGTTACAGTGTAATTATACATTTAAGTACTGAGTAATATTAATTAACTACATGCACTTACTATATGGTTAGGGTTAGGATTAGGGTTTGGCTCAGAGTTACTTGCATGTAATTATGCATCATTTATTGTTATTACATAGATGGAACGTGTTACAAGGACACCTTAAAATAAAGTTTTACCCATTTATATATTAGTTGAACTACCTTTATGCTGATTTAAATATAAATGTAATTGTATTGAACAAATGTAGTTTTACAATAACGATAGGCTAACAGGAATTTGAGAATAATGACAATGGTATGTTTTTGATAGGTTTTGGGAGATCCACCCATTTAGTGAAACTATGCATTTACTCTTATGCTGAAGGTGACAATCAAATATGAATGCAGCTCATTTCAGTTTTAATGAATTCATTTTCAGGTCCACTTCACCAGCGAAGAAAAGGGATCCAGAGACGGTGTTGTCGTCTAAAGCTGTCTTTGCTGACAAGAGCAGTGATGACGGTATGTGTCCGGTGGAGGTTTATCGTGTCTCTACCAACAATGAACTAAACTAAACATGTGTTAATAATGTGTGTTTGTTCATCAGATGTGAAGTCAGACAGCGATGACGACAGGGGTCCAGTGTTCTCATCATACTCCAGCGGTTCTGCTTTTGACAAACCTCCAGCTAAAAAAGGTACTGTTGTAGTAATGCTGAAAAGTCAACATGAACTCCAAATTGAACTTTTTACTTCATTTATGTGTGTTTTAAACAACTCATCAGTGCCAAAGAAAAATGTTACAAGTACTCACTATTGCAATAACAATGAATTATGCATAATTACATGCATGTCCAAAATACATGCAAAGCCAAACCCGGTAACACTTTATTTTAAGTTGTCCATAATACAGAGTAATTACCTAGTTACGTACTTAGTAGTAGTCATTGTACTTACATGAAACAAAATGTACTTACCATGTAACTAAGTTATGGAACAGCCTGTACTTACAGTTTGTAATTATGTAGACCTGTAATAAGCAGCAACTGTTACACATACTGTATATAACAGACCGAGTCTGTTACACAGCTACTTATGTCACCAAAATATTGTTAAATATGTGTTGCAGACTTTATACAACGTAATTATAAATGTAAGTACACATACATAAGCTACTTAAAATAAAGTGTATCAAGATAGTACTTAAGTGTACTTCATGTGTATCTATACTGTACACCTTATCCAGCTGCACCTTAGTTTGATTTAACCCACACAGCTAAACTACATGTAATACGTTTCTAATTACATTATAATTACATAATATTACACAGGCATAAGCTACTTAAAATAAAGTGTATCAAGATTGTACTTAAGTGTACAAGTAGCTGTGTAACAGACTAGGCCTATTATATATGTGTAACAGTTGCTGCTTATTACAGGTCTACATAATTACAAACTGTAAGTACAGGCTGTTCCATAACTTAGTTACATAAGTACATGTTGTTTAATGTAAGTACAACTGCTACTACTAAGCACTTAACTAGGTAATTACTCTTTATTTTAAGGTGTCCATAATACAGTGTTACCCCAAACCCTAATCCTAAATCTAACCATAGAGTAAGTACATGTAGTTAATTAATATTACTCAGTATGTAAATGTATAATTACACTGTAAAAGTTCGTCCTATCAGTATCTCATCAAAATGTAATAACTTATGGAATGATTGCATTTTCTGAAATGAAGTCTTGTCTTCTAAAATAATTTCACAATCCACAGAATCACAGTAACAGCACAAGCACTATGTACAAGCCAGTCGATTCCTGATGGAGAAAATCTGTGGCCGGTTGCATAAACTGCTTAGACTCGTCTTAAAATGTAGACACCTCATTTTTATTTTTAAAGACTGGTCATAACTTTTAAAGTCAGTTACATAAAAATGTAGATTGATCTAATTTGCATCTGAGAAGTAAGACTGATAACCACTTGGTTAACTGCCAGTTAGTTAAACTAGTCCTTAAGGCACAGTCTTAACATGGCGACTATGTTTATGCAACTGGCCCCTGGTCTCACCCAACATTTTTTTTTTATTCAACATACTTTACTAGCATGTTTGTACAGTGGCCATGTAGCTCACTAGCTCAGATCTTAACGAGTACATGTGAATAGCTCATTTCCAGTCTGTTGAAATCATGTTGTTGTGTTGCTCCAGCTAAGAAACCTGCAGACACAGCACCTAAACAGAGGAAAGCTCCAGCAAAAGCCAAGAAGCCTGAAACCGCTCGCTGGGACTCGGACTCAGACACAGGCACTAAAAAAGCACCAGCAGCACCGAAAGGGGGCGGCAAAGGCCGAGGCAGGAAGAGGAAGCAGTCGAGCTCAGAGGAGGATGAGTATAGTCCTGTGAAGAAGCCTGGAAAGACTGCCACTAGCAGGGTGAGTGATTTATGCTCTACTGAAAACACTAGAAGCTACGTCTGTGTAACTCGGATAATATAATCCATTTCAAATCATTTGTTTGAATATGTTTATTATAAAGAAATTAAGGGTGGGAAAAAATATTATTAAATTAATATTTGCCATTTAATTTTTTTTAACATTTTGATTTAAAAAATGTAATTTTCCTGAAGTTACAGTATAGAATCATATATGACCCTGGACCACAAAACAAGTCATAAGGGTCCATTTGTTTTAAATTGAAATTTGTACATTATCTGAAAGCTGAATAAATAATAGTTTCATTAATGTATGGTTTGTTATGAGAACAATATTTGGCCGAGATACAACTATTTGAAAATCAGGAATCTGAGGGTGCAAAAAAGAAAATTAAATATTGAGAAAATCACCTTTAAAGTTGTCCAAATGAGCAATGCAGATTATTAAGCAAAAATTATGTTTTGATATATTTACGGTAGGAAATTTACTAAATATCTTCATGGAACATGATCTAATATCCTAATGATTTTGTGCCATAAAAATAGTTTTTTATAATTTTGTCCCATACAATGTATTGTTGTCTATTGCTACAAATATACCTGTGCTACTGATGACTGCTTTTGTGCTGCAGGGTCACAGATAATCTGTACAATTGCTCATAGTTGTTTCCACATTAATTTGGAAAGTAAATTTATGGTTACAACTTTTAATGTTAAGTGTGCTTATTCACGATAAATTACAGAAATTTGTATGATTATTTGTTTAATCAGTTGACAGCCCTGAAAATAATAATGCAAAACCCTTTGACCCATTATTGAAACGAATGGAATAGGAAATATGGTTTTATTACATCCATTAAAACACAGCACAAATGTTTGGATTTGGTAACATGCTTAGTATTAGTTACAATGGCTTTTCATGTGAATAAACTCTTATAGTTCACATGGATCTACTTTAAATACTTTGCATGATTAGTTTTTTATTAAAGCATTTAGAGTCAAAAAGTCAGATTTTTAATTGATCTTCACTTGTAATGAGAACTATGCTAATAAAAGGCAGATGAACTTTTGTCCTGCAGAGAGCGCCAGCGGTCAGGCGATTGTTATACTTTACAGCACAATATTAAAATTAAATCCAGGCTTGTGCTCAAACCAGTAGCAGGTAAAGCCTCAAAATAACAGCAATACCGCAATATTTTCGAAACTATAGGACTGTGATGCACATTGGTTTTTGCACACTGTTACTCCAGTAAGAACTGTGTTTGTGACTAAATGTCTAAATATATCAATTCTAGAGCTTGCAGTTAGCCATGAGGAGAAGTGCAGTGTCTTACAATGTTGTGTGTGTGTGTGTGTGTGTGTGTTGACATGTAGAAACCAAAGAAGGCAGCGTCTGACGATGAAGATGATGACGATGCAGGCATGAACAGCTTCAGCCGTCTGGACTCGGGCAGAGATCGGTCCGGTCGAGCCAAGAAGGAAGTCAAATACTTTGTAGAATCTGATAACGACGATGATGACGATATGTTTGACTAGAAAACACACACAAACACACACACTCTCTCTCAGTCCAGAAGAATGCTTGTTGAAGAACAGGTTCACTGTCCTCTGCCCAGCAGAATTTTGTACATTTTACCCTCCGTTTTATTTTTTCTTCACTTGTGATGTTGAATTCTTTCTACTGTGTAGCTGTTTTACTCTTTTTATTATTGTTATTGCTATATAATTATTATTATTGGTATTATTGTTATGATGCATTGACAATGTTGTTTTTTATCATTAAATTGTATTTGTCCTGAGCAGCTTTTAGAAGTTTAGACTGCTGTGCTTTAGCACATTTTAATGGTTCAGAGTTAGAGACGACTTACCTTTTTGAGACGACTTGGAAATAAACATGAAATGTAAATTATTTGTTGGTCTTCAAAACTTTTTTCAGCATTTCAGTGGTGTTGGTTTCAAGACAAGTTTAGCTTTGTGACATGCTGTTTATTTCCACGTCAGCTGTTGACGGTTAAATGGTGTTTTCAATAACAAACTTACACGATTAAATATGAATTGTGTACAGTTAGATCCAATTGATCAACTCCTAACAGGAAAGTGTAAGCCAAGGACATAAGGGCATTTTATATGGATAATACTCTAGTGACGCATAACCAGAAATCTGCATAGGAAAGTTCTCCAAAGACACAAAAACATTGCTTTAGACATCTTCAACCTTCTGTTTTTTTGTTTTTTTTTCTGAAGAGAAGAATTGAACAAAAACAGCATATAAATTTGTAATGTGTGAAATGACTAAACCCAGTATATACAGTATATATATATACACACACACACACACACACACACACACACACACATACATAAAAGAAATGCAGAGTATGGAAAACTAATTGTATTTCCAGATTTTTTACAGTAGAAAATTAAGAATCTAATGAAAATAAATGTATCATACAGCTCTTGTGATTCTTTAGTGATTGTTAAACACGACTGAATGACTTCAAGGTGCACTTTTTAATCATGCAAAATGCAGGTTATAAGCATTTTGAGTTTCTTCTCATGATATTCGTATTACATAGCCTCAAAGACATTTGCAAAAATATAAAATGTACAAACTTTTGTGTGTGTTAAATTGAAACCATTCAATTTAGAATATAGGACAGTGCACACTGAGCCATCGTGTGGTTCCTTGGCCGCCACAGAGTATGCATTAAAGAAACCCAACGCTTTGAAATATGACATACTGCCCTGACGAAAGCCAAGTTTTGAACACTTGAACTTTGTTTATTATTAGATCCTCGATTCATTTTTGGCAAATAGGACACTGCACACAGCCGTATTATGACATCAGCCCATTTCATGTCATGGTTTCTGTGCCGCCACAGAGGATGTGTTAAATTGTACATTAAGCCTTGACATTAGAGGTACTACCCTTAAGAATCTTAATTCTCTATTACAGTTTTTTACGATTGCTTACACAATAAAATGAAAAATAACACACAGTTAGTGAAACCTTACACTCAAGGAACACCTCAGCCCAAATATGCACAACAATAAGCACATTCTCAGCCTCACACTTTTTGCAAAACATTACACATTGTATTGCAAAACACTAAACACACTTCTCTACATTAGACACAGAAATCAAACATAATGTCACTTCTTTGCCATTTCAAGGCACTGCTTTCCAAAATACTCCACATATGAACCGATTGATCAAACGCGGCCGTCAGGTGTGCAGACACTTAGGTGCTTAACTGTAAACCCAACAATCAGGTGTAAGCACTAGGAAAAGGCAACAGGTGAATTTGTGTATTCAACATAAATGAAAGGCAGTGTTGCAGTAAGAGGAAGAGGAATACTGGAAGAAGAAATATCTTTGGCCACAGAGCTGTTTTGAATGTCCCGGGTCAACATGGTGGTAACATCACTTTATGTGCTGCGATCACGCAGAATGGGGTCCTCATGACAAAATAGCTCCTTACAACACCGACCACATCACGTTTTTAGACAGACTACAGTAGGTATCTGTTTCCATTATTCCAGTACCTCCAACGACACTCACCCTTCCTTTCCTTTTCCACCTTCTGCATGGCAGTGGAAGGTTTATGACCTCTGACCCTATTGAAGCTATGGAGGAGGCCTGTGACCTAATATAACAGATGCAGGGTCTGTGTAAGTCACCATTCAAGAAGATTCTTTGCCTGGACATTGCCTGTAATGTGGATGAAGTGGCCATATCCAGCTATACGAAGAGATGATGAGAAGGTGTTTTTGTCTCGACAAATGTTTATGTGCTATATTGTAATTAGAATATGTTCTGATTTTCAGCCTAATTGCAATGATGTACTGAAGGATTTTACAATGCGGTGAGAAATAAATACTTTCATCAGTGTGCAACACTGGTCTCGTGTATTGTTTGGTCAATTCATGTTCTTTAACAGTATCTAAAAAAAAAAAAAAAATTCAAACCCAGACTGTATCATTAGAAAGGTAGAAATGTTACAAGTGTTTAATATTGAGCACAGCAGTGTGTAAGTGGTTCAAACAGAATCCGACTGTATGAACCATGTGTGTATCATACGGTACTGAAACTGGGTTTTGTTAAATTATTGTAAAGTTTTGAAAGAAGTGTTTAATTTTGCAAAAGATCTGAGATGGTGTGCTACTTGTGTGTGTAGATGTGTGAACTGTGTGTAGTGTTTTGACAAAATGAGCCTTGTTTTGAAAATCGTGCCTAAGCAATCGTACAAAACTGTAATTCATGTGCATCCACGCGCTTGTTTTATTCATAGTAAGATGGCAAATAGGTTATTTTTAAGCATGCAAAAAAATCAATGAAAAAAATCCTAAGAAAATAAAATATTTACAGCTGACTGAACTATATACCAAATATAAAGCTGAAAATAATGCTATATGAACCATTATGTTAAAATGGTCTGAAAATCTACTGAGAGGTTTGGAAATTTTGAATGGAAAATGTGTAGGAACCCCATATGCTTGCATCCTCGCCGTGGGCCATTTATATACTAGTGACCATCCAAATACCTCCCCAAAACATTTTAAAATAAATACATTTTTATTGTTTTGCCAGAAGGGTTCATGTAAAGGCAATGGTAAACATGAACAAAAGCATCGTTAATGTCCAAACAAGACAGAAGCAAAACAGAGGAATTTACAAATGGTTACAAACACTTGTGGTTCTGAGAAATACATTGTTCTTGAATTGTCATTATCCAAACTCCTCGAGTCCACAGGTTTTAAAAACAAGCAGATGATTTCATGCTTCAAGATGATTCCAAGAGCTGCTTCTTTTATTTATTTACTCGAATTGTTGAAGGATTGTTCCATCAGAGGATAAATTAGGCCTTGGAGTCAAGAGTGTTTGACTGCCAGTTGACTGGGCTTCAATGAAAGTCTTGATGATTTGAACATTTCCCATCTGAAATGTGTAGTGTATGTTGGTTTTGATATTTCTGCTCTTTCACTGGGTTCAGAGCTCATGTCAGCTCATAAAGAGATCTAAAATCATTCAAACTGGATGATAATTGACTGCTATAATTGCATCGCTTGTTTCTCTGTACAAAGGCCAGCAAAACAAATGCGGTAAAAACTGTATCGCATACAGTATGAACGATGTTTCCTGTTATTAAAGGATAGAAAATAACACATAAGCACACTGGTGCATGTCTGCCATGACACATGACAAGCTTAGAACAAGATCACATTCAGCTTAAAGCATTATTGAACAATCCAGATGAGATGGCCGGACCCTCTGCGATCGAGCCGGTCCATGCGAGGTAATTTTAACAAAGAAAAACAAGACACATTTGATAACCCTTGTTTCCGAATGAGATTTTTAAAAGCAAGTTTTAAACTTGGATTCTGAAAATCTCTCGTGACAGTTATGCTAGATATATTCTAACTCAATCAAACACAATGTTAACTAGTTTTGCAAAAATCGGTTGTCTGTTGCATTTTTTTCTGTGTAGCAAAGCATAATGTTTACATAATTGAAAGGATACAGCTTCCATAGAGTTCAATGAGTGCAGATTGTAGACGTGAGAGGGAATCGTGGGTGGCGTGGGTTTTAATAAAGACATTCATGAGCTGTTTCATTTGTTAACTTCAAAGACACATGCTGCTCCAACAAAAACAAAGCACTTTCCCTCAATTTCTTTTTAAGACACGAGACATAGCACAACATTCGTGCTTTCTAATCTACATGTAGTGAAAATGAAAGAAAAAGAAAAAAAAAGATAAATACTGCATATCATCTAGAGGTTTGTCATTCTGATATGTTTTCAGAGCAGATGCGTAGTGAGACAGTATGAGGAGGTGAATGTGTTCACATAAAACGGTCAGTTCACCCACAAATGAAAATTCTGTCATCATTTACCTTTTGAGACTTACGTAATATACAAATCTCACGTCAATCCAAAACCGTTTGATGTATTTCCCTCCATGGAACGCAAACGGAATGTTCATGCTGAAAATTCTATGTCCTTGAAATGACATGAGGACGAGTAAATAGCAGATTTTTCATTTTTGGTGAACTGTCCCTTTAAGAACAAAAGTAAACAAAGACGTATCTGACCCTACGGGAATAAATGATTAGATACATGATTACAGTTTAGTTCCAAGTTAGAATTTACAAAATTACACACAATTACCCACCCATACAAGGAACATAAATGGATAGCAATTCATGAAAAATAATATGACAGTAACATCTGTCTCCTGTACTCTCAGGAGGGCAGTTTATAAGTGCAATGAGAGTTTAAAAACTAAAACGTCTTTATGCAGACAAGCTGCTTTACAAGCAGACAAACAGCCGGCACTTGAAGCCTTTATATTTCACTCTAGCATTGGATTTGATCAGTAATCAGCCAAAGACAGTGTCCCGTCGTGAAGACGGTAATCCAGTAAGAGGTATTTTACTCAGGATCAGTTTAAATGAAGCTCTTCAGAGCTACAGCTTACTGATCAGAGCTGAAGGCCATCATATCACCCTGTCAAAGAAAAAAACTTGTTTTAGTTGAAAAAATAATAATATCTGTACACAAAAACAAAGTTCCCTAATGAGTGCACGCAGAGATGAATGTCCAATGTGCTCGCTGCAGAGCAACTGGCTTGTCAGTCGCTCTGTACAAAATTGCAAAGTCCCGTTGAGTTACTGCAAAAAAAGATGCAATATGTAAAAGAGTTTGATAATTCTGGTCACTTGGTCCTGAATCAGTGTACGTTTGAGAGAACCATTCTCACTGATATCAAAAAATCACTCTCATATCAGCATATGATTATCAATTTGACCCAGACGGGACAGATAGTTTTACTGCTTTAAATTCTCTTCAAATGAAAGGTTTGTCATTTTTACTCTTCCTCATGTCATTTAACCCTGTGTGACTCTGAAGAAAGTACTTGTTGCTCTGTTCTACACAGTGAACAGGGACTGAGGCTGCAGAAGATCACCATAAATGTAGCACAGAAGTAGTTCTTGCTATTTTCCAAGTCTTCTGATGATAGCTTTGTGATCGAAACTGAATGAAACTATAGTGCTGCAGGGATAATGTCATTTTGTAGGCTAACTTTGTAAGCTAGTTTGGTGTGTGTGTATATACCGCCGTTCAAAAGTTTGGGATCAGTACGATTTTTCATGTTTTTTAATGGAGTCTCTTATGCGCATCAAGGCTGTATCTATTTGATCAAAGATACAGAAAAAACAGAAATATTGTGAAATATTATTGCCATTTTTAATATTGGTTTCCTATTTTAATATACTTAAAATTCAGCTTTGATCACAGAAATAAATGACATTTTAAAGTATATTAAAATAGAAAACAGTTATTTTAAATTGCAATAATATTTCACAAAATTACTCTTTTTTTCTTCATTTTGGATGAAATGGATACAGCCTTGATGAGCATAAGAAACTTTGGAATGGCAGTTTATAAATATGTATGCATATATACAGTGGATGGAGTTTGACAACTGAGCAACAGTTTGAGAGCAACACGAGGGTGAGTAGACAGAGCGTGGTTGAAGTCAATTACTAAAGCCTTCTTTCGTATGAAGGCCTGAAATCAGATTACTGATCATCACACCCTACACAGAGAAGTGAACATAGAGATTGATTTTTTAAAAATCTGAATCGAAACAGCTTTAAATATACAAACCAATGTAAAATATTAGAGTTCCATACAGTCTATATGCAAAAACATTCTATATAAGTGTATTTTAAAGGACTTCGGCTCCTTTATAAATGAGCATGTTAGACAATGTAAAAAGCACCAACAAATGCATCATAGAAACATACAATGATATGTACAATGAATGCATCGGCTTGAATGAAAGAGAAAGTGTGGAAATCAATTAATAAAAAGTAACAGCTTATCATGCACATGAAGAAATCCATACAGGAGACCTGAGGAGCTTCACATCTGTCACAGGTGGGACACACACACACACACACACACACACATGAACTGCAGGGTGTGTGTGATTCTTCCAAGCTGTTTTGATTGTACACCAGCCATCGTCTATTCTTAAAGCAGAAATCCAGCTTACTGGAGAGGTCCAGTCTCTCAGTCTGAGGCTTCCTGAGCCGCTTGGGCTCTAGGGCTCCTCGCTGGAGGAGGTGGCTCCATCTGTGGGCTCCGGGGAGGGGGCCGAGGCTTTGGGCACCGTGGAGCTGCTGCTGTTTTTGTCCGAGCCGCTGCGCTCTGAGGAGCTCTGTCCATCCTGACCCTCCGAGTTCTCCAGCATCTCCTGGATGAGAGGAGGCATTGATCCCGGGATCTCCATCTTCAGAGAGATCACTCGCTCTGCACCTGCAGGAGACAGTCACTGTCAGCTCCATCTGTTTTTTTTTTTACAAATTTAAATATCATTCTATAACATGCATTTATGTAGGATCCCTGCAATTTTGTGTTCAATCCAGTTTTGCTGTAATATTAGTTTTTTAAAAAATATTAGCACATAGAGGTGCCAACACTGCAAAAAATGCTTTTCTTGGATTTTTTTTTCTTGTTCCAGCCAAAATCAAGAAGGTAAGCAAAATAATCTTGTTTTCTGTTTGTAAATAAGATTATTTTGCTTACCCCATTGGCAGATTATTTTGCTTGTTTCAAGCAAAAACTCACTTAATTTTGACATGTTTTTCTGAAAACAAGACAATAATTTTTTACATGTCTAGAAAATATTTTTTTTTTTAGAATTTTTAGATACTTTGGCTGAAAACAAGACAAAAACAGTAAGTAAGAAAAGCATTCTTTGCAGTGAATGAGGTGAATGAGAAAGAACATTGTCACATTCCAAGGTAAGAAAGGCAATAAGGAATAAAGAAGGAGCTTCGGAAGGAATAATGATCAATTTTATAATAGCTACTATTCTGAAATTAATTATCCTGCGGCTGACTCTGGAGGGCGAAGACTTTAAAATGAGACACAGCTTCAGTCTTAAGTAATTATGTTTACACTTGCTTGAAGAAAAAAATTATAATTATAAAGGAATTATAAAATTATAACTGCCACATGAAAAAACAAAAACAAAAAAAACCAACAGATTTTAGCACAAAGAAAAACAGCATTTTCAACTTTGATATATTTTGAATGCAAAAAATTTGAAATATTAATGCTATTGGATAATATTTTTTAATTATAAAAAATGTAATATTTTTTATAATTAAAAAACATTATCCAATAGCATTAATATTTCATTTTTTTTGCATTCAAAATGCAAAATGATATTATTATATAATTTTGCATGGTTATATTATAATCCATATATTATAATCCATTATAATAATTAAATTTTAAGGCACAGCCACCACAAAATCAGACGTCATCACCTCTTTTTAATTTGAGATCATTCTGAGGTTAAATGCAGATTTAAAACCATAACAAGAAATATTTTAATAGCTACTGTTTTTGAAATCAAATATTTGCATAGCTACGACAGGAAAAAACAGTTAATCTAAAAAAAAAAAAAAAAGCATTAAACTTAAACCTACCAAATAGGAAATAATACAGTTATCGAAATATGTGTCCTAAACTCTTGAAACATTGGTGTCTCATATTTTAAAGGAGTCACAGCAATTTATTAAATAAATCTGTATGTGGGTATGTGTGAAAAAAATTCAGAAGTAATAATAATAATAATAATTCATTACATTTATATAGCGCTTTTCTAAGCACTCAAAGCGCTCTACATTGTGAGGGGTGGTGTCTCCTCGTCCACCACCAGTGTGCAGCATCCACCTGGATGATGCGACGGCAGCCATAGTGCGCCAGAACGCCCACCACACACCAGCTTACTGGTGGAGAGGAGACAAGTAACTCCCTTTGTAATCATTAACATTTAATAAGTAACTGTAATTTAACTGATTACAATTACATTTGTTTTGTAATTAAATTGCGTAATATTGTTACATGTAACTTCCCAATGCTGGAAACAACTATACTGTCACAACAAATTTAGGATTAGGGGTCAGGGATTAAGAATCATCCCAATTCTAATCAGCCATTCACCCGTATTTTATAAAACACATCTTTGGATTCGAGAGATGCTGGTCCTCTATTGTCTATGCCAGTTACTTTAAAAGTTCAGTAGTCACTGAAGACCCTGAAGTTACTACACATCAGTGTTGACCTAATGAAGAATCAGTGTTCATGCTGACCTTTAGCACTGATACTGCGCAGGTCTGTGATCTTCATCAGGGTCTTGGGGAACATGTGTGGTTTGCTAGGTCTGCGCTTTCGCACGTAGATTTTCAGAGCCTCTAGCAGGGGCTCCTGGAGCTGGTCCACTTTTGAAGGCTCTTCCAAATCCTGACGATCTACAGAGACGGCATATGATCGGAGACATTATAAATGAATAAGATATCACAAACAGTCCAGCCCTCAGAGTGCTGTTGAACAGAATATGAACCCTCTAAATGTGCCATGCTCAGTGAGGAAGGGCAGTGTTATCACTCTCACTTTCTGTTAGGGGTGTAACGGTACACAAACATGATGGCTTTGACGTCACGTTTCGGTATGGTTTCGGTACAGCAGGGGAAAAACTAAATATAAAATTATTATAATTTTTTTTTTTTAATTAAACAAATTGATCTTTCTTTAAATAAATTTAATTATAATTAACATTTTCTTAGCTTCTCATCTTATGTTCTAAACTATAGGGAGCCCTTTTACATTACTATAAGGTTACAATTAACAACCCCAAACATGTAAACATGTAAATTGCACATAATGCAGTTTTTAAAATAACTTCTAAATTATATTTTTTATTTGTTGTTGAAATATATTAATTTACACAGTGCCTGTCATAACCTGTTTCATAACAGATTTATTTAAACATGCACTAAATAATTAAGACATCACTAACAGGTTAAGTAAAATATAATATGAATATATAGTCTAATATTCCCCCGAAATGCTCTTTGTTTCAAATGCTTTTTGTTTGTGACGAGTTGAAACACTAATGACTTGCCTGATGTAAATGAAATGCTACTGTGACGTTTTGTTTTATTGACGCCTTTCCACAGTTGAAACACTGATTGAGTGATTACATGACATGTTCATTCATGTTTATTTCATGTTAAAACTAGTGGTAAAGAGGAAGGGATGATTGTGCCTCCACAGGCGTTTACACAGCGATCGTTGCGGGACATCAAAGAGCATCAAAATGGCATTTATTGTTTGAATTTCCTTGATTTAACATAAATTAAAAGATGAGACTTTGTTTCCTATCAAAAGTAACAATAATATATAAACGGAAGATTCCAGTAAAATTCCACTCGTGCAGTGATTAAAACAATGCTGCATTTGCTTGGTACACATGCGTACTAAACCGAAAAACACATACCAAAAATTTTCGGTACAAATACGTAGGGGCGCCGCTATTGTTTGTGGCCCCCTGACCAGCATATTTACTCGGGTAGAAATATGTGCACCATTACACCCCTACTTTCTGCACTAGTTCTACTAGGCTATTTGAAATAATATGCAGTATGTAAGGTGTTCAATAAACAGTTGATTTCTCCATGCATTTTGCAAACCAAGTAGTAGGTTATCTGGGTATTCTGAACTACAATGACATAAGAAGTTAAAACTTTTGTGGTTGCATCTAATATAAATGACAACAACAACAAAAAAACTTCACTCAAACTAACTGAAAGACATTTGTAGTAGTGCAGGGGTGTCCAAATTCAGTCCTAGAGGGCCACTGTCCTGCAGAGTTTAGCTCCAATTTGCCTCAACACACCTGTCTGGATGTTTCTATTATGCCTTGTAAGACATTGATTAGCAGTTTCTGGTGTGTTTTATTGGGGCTGGAGCTAAACTCTACAGGACAGTGGCCCTCCAGGAGTAGGGTTGAACACCCCTGTACTGGTGCTTCTAATGCCAATCTAAATAGGGATTGGCAATCTATGACATGTGTACTAACATTGGCACAGGGAGGGTTAATCACAGGCATGCCGATCTAAATTCATTCCTCATAGTCATACTGCCTGTTTCATTGAGAATCGAATTGTGCAAGTCAACAAAAGTGCACAGCTCTGACAAACTGTTTGTGCAATTAAGGCAACTAAGGTGATCAAGGCAGCAGAGCCAAGCTTTAAATGTGAATCAAACAAATTAAGCTAGTTTTGCAGCAGTTGCCCTGTGAGATTTAGTGAATGACAGCTCAGTCTGTTCTGCATAGTTGTTGCTCTTAAAGCAACTGTATGTTTTTTTTTTTTTTTTTACCTTGAAATATCAGTTTCAAAAACATTCTGATGCCACACTGACTTCTAATAAGGACGTCTATGTTTACAACAGTGAATTCCACTCAAGTCACAAAAATCACATAAATACTCAAAACAGTACATTCCCAAAATCGCAATGACTGTGATGCCCAACATACATACAACAGGGGGGAGGGTCACATTAGAAATCTGGGCTTCTTAAGGCTAAAAGTAGGGAGAAACTCTTAAAAATAATGAGATCATTTTATAATTTTAGGGATGGGATAATTTTAACCTAAATGTTTGCTCTAAGAAAAGCATTTTAGTGTTAAAGCCAGCTCCTAAATCTGTGAAAAGTTAGGGGTAGTCAAAAGAACACCTAAACCACAAAGACCAAATCATAAACAATCCTAAAATGCCTGTTGCCCGTAATCTGCCTTGGAGTGTAAACATTTTACAATAATTCCTTTTAATTTAATTCTGTACAAATTGGGCAAGAACTAACAGCTGTTCCCTATCAGTCGGTCACTCCGAGTCACGTCGGTGACTGACGAATTGGGATCTCGCTTAGAGAAACCAATCCACTTCGAGTGTAACTAAACGCGCCAATGCACATTGGCATGTGATTATTGCATCCAGCTGCCGCTAATCACAGCATGAGTATAAGTAGGCAGCAGGTGCAGCGCATATTCAGCTTTTCGCTTTGGAGCCGAGCGGTTATATTGTTCTGCTCCTGTCTTCTGCTGACGAGTGAATTCAACGAGTTAAGCACGCTCTTTGGGAGACTCTCGTGCTGGCAGTACGGCGCTTCAGCGGTGGTGGTTCTTCCTGTGTCGAGTGGATTGCACACATCAGGTTGCACTACCCTGATTGTGTTGCAAGCGGCCATCTCCCCTGTGCGCTTCAGCACACATTTCTCTAAAAGAGCATTCACGGGTGCGTCTTTTTAAAAACGACGTTGCGTCTGGCAAACTCGACGTTACGTCTTTGTAAAGACGAGTTGGGTCTTGCTACAGACAACGTGTCACCCGTGCGTTTCTGGATGCGGTCGTTCCCTGGTGCCGGGTGATGGTCATGATCGCTGCCTCACATGCCTGGGCAGTAAGCATGCTGAGGTGGCGTTTGTGGATGAGGCATCTTCTCATGGTGGGTAGATGATCGTCTTGGAGTTGCGGGCCAGGTGCTGTCCTTTTTGCAGCAGGGGTTGGAGCGAAGGCTGTCTCCCTCCACCCTTAAAGTCTATGTGGCTGCGATTGTTGCCAACTACGACCCTGTGGAAGGGTAAGCATGACTTGGTCATCAGGTTCCTTAGGGCGGCAAGAAGGTTAAATCCTCCACGGCCCCCCTCTATACCCCCTTGGGACCTGTCTGTAGTGCTCAAAGCACTACAACAGGGCCCATTTGAGCCTTTGCAGACAGTTGAGCTGCAGTTTCTTTCAATGAAGACTCAATAATTGCTCCTGCTTGCATTGGCCTCCATCAAGAGGGTAGGGGACCTGCACGCATTTTCGGTCGACGACTCGTGCCTAGAGTTTGGGCCGGCTGACTCCCAGGTAATCTTGAGGCCCCGGCCTGGCTATGTGCCCAAGGTTCCCACTACTCCCTTCAGGGACCAGGCGGTGAGCCTGCAAGCGCTGCTCTCAGAGGAGGCAGACCCAGCCCTGGCATTGCTTTGTCCCATCCGAGCATTAAGATGCTACGTTGACAGGACGCGAAGCTTCAGGACCTCAGACCAGCTCTTTATCTGTCACAGAGGTCGGCAGAAGGGGAATGCCGTCTCCAAGCAGAGGATGACATTACCCTGGCTTATCAGGCACAGGGTGTGCCCTGCCCATTCAGGTTGAGAGCCCACTCTACTAGAAGTGTTGCATCTTCCTGGGCGTTGGCTCGAGGCACCTCGCTGGCAGATATTTGTAGAGCTGCGGGCTGGGCGACCGCTAACACGTTCGCTAGGTTCTATAGCCTGCGTGCGGAACCGGTTTCCTCCTGTGTTCTCACCTCAAACGGATAGAAGCACTGAGAGGCTCCGGTTTCGGGTCGGCTTGCTAAAACTGCTCCAGAGAGTCCGTACGGTAGACCCTGTCGAGCTCCTCCATTCCCTCGGCGGTCAGACGGAGCGGAGCGTCTGACGCTAGGCCCTTGCTCGATGAATCCGTGAGAACCGGTAGAGGGCTGGGTTCCATATGTAAGGCCTAATTGGATCCCATATGTGTAAAGTCCACGGTATAGCCTGAGAGCCCGTGTTTCCCCAGCAGATGTTCTGCCATTGTTCAAGAGGCTTCTATCTCCTCTAAATTTTCCATTTGCGCCTAAACGGTTGATTCATATGCGTAAGTGCTTCTGAACCTCCTTCGGGAAGGGTGGGCTTCTGCAGCGTCCGGTTCCAAGTGGAACGGGTACGTTTTCCCAGTGCTATCCAGTCTTACTGAGTGGGTAGTGCCGTAGCAACAGTAACTGGTCTTCTGTGCTAAGCCCTTACCTGCGCCAAAAAATAGGGGCGCAGGAGGCTTCCACAGGACACTGGAAGGGGCAGTATCCGTCTCGGTTACGTATGTAACCCTCATTCCCTGAAGGAGGGAATGGAGACGTCACGTCCTGTCGCCACGGCTGCTGTACCACCGCTGAGCGGCCGGGTCACCGGCTCGGCTCCTCAGCGAAAACCTGAATATGCGCTGCACCTGCTGCCTACTTATACTCACGCTGTGATTAGCGGCAATAATCGCATGCCAATGTGCATTGGCTCGTTTAGTTACACTCGAAGTGGATTGGTCTCTCTAAGCGAGATCCCAATTCGTCGGTCGCCGACGTGACGTCTCCGTTCCCTCCTTCAGGGAACGAGGGTTAATCCGTGTATCATTCGTCCTTTCCATTTTCAATTGATAAATGAAAATCAAAAAATGAAAATCTGATTGTTTTTTTTGTTATTTGATTTTGAATCAGAAACGAAAAATGAAAACTGTCTTGTATTTCATATTTTAAAATTTCGTTTTGGATCAAAAATACAAAATTGAAAAGGGTCCACACAACAGAATCTGTTTTTAATATTTAATTGCTGGGTTGTGCGTCACCCGGAAATTTTTCTGCGAGCAAATAGGCGGGCTTGTGTACCCCCTGGCAGTTTTTCTGTTATTGTATTACGCTATAATTGTTAATAAAGCTTAAAAAAAAGAAAAAAAGTTAGCGACACTATGGCAGCGCTGGAGCCACACTCCACATTAATCATGGAGTTGTTCAAAACCGGTATGACACACGCTGAAATTTCCTGCACACTGAAGCAGATGAATATCGTAGACTGCTCGGAAAGAAGCGTCAGAAGATTTTGTGCTGGACACGACCTAAAGAGAAAACGACTTTTGTCAGACACAGCATTAGAGAGGATTTTGGCTGGGTCGATTTACGAAGTAAGTGTATATTTCGATTCCCACCGCTTATTTAGCAAATATTTCCATTAATAATGTGACAATTCCGTGACAGACTGGACCATCGTATGGCCGGAAGTTCATGACTGGCTATCTGGCATCAATAGGGCTTCATGCAGGAGAAGGTCGGGTCGGAAGATTCCTGAAGGAGCTCCATCAGCCATACCATGAATTCCGGCGTCAGGTAGGATGACTAGTAGGTAATACATGTCAATATATTATGTTAAGCTGATTAAAAGCACTAATTTTAGCTACGACACATCCCTTGCTAGTTAGTTCATGCTATGAATAAACCCATTTTTTTTAACATTTCTGTACAGAACTTTACTGCTGCTTTTCACATATTTGAAAGAAATATTTATTGCTACAATAAACACAGCCAGGTCAGAGGTCAGGGAGGGTCTGACAGGTGAAAAGCTGAGAAAAAATATCTGTGGAATAAGTATGACATGCAGACATGTAAGAGGCTGACAATTACCTGAAAATATAGGTCCTGTGGATAATTTTACACAATTACAAAATTGGTGTCATTTTTAAAAAGATTTCTATTTAATGAAAAATTAGCCTTATTAAATTAACTTATGAAAGTTTTTTTTTTCTTCTGGGGCCTGAAATAGAGGAATTATGGTCAATATTGATAATTAAACAATATTTAGCTGAATGTGTTTTTGTGCTGGCACCTTGGCTGAGTTAGGTCTGTCATGGATAAATAAATATGACAATAAAACTGCCAGTAGGTGGCAGCAAGTCCCTGTTTTAATAAATGACTGAATCATTCATATCAAATGATTTGTTCAAAATGGCTGATTCAATAGAAAGGAAACAAGTCAATGGACCATTGAATCACTGGCTCACTCGATTCGTTCAAAAACTGATTCATTCACCATGCTGTTATATAAAACTAATAGTATATTAGTGCTTGCGGCCTCGTGCACTTGTGCTGATATACAGAAAAGTACATTGCTTGTGCAATGAATATAAAAACGTAAAAAACTCATACATTGGTATTTTTTGTTTCATTGCTGAAATTATAAGGACATTCTAACCAGGGCTCGAATTGAGTGGGGATGCGGGGGGATGGCATCCCTCTGGTGGAAAAAAATGACAAAAAGCATCCCCTTCTGTAAAACCATAATACACTAAATTATTAATTTTGTGTATTATGTAAAACTTAACATGCACATGAAATGTAAAAATGTTCTACTTATGATCATTTATGAACTAAATAACGGCGATTTGCCAATCAGAACTTGGTAATGTAACAAGCTGCGCACAAGCAGAAGCAATATCGTAATGTTTCGCACAAAATGGTTAAAGCGCAACTTTTGAAGTTTTTTAAGACAACAGAAGGTATGATTTTTCCTTGATTAGAATTTAAAGACATTCTCCTGACATAATGTATGTGTGACTGTGAGGGACCGAGAGACGATAGGAGAACTGATATTGTCCAATTTTGATATAATGGGCGATATATTGTATCACCAAAAATGATTGAGGTCATGTGCATATATTGTGCAATAAGTCGATATATTGATTATTGTGATAGGCCTATCTGCTGTGGTGTGTGTGCAGGAGCATCACCTCCAGAGATGAGGCAGATGGCAGACAGCAGTCCCGTCTCCGTGTCGTCCATCTCGATGGGCAGGAGCTGGTTGGCGAAGGTGAACACCAGCTCTGTCAGCGGGCCGAAGCCAGCGTTGTGCATCTGTGTGCGGTTCAGTGTGAGACCGTCAGAGAACGTCATTGTGTCCTGGCCAGGGGTGTAACGTGTGCAGATACGCAGTATCTAGAGAGTAAGCATCAAATCACTGTAACAATAGACCAGACTACCTATTATAGATCAGCTTCACTTCTCTTTATGACAAATAATTTGGGGGAAACTGACCCAAGATGAGCATCACCTTTCTGAGACACTGAAAGCTGAAAGTGTGTAGACATGAGTATAAGAGAGAAATGTTTGTGATGAAAAGCAATAGCCACAAATCAAAAATTAGATCTATGGCTGGATGAAACGGACCGAAAATGTTGGATTATTTTTGGGCTGAATACTAATACATGATATACATCTCTGCTCTTTTTTTTATAGTGGGCTAAATGTTTATTTGTCTTTTTATAAGTCACACCATAGGTACATGATGTTTGACATTTTGAAGTCTTTGCAGCGCGGTTGAAGCAGCGGCACAAAGTTGAACAAATTCTTGGCGATGCAGTTTGGTGCTGCTGGAAATGTAAATCTGTAGTACTTCCACTTTTGGATGCAACCTGTTTATGAAATAATTTGTTGATTATTTCATCAATGAATCAATTAATATCATAATAATAACAAATATCATGCCACATCCTGCCTAAATGTTGTGCTCTAAACAATATTCAAATGGAAAGCATTTGCACAGGAATCTTGTTTTTTTTTGTGGTGAATAGCCAATGGTATAGTGCTTGTTTGTTGTGTGGCATAAATGGATATTCTCCATTTTTAAGTCTACTAACTGCTAAGAAATCTGGACCTAATGAAAAATAAAAAAGATGAACATGCTGATGCAGTACTTCAGACCTACATTTATGTCTGGAGGAGGACCATTTACATCAAAATGTTATTCGATTCACATACTTTATAGCAAATAAACTGCTTAATCATCCATTTTCAGTGAGATTTACTAAATATATAGTGTTTGTGCATCTGCCATTGTGCATTTAACTACAATAATGCCCAACAGATGTCTGTGGGTGAGTAATTCACTTCTTGATTTGCTTTGTAAAAATTACTTTGTGTTGATTAAATATTGTTATGGTGCATTATTATCAATGTGTTTATTGCTAAGTTTAGCATGGCAAAAACAGACATAGGGCAGAGCTTACAAGTAATTCATGACAACCTCACAGAGTGAGGTCAACAATGTCAAAAGTCTGTAAAAGTCATATATGAACTCGAACAATTGACTTGTTATTGTTCTTAAGGAATTGTACGAGAAACATCTGACATAAAGTTACAAGAAACATAACTGAGAACTCCATTAAATCACCTCGGCTGTGAAACAACAACACCTGAGCAATACAATTTACTTCTGCGTGTGTATATGTATAATAAGAGTGCATATCAAGTCACTATTATTTGTATAGCGCTTTTAACAATACAAATTATGTCAAAGCATATGGTATGTGTGTGGTTCTACAGCACAAACTGTGGCTTGCTGACAGTGATTGGCAGCACTGTCAAGAAGATGAAACAGAATAAAACATGACTGCTGCTGACAGCAGGCTGCTCTCTCTCTATACACTACACACACACACACACACACACACGCACACACACACACAGAGGCGCGTTTGATCCTCCTCCTCATAACGGTGAGCTGCTATCACAGGACACACACTCTGACCTTTGGAGCTGGAATCAGTGTGTGTGTGTGTGTTTTGAGACAGACAGACAGACAAAGTATAAGACTTCACTGTCTTTAAAGGGGTCATACTGTATAAGTTTGTTTTTCACTGATGTTCACCTATAATGTCAGTCAAGGTTGTATGCACCAAAAACATTTATAAAACAATTTATAGAGATATTTGTTCAGTCTATTTCATTTCCACAACAATTACTGCATGGCTACTTATCAAATAAATAAATAAAAAAGGACAGGAAATATTTAGTTGGAATTATTTAGAATATGTTACTGTACATGCGTTGTAATGTATCGTGTGAGATAAAGATGGAGAGACAAGAATGGCAAAACTGCAGTGTTTATGTGAACAGTATGTTTTGTTTTCCTTGTACATCAAACTCCTATTTCAAGAAAAAGTAATTGTGTGTGTTAGATGAAGGTCTATCAATCGGTTGTTGGTCTATCTATTTTTTCTCTCTCTCTCTTGTTGTCTCTGTCATCTCCAGCTCGCTGAGTGTCGACCGCTCTCGTTCTGTCTCATTACTGCAGGAAAGACAACTCGGCTCTCACACAAACAACAAAGAAATATCTGAAACTAAATACAAAGTACAGTGTAACCGTGGAAGTTTACTGAGAAAACTAGAGCTGAAATACTACTGTACATCATATTATTATAGGACAAAACATGAGCAGACTGACCCACTGAAACCATGATCCGAGCTCAAACTGTACCATTCATTTATGAATTAGCCTAATAGAAAACAATTAATCAAACAGACTGACATCAATAATTCATCTAAACTAATCTTACAAGACAACCAGTGACAACTCTTCACAAGAACGCTTCATCCTCTTACTTGTTAAATATTCATTAGATAAGTCACATTTTTGCAACCCACTATTTTCAATAGGAGTCATCCATTGCCTACATGTCAATTAGTAGTTTATTTAAGCAGATCAGTCTATTCCTGCTTTTGGTTTTCATTGCAGCAAATGAAGGAAATCCTGATTGTTTTGCAAAGATATGAGGTGCTAAACGGCAAAAGAAATGAATAAATAGGAACTACAACATTTGCATCACTATCATCTATTGAAAAAGGATTGAGATTCCAAAGTAAGAAGAAAAGAAAGCCTGCATTAGATGACAAATGCTAAAATAATTCTGTTCATGTTCAGTTTGCCACCTTTACAAAAGTATAAATCATTTTTGAAGCCTTTTCTCCAATATGACAGGAAAGAAAATCCAAACATTCAATTGCAGGTGTTTACTGTATTCATTAAATTCACCCATTCAAGAAAAAAAACCTCAAGCAAATATTTACATTTTCATTTTAAAAGGAAGTAATTAAAGAAAAGTTCCCTTTCAGTCGGTCACTCCGAGTCACGTCGGGTGACTGACGAATTGGGATCTTGCTTAGAGAGACCAATCCACTTCGAGTGTAACTAAATGAGCAAATGCACATTTGCATGCGATTGTTGCATCCAGCTGCCGCTGATCACAATGTGAGTATAAGTAGGCAGCAGGTGCAACGCATATTCAGCTTTTCGCTTCAGAGCAGAGTGGCTCCTCACTTCTGTTGACGAGTGAATTCAATGAGTTGAGCAGGCTCTTCGGAAGACTCTCGTGCTGGTGGTACAGCGCTACAGCGGCGGTGGTTCTTACCGTGTCAAGTGGATTACACACATCAGGTTGCACTACCCCGTTTGTGTTGCAGGCGACCATCTCCCCTGTGCGCTTAAGCACACTAAAAGAGCTTTTTCCCTAAAAGAGCATTCACGGGTGTGTCTTTTTAAAGATGATGTTGCATCTGGCAAAGTCGACGTTGCGTCTTTGTAAAGACGAGTTGGGTCTTGCTACAGACGACGTGTCACCTGTGCGTTTCTGGATGCGGTCGTTACCTGGCGCCAGGTGATGGTCACGATCGCTGCCTCATGTGCCTGGGCAGTAAGCATGCTGGGGTGGTGTTCGTGGATGAGTCATCTTCTCATTGTGGGAATGCTCCGTTACCTCGACAAAGGGACGGAGCTCTGCTGCCTCTGCCTCGATCTGGTTCTCCTTCTGTCTGCAGACAGATGAGGACTACTTCAGGTGGTGGCACGGGTGGTCTGAGGATTACAGTGGTGGCAAACCCTCCAAGGAACCAACCCTCGAGGGACCATCGCTCCTCTTGCGCTCCGAAACCAGTTGAGCTGCCAGTGGAACGTGCTGGGCCCTCTACAAGGGTGTAAAGAATGAGCCCTTATTTTAATTGAGCTTTTAGGGAATCTATTCTTAAGATTCGATATTGATATTTACATGATTAATCGATATTAATCAAAACGTCCAACTTATACCTTGTTAACGATACCTCATTAACGACTTTTCCAGCAAGCGTTAAAATCAGTACGTTATCTCTTAACAATTCAGTTTTATTACCGTGGCCACAATAATAACACAGAATTGATTAGGTAATTTTGAGCATAGGTAACGCAATCTTTGGCAAATAGTTTAAGACTTGAAAATCACATAGCACCAGACAAAGATTTCTTAATAAATCAAAGTTTATTTGCTACTCTACACACTACTAAGCTAAATAACACCAAACAGATTACGTACACACAAACACACACATTGCAGGCAATGAATTGTTTTGATCTGAAGAGAGTTTAAGGTTCTAATGCTCGTTTTCAAGAATGCTCTAACTTCAACCTGAGGGAGTCACAAGCAAGGAACTTTACTATCTTTACTCTTAAAGATGAATGCAACCAGTTTCCAGCAGAATTAAGGAGATTTATTTGATATTACTTGCTTTAAGTTGAGTTTCCGTTCCTTTCCTGGTCGAGGGAACCCCGGGTGCAGATTGGCTGCTGAAATCGCTGTTGTGTGATGTCACTGGGAATGCCCTCTTGCGATTGGTTGGTTTCTCTGTGACGTGATTACGCTCTTAGGAAGTCTGTTTCAGTTATTACGGTTTCAGATGTTAAAGTTTCTTTAGAGGTTTGACTAAGTCTTGATAGTTATTCAATGCTCGGCCAGATGTTAATGGCTGGGAGCGCTTTGGCGATGAGGAGCCGAAGTTTCACCAGGTCAGCGCGCGAGCAAGCAAAAGAGAGCCACACACCAAAGTTGGGTGTCTGTCTTTAACGGGCTGATTTCAGTCTGCCCCTTTTGCTGTTTGATCCAATCACAAGTGTTTCTGTAGGGTGGAGCTCCCCCCCACACGGTTCAGTTTTCCGTGCATAAATTCTTTGCTGCATTATTTAATAAAATAAAGAGCATATCCTAGTAGATTCCTATAAGTGTTTTAATAATACATTATGATGAAAAAGGTAAATTATCATCAGAGGTGGGTAGAGTACCCAAAAACTGTACTCAAGTAAAAGTAAAAGTACTTCTAGAAATATTTACTCAAGTAAAAGTAAAAGTAATAGTCTGAATAGTTACTTGAGTAAGAGTAAAAAAGTATCGGATAAAAAAACTACTCAAGTAGTTAGTTACTAGTTACTTTGGATCATATAGGTACTGAATATAGACTATTTTTATTTAGATATATAGATTAAATTTATGTAATGTGTGTGTACACACACACACTGCCGTTCAATATATATATATATATATATTTTAATGTAATTTATTTCAGTGCAAATCAGAATTTTCATCAGCCTTTACCCCAGTCTTCAGAGTCACATAATCCTTCAGAAATCATGTTGATTTATTATCAGTGCTGCTCTTTTTAGCTTTCTATTCATCAAAGAATACTGAACAAAATCTCACAGGTTCCAAAAAATATTAAACAGCAAAATTGTTTCCAACACTGGTAATAAATCGATATATTATAATGATTTCTGAAGGATCATATGACTCCGAAAACTGGAGTAACAGCTGATGAAAATTCTGATTTGCATCACTGAATTAAATTATATTTTAAAGTAAATTAATTATGTATTATCCTATAACCTATGACACTGAAACCTCTGAAAACACCTCACATGACTGCTCTGAACATAACAAAACAAATGCATATTGACGGATCTTCTGTTCTGCAAAATGTAAACAAATGTAGCCTGTATTTTTGCAAGCGTAAATATAGTAAAAATATGAATATTAATTGTGTCTAGAACAGGCCGCGCGCCGCTGCGCAGAGCTAACGCGGGTTCCGCGGGTGTTCATTTCATACTCTGTGACAGCTTATTTAATGTATAAATTATACATTGTATTTAATGTAAGGTACCTGTACAACAAACTGGTAATGTCATAGTGGTATCGTGGCCTATACCTGTGGAACAGTAGACAGCACACACGGTGTTCATCTAATAAAGATCTTTATATAGCTCTAGCAAACAAGCCTTTGCAGATTTGCTTTCAACTGACTGTAGATCCAAAGCCACGTCTTCAGCGCTCTTGATGTTCTTAAACTCTCTGTTATCTGAGTGAGAACCGCTTCAGAGACTCAGCGCGTGCCGCAGGGAACTGAACGAATCATTCAAACTGATTCGCGAACCGATTCACTGGTTTGCCAACAGGTTTGATAAAGCCTTTAAACAGAATCGACTCAAAAGAATGAATCATTCGCGAATGGGCATCGTTCATTGCCCAGAGAAAAGTAGACGGCGCGTTTGGAATAAACTGAAGCATTTTTAACTTGGATTGCATTAAGATACAGTAACGAGAGGAGAGTCGCCCACAGTAACGAAGTAAAAGTACAGTTTTTTCTCTAAAAATATACTTGAGTAAGAGTAAAAGTACCCATTTTAAAATATACTCTAAAAGTATTAGTTACCCAAAAAATGTACTCAAGTAAATATAACGAAGTAAATGTAACTCGTTACTTCCCACCTCTGATTTTCATCTACACCAAATTATTGCTGACGCAACTAGCTTTCATTCGAAATCAAACACCAAGTATTTTGCATACCCAAAGTACATATATCAATTTGATCTATTACAAGGTTAAGGCATAGATTAAACGATCCTAAATTCTAAATGATCACACCAAGCATGTGAAACTAAACAATAGTGATCGAGAAAAATTAGACATCAAAAAATTACAACAGTACCATAGATTCCAATAAGACAGCAAGCTTAATTTAATGAAATACAACCTGAATATATATTGTAAATATATTGTATATATTGCTTTTGAGTATATTGCTTTAATAGTAGGAACAATTATAATTTGTTCTTTTTGGAATCTTTAAGCAAAAGACTTGAGTCTCTTTGTCTGTTAATAAGAAGAAAAGGCACATTTCCTTTGGAATGTGAGGAGGAGAGTTGTCCAGGGGTCATGAGTGTCCCGTTGGGCATGTATCTGTGAGACTTCAACGCCCAGTCTCATCATAAAACATCTCTCCTGGTTGACACAATCATTGAATTTATGCGTTAATGGTCAGGAGATATCAGGGGGGGTCTGTGCTGGAGCCTTTCCAGATGCCAAGGTCTTCGTCCTGTTTCTGGTTGAATTATGATTAAGTGATAAGAAACAACTGTGAAATCCTGTTTTAAATACGTTCCAGATTTTTCCACACACATATCCTTTGTTTTAGGGGTCTCGTGAGACGTTAAGGAGAGCAGAGCAGGATGCTTGGGCGCGGTGCTGGTCGTTAATTAATTTTACGGCCACAGATAGTGAAAAGAGCAAATTTCTCCGGAATGTGCTGTCCTGTTAATAGTTGTGTGTGTGTGTTCTTGTTTCGACAAAGTTCTACAAGGGGCATACCAGCAGTATCCTTGGCGCTCCTCCCGGCGACCGGATGTCGATCACTGCATCGGAGGGTGAGCCGGAGCTTTCTGGGGAAGAAGATTCGGCTGCGCTGCTGTTCCGGCAGTAGCAATGCCTGAGTTGAATCCAGAAATAATGGCTATGATTTCCCGGGCCGCTCTCCACCATGTCCCGGGCTCTCGAGGTTGGATGACTGGTTTCTCAGGGTAGCTTGCACTGGTTCTCAGCACCCTGCCCCGGTGCTTCTCTTCCCAGAGGTGCATGGGGAGCTTACCAGGTCGTGGACGGCACCTTTTACTGCCAGAACCTGACCTGCTAGCTCCTCCTCCCTCACCACCCTCGATGGTGGTGCAGCTAGGGCGTATACGGGGGTCCTACCGGTGGAACGGTCGGTTGCGATGCAGTTGTGTCCTAATACTGCCTTCACCTTGCCTCCTCTTCCAGGCCTGTAGGTACTCTTCTGGTCTGTCCAGCGATGCTTATGTGGCCTGTGGAGAAGCTGCCTCCACCTTACGCTACGGCGTTACCGCAGGTTCTTCAGGCTAAAAAAACTGAAGGACATGCACGGGGTTCGTCACGATCCGGAAGTTCTGAAAGAGCTTCGTGCCACTACTGACCTCATGCTACGAGCGACGAAGGTCACTACTTGGTCTCTGGGTCGTGTGATGTCCACACTTGTTGTCCAGGAGCGTCACCTCTGGCTGTGTCTGGTCGACATGGGGATGCTGACAAAGTTTGGTTCCTCAAGGTCCCTGTGTTCTAGACTGGCTTCTTCGGCGACACAGTCGAGAACATGTCCCAGCAGTTCTCGGCTGCACAGGAGCAGACTGAGGAGATCCAACACATCCTGCTGCCATCTGCAGCAGCCTCCAGAAGTGGTGCCGTTGAGCTGGGTGTAGGCAGGCCGCCCCGTCCGTTCTGGCCCCGTCAAACCTGGTGGTGAGTGGGAGAGCAAGAGGCTCTCTGGGACAGGCGACCCAGAGAGAGAGAGGACTGCTTCGGGAGATGGTGGATGCATCTCTCCCTCCCCCGGAGGAGGACCGGGTGGAGAATAATTTGTTTAAAAAAAATCTCGGCAAGAAGCGGTTGTCTCTGCCTCTGGGTCCCAAGAGGGTATGGAGAGTCACAGACAGTCCACACTCATCCCCCTCTCTCGCCAGCAGGCAGCAGTGGGCGGTTCGAGAGCGTCATCAAAGGCCCTACTCACGCAACCTCTGCCAAACTGTGGAACCAGGTAAGCGTTGCACCGCACACTCAGACCCCTCTTTGGTCCGCCATGGGCCGGGCCCCTGCGTTCCACCTCGCTGCCCCACCGTGGGTAAGTCGGTGGTCCTGCTAGTCCCGCTTGTACGGTGTCTAGGTGCCTGGTAGCGCTACTCAGCCCGTCTCGATGGTTCCTGTGGACCATCTGACTCGGCTATGCGATTCAGTTCGCCCGGCGTCCTCCCAAGTTCAGGGGCATCCACCTTACAGCAGTGAAGGCAGCAGATGCTCATGTCTTGTGTGGGGAGATCACTGTCCTACTGGCGAATGACATGGTCCCTCCAGCCGATATGAAGACAGGGTTTTACAAACCTTACTTCATTGTGCCCAAGAAAGGTGGTGGGTTGAGACCAATCTTGGATCTGCGTGTCTTGAACCGGGTCCTTCACAAGGTTCCGTTCAAGATGCTCACGCAGAAATGCATCTTCGGGTGCGTCCGTCCCAGAGATTGGTTTGCAGCGATCGACCTGAAGGACGCGTACTTCCATGTGACGATCCTTCCACACCACAGGCCATTCCTGCGGATTGCGTTCGAAGGACAGGCATATCAGTACAAGGTCCTGCCCTTCGGGCTGTCCCTGTCGCCCCGTGTCTTCACGAAAGTTGCGGCGGCAGCCCTTGTTCCCCTGAGAGAACAGGGCATTCGCATTCTCAACTACCTCGATGACTGGCTCATACTGGCTCAGTCTCAGGACCAGTTGTGCGAACACAGGGACCTGGTGCTCTGGCACCTCGGCCAGTTGGGCCTTCGGGTCAACTGGGAAAAGAGCAAACTCTCCCCGACGCAGAGGATCTCTTTTCTCAGTATGAAGTTGGATTCGGTCGATCAGACAGCACACCTCACGCAGGAACGTGCTCAGTCGGTGTTGAACTGCTTGAATACGTTCAAGAGCAGGACGGGGCTTATGGCCGCTGCAGCGGCAGTCACACCGCTGGGGCTGCTTCATATGAGACCGCTTCAACACTGGTTTCATGGCCGAGTCCCGAGGTGGGTGGGGCAACGCGGCACTCACCGGGTCAGAGTCACACCGGCCTGCCGCCAAACCTTCACCCCGTGGTCAGACCTCTCGTTTCTCCGGGCAGGAGTGCCCCTGGAACAGGTCAAGTCACTGCACAGGCTCATCAATTGCCTAGAGTTGCTGGCAGTACGCCTGGCCTTGAACCGTCTCAAGACGCACTTACGAGGCAAGCACGTACTGGTCCGCATGGACAACAATGCGACCTTTGCATATATCAACCGACAAGGTGGTCTACGCTTCCATCGCATGTCGCAACTCGCCCGCCACCTCCTCCTCTGGAGGTCGCTTCGTGCCATTCACATTCTGGGCTTGCTCAACCAGGCAGCCAACGAGCTGTCACGAGCTGTGCTCCTTGGAGAGTGGAGACTCCATCCCCAGACGGTCCAGCTGATTGAAGAAGTTTCAGACTCACTCAGGTAGACCTGTTTGCTTCTCTTGAGACCTCTCATTGCCAGTTGTTTTACTCCTTGCCCGAGGGAACACTCTGTACGGACGCACTGGCACACAGCTGGCCGCGGGGCCTTCGCAAGTATGCGTTTCCCCCAGTGAGCCTTCTCGCACAGACACAGATCAGGGAGGACGAGGAGCAGGTCCTGCTCGTGGCACGGTACTGGCCCCCTCGGACTGGGTTCCCAGAACTAATGCTCCTTGAGACAGCCCCTCCTTGGCAGATTCCTCTGAGGAAGGATCTACTGACTCAGAGACGGGGCACCTTATGGCACCCATGTCCAGACCTCTGGAAACTTCATGTCTGGTCTCTGGATGGGACGCGGAGGTTCTAGATGACCTACCCCAAGAGGTAGTTGACACCATCATTATAAGACATGCTTACGCCTTGAAGCGGAACCTGTTCGTCGAATGGTGCTCTTCTCACCGAGAAGACCCCCTGAAGTGCCCGATCAAAGTCATGCTGTCCTTTTTGCAGCAAGGGCTGGAGCGAAGGCTGTCTCCCTCCACCCTTAAAGTCTATGTGGCTGCGATTGCTGCCAACCACGACCCCGTGAAAGGGAAGTCTTTGGGGAAGCATGACTTGGTCATCAGGTTCCTTAGGGGGCGAGAAGGTTAAATCCTCCACGGCCTACCCTCTTGGGACCTGTCGCTAGAGCTTAGAGCACTACAGCAGGGCCCATTTGAGCCTTTGCAGACAGTTTAGCTGAAGTTTCTTTCAATGAAGACTCTGCTCCTGCTTGCATTGATTTCCATCAAGAGGGTAGGGGGCCTGCATGCAATTTCAGTCGACGATTCATGCCTAGAGTTTGGGCCAGCTGACTCCCATATAACCCTGTGGCCCCGGCCCGGCTATGTGCCCAAGGTTCCCACTACTTCCTTCAGGGATCAGGTGGGGAGCCTGCAAGCGCTGCCTTCGGTGCCTTGCTCAAGGGTCTCACCTCCGTCATGGTATTGAGGGTGGAGAGAGTGTTGGTTATTCACTCCCCGCCTACAATCCCTGCCAGACCTGAGACTCAAACCCACGACCTTCGGGTTACAAGTCCGACTCTCTAGCCACACACGCACGCAGATACATACACACTCACACACACGCGCATACATACATGCACACACGCACACACACGCACTTACCAATATGTCGAGGCAGGCGGCTTTGAGCAGTGTGATCTGATCGGCGATTGTGAGTCCAGTGAAACCAGGAACTCGTTTGGCAAATTCCACGATTTTAATAATGCACTTAGTGGCCAGTTCACTGAACTTGTCCCAGAGACCCAGATCCAGACGCACGCGGTGATCCGCACTGGAGTTCTGCAGAAGACACACACACACAGAGTTAAAACTAAATCTTCTGTCTAAACATGCATCACTTCAAAACATACATGTTTATGGGTTGTGGTTGTCAATGTCTTTGGCTAAGACCTAGAATCCTCAAAAGATACTCAATACTCTAAGATGAGCTACAGATTGAGTAAGGCACGACTGACTCTGAGGAGCGTCTGCTTTGAGAGCAGCTGATGCTAATGTGTTTGTTTTCCAAGAGTTTACATTAAACAGCCCATCTGTTTCAGATCAGCAGTCTCACTCCTCCAGACCTCCCATGTTCACACAGCAGTAACATCAACAGAAAGAGAGGCAGAGGAATAATGCTCTTGAGCACTTAAACATTTATTGTTTGCAATGTTATTATTACTTACAATTGTTACAGTAGAAAAAAACACAAAAATATTTAATTAAATAACAAGAATTGTGGTGAGAAATGCCCCATGCCACCAATATATATTATTTATTTATTTTTTTGTGACCGAAATGTGTTTTAATTATATGGCAAATAGTGAAGCTCAATTAAATATATTTTAGAAATAGAATATATTTAGTTTAAATATTTAGTTTCAACCCTCATATATCAAAATGTTTTGCAAAATGTATTTCAGGGGCAATAAAATACATTTCCAATCTTATAGTAGCCTACATTAAGAGTAAATGCAAATGTGGAAGGAATATATTTTAATAGAATTTTATTCAAATGTGTTATATGTTCATGCATATTACAGACAACAAATAAAGTTTTTCTTCAAATGTGACATACATTTCTTGGATTGAAATATATAGCACAAAATATATATTTTTATTTATACATATATATTTATATTTTCAATATGAATGAATGAATGAGGCATTTATATAGCACTTTCATTGTGCATTGCTGTACACCCAAAGCATTTTATAGTCATATGAGGGGATATTCAAAAATATACAAAAAATATATTGGTAGAACATTTGTTGCAAATATATTTTGAAGCATATTTTAACTATATTTAAACTCATGTTTAAAATATTTATTTGAACACACACACACACACACATATATATATATATATATATATATATATATATACAGTATCTCACAGAAGTGAGTTCACCCCTCACATTTTTGTAAATATTTTTTTTAATCTTTTCATGTGACAACACTGAAGAAATGACACTTTGCGACAATGTAAAGTAGTGAGTGTACAGCTTGTATAACAGTGTAAATTTGCTGTCCCCTCAAAATAACTCAACACACAGCCATTAATGTCTAAACCGCTGGCCACACAACTGAGTACGCCCCTAAGTGAAAATGTCCAAATTGGGCCCAATTAGCCATTTTCTCTCCCCGGTGTCATGTGACTAGTTAGTGTTACAAGGTCTCAGGTGTGAATGGGAAGCAGGTGTGTTAAATTTGGTCTCACTCTCTCATACTGGCCACTGGAAGTTCAACATGGCACCTCATGGCAAATAACTCTCTGAGGATCTGGAAAAAACAATTGTTGCTCTACATAAAGATGGTGTAGGCTATATGAAGATTGCCAAGACCCTGAAACTGAGCTGCAGCACGTTGGCCAAGACCATACAGCGGTTTAACAGGACAGGTTCCACTCAGAACAGGCCTCGCCATGGTCGACCAAAGAAGTTGAGTGCACGTGCTCAGTGTCATATCCAGAGGTTGTGTTTGGGAAAAAGACGTATGCCAAAATTGCTGCAGAGGTTGAAGGGGTGGGGGGTCAGCCTGTCAGTGCTCAGACTATACGCCGCACACTGCATCAAATTGGTCTGCATGGCTGTCGTCCAAGAAGGAAGCCTCTTCTAAAGATGATGCACAATAAAGACCGCAAACAGTTTGCTGAAGACAAGCAGACTAAGGACATGGATTACTGCAACCATGTCTTGTGGTCTGATGAGACTAAGATAAACTTATTTGTTTCAAATAAGGTGAGGAGTACAAAGACAAATGTGTCTTGCCTACAGTCAAGCATGGTGGTGGGAGTGTCATGGTCTGGGGCTGCATGAGTGCTGCAGGCACTGGGGAGCTACAGTTCACTGAGGGAACCATGAATGCCAACATGTACTACTGTGACATACTGAAGCACAGACTGCGCCGCAGGGCAGTATTCCAACATGATAACGACCCCAAACACACCTCCAAGACGACCGCTGCCTTGCTAAAGAAGCTGAGGGTAAAGGAGATAGACTGCCAAGCATGTCTCCAGACCTAAACCCTATTGAGCATCTGTGGGGCATTCTCAAACAGAAGGTGGAGGAGCGCAAGGTCTCTAACATCCACCAGCTCCAGTGAAGAAGAGGACTCCAGTGGCAACCTGTAAAGCTCTGGTGAACTCCATGCCCAAGAGGGTTAAGGCAGTGCTGGAAAATAATGCTGGCCACACAAAATATTGACACTTTGGGCCCAATTTGGACATTTTCACTTAGGAGTGTACTCACTTTTGTGGGCAGCGGTTTAGACATTAATGGCTTTGTGTTGAGTTATTTTGAGTGGACAGCAAATTTACACTGTTATACAAGCTGTACACTCACTACTTTAAATTGTAGCAAAGTATAATTTCTTCATTGTTGTCAAATGAAAAATATAATAAAATATTTACAAAAATGTGAGGGGTGTACTCACTTCTGTGAGATACTGTATATATATATATATATATATATCTGTATATATAGAAGTAATATATAATTCTATTTTAATTTGTTCTTTTATTTCTTTTCTTTTCTTTTCTTTTATTATAATTATAATTTTTTATTTTATTATAATTTTTTTTTTGCATATTCATTCTTGCTCTTTGTATACTTTCCCCTTTATTATTACTCTAAAGCAATTTTTCTGAGTTGTGTGTATAATTAAGCAAGTAGTTATCAGTTAAGGGCAAATGGAAAATATACCATGTTCATTTGATAGAATGACAAATTACAGAGTTTTGTTTGTTGTGTTTGGACAAATGGTTCATAAATGTTTGTGATTTGTGTAAAACCTTTTTTCAGATATTTTAAAGTATTGGTTGGTTGTATTAACGATTGTGAAAACATTTGAGAGTTTTGTGCACATCGTTTTGAGAAAATTATTTGCATGTTTTGTAATTTGTATGAAATGAATGAAAACGTACAATCTGTTTAGGACAATTACAAAGTGTTCAGCTCACTGTGTTAACTGTTCTGAGAACAGTGACCTGAGTTTGAGAAATGTGTCAAATCGATTGAGAAAAACTGTAAATTGCACATAAACTAGCATTCTAAATAAACAGTCATGGCCAAAAATATTGGCAAATATTATCAAAGAAAGCTGTGAAAATTAATCTGCATTGTTAATATAAAATTTAAAATTCACAAAAATCTAACCTTTCATTGGATAATAAGAATTTAAAATGGGGGCAAATATCATTATGAAATAAATGTTTTTTCTCAAACACACATTGGACACAATTATTGGCACCCCTAGAAATTAAAAAAATATCTAGTTTAATTTAGTAAAATATCTCTGAAGTATATTCCCATTCATATGCACAATTCTGAGCACTCCAGGGTGATTATTAACATGAAATTATCCAGCAATGGCTTCCTGTTTCACAGAAATATAAATAGGAGGGAAAACAAAGCCCAAATTCCCTTAATTCATTTATACTGCTGTATTTTTGATGTTGTGGGCCTATATTTCTGCTGGAGGTCCTGGACATCTTGTTTAGACACATGGCATCATGGATTCTATCAAATACCAACAGATAAAAAATTCAATAAGTGACTGACTCTGTAAGAAATCATATAATGGGCCATGTTTGGATCTTCCAACCGGACAATAATCCAAACACAAACCTCAAAAACAACACAAAAATGGGTCACTGAGCACAAAAGCAAGCTTCTGCTATGGCCATTCCAGTCCTCTGACCTGAACCCTGTAGAAAATGAGTGAGGTGAACTGAAGAGAAGAAGCACCAACATGGAATCTGAAGGATCTGGAGTGATTCTGGATGAAGGAATGGTCTCTGATCTCTTGTCAGGTGTTCTCTAACCTCATCAGGCATTATAGGAGAAAATTTAGAGCTGTTAAACTGGCAAATGGAGGATTCAAAAAGTATTGAATAAAAGGGTGCTGTTAATTGTGGCCAATGTGTATTAGAGAAAAAACATTTATTTCATAATGATATTTCCCGCCCATTTTAAATTGTTATTATACAATGAAAGGTTAGATTTTTGTGAATTTTTTAAATAAAAGTATTAACAATGCAGATAAAATTTCACAGCCTTCTTTGATCATATTTACCAATGGTGCCGATATTTTTGGCCATGACTTTATTTGAAAAATCATATGATGTTTAAAATGATCGCTTTCTGTCAATTCTGAGATATCCCAAAAAGAAATAGCCAGGATCATTCCTGCTGGCCCCGGGTTCGATTCTGTCACTAGCCTTATTCATCAAAGAGAATGGTTTCCTATGGTCTGGACTGAAAGCCGCAGGCTGTGAGATGCTCTGCGTGGATCTATTGTCTCGGGCTCAGATCAGTAAATATGATCTCTGCTTCAGAGAAAAGCACATCACAGCTGCCATTAAATCACTCTAAGAGAGTGGCGGCACATTTCGCTGAGAGACCTCACCAATGATTGGCAAACTAACCGCAGAAAGACAAGTGGCCAGACTTTGATATTAAACCTACTTGTCTTCTTCCTCCCCGGGGCAAAGTCGACGCTGTTTGATTTCCCTTCCAATCTCAGTCAATTACTACACGGTCATAATTCAATAGAACCAAACAAGGAAGTGGCCAGGGAATTCTAATTTCATTTAGCTACATTTATCCTAACAAATTAGACAACTTGCGACATTAGAAAATAAGCTGGCGATGTTAGAACGAGCGCAGCGGCATCGATCACACAAACCGTGCTAACAATGATGTAAAAGAGCACATGCTGCCTATGCAGCTAATATCCAGTCATCTCAAAACCACCTCCTTGAACCGAAGGCCACATATCAGCACTGTTTTATTTTATCTTTAAAGCTGCCAGGGTCATTTCTCATAATCATCACTGTCAATAAAGCATTATTCATTGTAGGATGGAAGCGCAGCTATATCTCTCTCACCCGCCTGTGAACTCCTCAATCACTGAAGGACGAGATTTGAATATTTTACGGCATAATTGGAGCTTTGACCTAATCTGAGAGAGCGCGGCTTCTTTTCTGTTGCTTACTAAAAGCATGTCGGGAACCAGTCATGTGTAATAATGAGGAACTTCTCTCAGACTGAGAGTGAGGATAATTAGCCCTGATCCAGATTTAAGCCGTGTTTAAACACTCCTCGCTGCTGTTCAGGCAAACATCACCGCTAAGCGTGGCATATCTGTGCTTAAAGTTAGAAAAGGAAAGATATAATCATCCATAGCTTTTATCAATGCAAAATGACAGAAAATCATGCCAGCAGAAATTACTTCCTAAGCTAACATACGCAGGGCTTAACATTAACTTTTTTTTCATAAAATTTTGTTGCTAAGGAAATTACGTTTTATATGATTAAATTTACTGCATACTGAAATTGACTTAAATTGATTTCGAGGTTATTTTTTGTCTGTATAAATGGCAGTTTTATTACTAACCTTATTAAATGTTTGTGTCATCTTTCATATCAAATTCTTACTTTTATTAATAATTTCAGTTATTATAATTAGACACTATAGGTTAATGGCATTTAGATGCATTTACACAGAGAGCTTAATGATTTTGAAATGCATTAACAATGCAAAGTTACATCTGCATAAATGTTATGAGCCTAAGTATTTTTTTAAATATACAAATATAAAATGTTTGAAAAAAATTCAATGATAGGCTACTTTTACATTTGAAAATAAATCACCAGTAGGTGGCAGCACGTGTCTGTCTTAAAGAGTGAGTCATTGAGTCATTAATATAAACTATTTGTTTTAGACGGCTGATTCGTTCTAGAATGAAGCAAGTGCCTGTCTTTATGACTGGGTTATTTAATCATTAATCATTCAGTAAGGAAAGGTGCGTTGCTCAGAGATGCGCAGCTGTGCTGTGATCTTTGTTTGGAACTGTTTTTGTTAACCAAATCGAGCAAAAACAGTCAACATTGACAACGTGTCTAAAATGTAGGTCATTTAATATTAACTACTCGTTTGAACTCTTGCATAAAACAAATGTCTAATATTTAACCGGTTTTAAGGAAAAATGCACTTTCTTGGTCATGTCATGTTGCGTAACTAGGCTATATTTTATGTTATAAATATAAAAACTACCTTTTTTAGTAGTTTTAGTAGTTAGTAGTATGTTTCTTCTGTGTGCCGCTGTGTTCATTTGTTTTGATTTCTCTTTCACTTGCCCCTTCAAACAAACACTTGTCTTAATGTTGAGCTCTGTTAAAGTACATAAAATTCAGCCCGCCAAAGTGGGAGTGACTGTGTAAGACACCACTGCTGAAATCCACCCGCTTTTGGAGGGTTGGAGGTGTTAATGTCAAGCTCTGAACATACATACACTATATTGCCAAAAGTATTGGGACTTGCCAGCGGCCAAGAGACTGCGGTTGGAAGACGCAATGCCGCTCCATGCATCTCTGGCCAGTCCCTCTGGGGACAAGGGGAGTTCTGCTGTGGTCAGTCAGAATGCGGTGCTTTCTGTGTTATCCAGCTCGACCCCCCCCCCCCCTCCGCTGCACCACCCTGTACATCGATTGTTCCTTTGGTGCCACTTGTATGGAGTTTGGGGGTGTGGCTTGCGCTGCCCAACCCATCCCGCTGGGTCATTCGCACAATCCGACTCGGCTATGCGATTCCGTTCACCAGGCAACCTCCCAAATTCAGCGGTGTTCGAAACTTCGGTGGCAGTCCGAGACACACCTGTCTTGCACGAGGAGATTGCTATCCTCCTGGCAAAGGATGCAATCGGGCCGGTCCCTCCAGCCGAGAAGAAGTAGGGGTTACTTCATCGTACCCAAGACAGGTGCTCAATCGTGCAGCCGATGTGCTCTCACGACAGCTCACATTCCCGGAGAATGGCGACTCCATCCCGAGACAATCCGACTGTTCTGGAGTCAATTTGGGGAAGCTTGGGTAAACCTGGTTGCCTCCCATGAGTCCTCCCACAGCCAGTTGTATGACTCCCTGACCGAGGCCTCCTCGGCATGGACGCACTGGCGCACAGCTGGCCTTCCCCCAATGAGCCTTCACTCACAGACACTGTGCAAGTTCAGGGAGGACGAGGAACAGGTCCTGCCGGTTGCGCCGTTTGGCCCATCCAGACCTGGTTTTCGGAACTCATGCTCCTCGTGACAGCCCCTCCTGGCGCATCGCTCTGGGGTCCGGCACCATCTAGCACTCGCATCCAGATCTTGGAACCTCCATGTGTGGTTCCTGGATGAGATGCGGCAGACTTGAGTGTTTTGTCCACCGGCAGTGGAAGGCACTTTCACTCAGGCCAAATCCCTCTCTACGAGGCGAGCTCTTGCCTTGGAGTGGAGTCTGTTAGCGATCTGGTGTTCTTCTCGCCGAGAAGACCCCTGAAGATTCACGATTGGAGTAGTGCTTTCTTTCCCGCAAGAAAGGTTGGACTGTAGGCTGTCCCCCTCCACCTTCAAAACATATGTGGCTGCTATCGCAGCGCATCACGATGCAGTGAAAGCTACATTTTCAGCATCATTACTCCAGTCTTCAGTGTCACATGATCCTTCAGAAATCATTCTTATATGCTGATTTATTATCAATGTTGGAAACAGCTTTCTATACACTCCCGTCTCCCAGGCTGCATTGTTTGGCGACACTGTCAAGAACTGTGCCCAGCAGTTCTCAGTTCTCAGCAGTACAGAAGCAGACTGGGGCCAACACATCTTGCCCCGGCGTGATGCACCGTCTGCCACCGCTCCGTCGCGGGCCAGCCCCCAGACTGCTCGTCGCTGTGGGCTGCTCTGCCCCGTGCTGAATCATCACCTAGGCAGGCGCGTCGAGCCTCTTGCAGGAAAGCGGCTCTGACACGGGCAACCCGGAGATGTGGGAAGCTGCTCTTTCTCAGGAGACGGCAAGGACAGCACCACTCCTTCCCCCAGAGGAGGTTCGGGTGGAGAATCATTTATTCTGTTCTGCTGCTGGCTCAAGGGCCAGCGGTAACCACATAGTCAAAGAAAGAGCAATTTCCTTTTCCTCCGGGTTCTCAGGCTCACGGGCTGACAGTGTGCGATGCACTGCCTCCTCACTCTCGCCCATGACGCCACACTCTTGCCACTCTTACCAAGAGACTGCGGTTGGAAGACGCAATGCCTCTCCATGCATCTCTGGCCAGTCCCTCTGGGGACAAGGGGAGTTCTGCTGTGGTCAGTCAGAATGCGGTGCTTTCTGTGTTATCCAGCTCGACCCCCCCCCCCCCCCCCCCGCTGCACCACCCTGTACATCGATTGTTCCTTTGGTGCCACTTGTATGGAGTTTGGGGGTGTGGCTTGCGCTGCCCAACCCATCCCGCTGGGTCATTCGCACAATCCGACTCGGCTATGCGATTCAGTTCACCAGGCAACCTCCCAAATTCAGCGGTGTTCGAAACTTCGGTGGCAGTCCGAGACGCACCTGTCTTGCACGAGGAGATTGCTGTCCTCCTGGCAAAGGATGCAATCGGGCCGGTCCCTCCAGCCGAGAAGAAGTAGGGGTTACTTCATCGTACCCAAGACAGGTGCTCAATCGTGCAGCCGATGTGCTCTCACGACAGCTCACATTCCCGGAGAATGGCAACTCCATCCCGAGACAATCCGACTGTTCTGGAGTCAATTTGGGGAAGCTTGGGTAAACCTGGTTGCCTCCCATGAGTCCTCCCACAGCCAGTTGTATGACTCCTTGACCGAGGCCCCCTCGGCATGGAAGCACTGGCGCACAGCTGGCCTTCCCCCAATGAGCCTTCACTCACAGACACTGTGCAAGTTCAGGGAGGACGAGGAACAGGTCCTGCCGGTTGCGCCGTTTGGCCCATCCAGACCTGGTTTTCGGAACTCATGCTCCTCGTGACAGCCCCTCCTGGCGCATCGCTCTGGGGTCCGGCACCATCTAGCACTCGCATCCAGATCTTGGAACCTCCATGTGTGGTTCCTGGATGAGATGCGGCAGACTTGAGTGTTTTGTCCACCGGCAGTGGAAGGCACTTTCACTCAGGCCAAATCCCTCTCTACGAGGCGAGCTCTTGCCTTGGAGTGGAGTCTGTTAGCGATCTGGTGTTCTTCTCGCCGAGAAGACCCCTGAAGATTCACGATTGGAGTAGTGCTTTCTTTCCCGCAAGAAAGGTTGGACTGTAGGCTGTCCCCCTCCACCTTCAAAACATATGTGGCTGCTATCGCAGTGCATCACGATGCAGTGAAAGCTACATTTTCAGCATCATTACTCCAGTCTTCAGTGTCACATGTTCCTTCAGAAATCATTCTTATATGCTGATTTATTATCAATGTTGGAAACAGTTGTGCTGCTTTATATATTTTTTGGAACCTGTGATACTTTTTCAGGATTTGTTTTGATGAATAAAAAGGTTAAAAGAACAGCATTTATTCAAAATATAAATCTTTTCTAACAATATAATCTTTATTATCACTTAGTATGAATTTAACACGTCCTTACTGAATAAAGGTTTTCACTTCTTTAAAAAAAAGGTTTTTATTTGAAATAAATGATGCGCAGAAGAGACACTACAAACCTTACTGATCCCAAACTTCTGAACGGCAGTGTATACACATTTATCTGGAGTGCATGATCTCAGATTGTTTATTGGTATATACCTTCCAAATAACACGTTATATTACAGATGGACCTTAAAGTCAACAAAGGTATTAAAGAAAAGAACATTTGGATATCTCAATTGCACATTTAACAAAAAAGTGGCCCACTTCACACAATATATACCTTGCAGTTGGATGCCACCAGAAAGTTCTCTAGAATCAGGAATGCAATCACTTCTGAAGCTCTTTCTCATGAGATATGTTCATTATTAGATAACATTGTCAGTCAGATGGCTGGGTTTTATTCAGGTAAGCATTTCAAAAAAGGATAGAGATTTTAACCCCATTCTTATTCCTATACAATGTTAGGATTAGGGGTAATGCTAAAGTGCTAGTAGACTCTTACCTGGAGATGTAACTCTATTGGAATCGTCTCCTTATTTTTGCAGAGTCTCATTTTTGCTGTTATTTGATCAGCTGCTGCTGAGGCTTCCCTTGCATTTTTGCATGGCTCTACCGAGTCATAGCTGTAGCTGCATCTCTTCTGTGAATTATGCACAGTTGTCAGAGTTTTCTGTCATCCAGAATGTGCTAGACAAGAAAAAGGCTGAGTGCCGAGCCACTGCGGTGTATATTTATCATAATTTGGCCACCATTACTGCTTGACTTTGTTTTTATATGCTCTCAGCTTACCAGACTGAAGAAGCAGATTTTCATTATAACTATCCATATCCATGCTAAGACCTGCCTGCAGAATTCAGTTATCTACATGACCAGCGTTTTTATTCTTGGACCAACAGCATTTACTCTTTTGCGTGTGTGTGTGTGTTTGTACATCTCTCTCTTCACCTGACTGTACAACCAACACTCATCACTCCAGTTATAGTCCTGCTGTTCTGTGATGTTTCACCGCACTGACCTTTTTTTCTCAGATTCAAATCCCTGCTGACAGCAGTTCGGCTTCAACATTTCTCACTATATCATCATAACTTTATCACACTCTTGGGGTGTGTAGTGAAGCCAATATCTGTAGCAATGCCAATTTTATTGTATCTGTGTCTGTATTTAAAGAAAAACAGATATGGGTGGGGCTTTAAACAAAAATTTGTCAAAACTACTGTAAATTTTTAAAATAAAAAAGTAAATTTTAAAAATAAATGTTAAATGTTCCATTCATAGTTTTCACATAACAAATATGCCTTGTATAATTCATAAAATGGTTATTTTTTATTATTCAACTTCTGTAAATGCCTTACAATTATAACAATAATACTGAATTGTAAATACAAGGAAAACATTTTTTAGTAGAGTACATGGGTGTCATTTGTATGCGGGACGTTCCACCACCACTTTTTGCCAAATTGCACAGAAAAGCATACCCAATCCCTCATACTTCATAGCTTAAATCATACATGTAACATGCAATACATTTGTGCCAGACTTGTTCTGTTATGTACAGAACAGGACATCTAATTACTGTACATATTTGGGTTGGTATAGATGCATGTATTTAGGTTGATTAAGCAATATTAATTAATATTTTGACTTGATTAAAGCCAGTTAGATGTTAAGTTGCTATTAATGTTAATTTTTCAGGGCAACCTACATTGCACGCTGATTTCCTATAAGGGCTGTGCAGAAAAGCTCACTTGAAACTTCACTTGAAATCAGGTAGAAATAGCTCTCTAAGGTAACAATCCCAGGTAACAACATTTTGTGGTGTGTATCAGGGGCGTCAATAAATCAGGGACGGTTCCTCCAAGGAGGCAAGACAGGCAGTGTCTCCTCAAAAAATTGGATGAGAAAATAATAGACATTACAAAAATAAAACAACGCAAATATTACTAAATATGACATTAAAATCATAACATCACACATTTTTATAATGTAACACTGTCCAACAGCGACACTCACAGCTAAAGTTGCCTTGCAAGTTACAGAGGAGGCATTGACTTTCTACAGAGACCCCTTAGTGTGTGACTTTTCTGGAGGCTCATTGAGATGAATGGGGGAAAATCAAGTGAGAGGAGGCAATGCCTCCATCGCGCTATAACAACTCACCTGCTTAGATATCACTGTTCACGCTTTGTGCCACGTCAAAATATATTGACGCTTTGTGTCACGTCAAAATAAAACTTGAAATGGCCTGAAAACGTGATGATTGCGTTTTTAGTGAGCATTCAGCTTGATGAAATGAAAGATGTATCTTCGTGTCTGTAACTGTTTTGATGACGATGACCCGAAAATAAGTTGACTATTAAAAAGAACAGCTGAACATCAGTTCACAAATAAAAAATATTGGTAACACTTTACAATAAGGTGTCATTTGTTAACATTAGTTAGTGTTAACTAACATGAACAAACAATGAACATTAGCTACAGTAGCTATTTATTAAACGTTAGGTAATAAAAATACAGTTGTTCATTGTTAGTTAATGTTAATTCACAGTGCATTAACTAATGTTAAATAACACAACTTTTGATTTTAATAATGCATTAGTAAATGTAGAAATGAATATGAACTAATATTACTAACATTAAATACTGTAGAAATATTGTTCATTCTTTGTTTATGTAACTAAAGTAGTTAACTAATGTTAACTAATGATACCTTATTGTTTTATTTATTTATTTAGTCATTTAGCAGACGCTTTTATCCAAAGCGACTTACAAATGAGGACATAAGAAGTAATCAAAACCAACAAAAGAGCAACAACGTGCAAGTGCTATTACAAGTCTTGGTTAGCCTAACACAGTACAGATAATTATTAGATTATTAATTATTACAGATATTATTGTAAAGTGTTTCCAAAATATTGTTCAAATTGTTACCGCCTATAGTTATTATTCTGGAATAAATGTAAAAAAAATGCACAAAAACACTACAAAATGTAATAATAATAATAATAATATACACAGTGTATATATATATATATATATATATATATATATACTGAACACAATTATAAACGCAACACTTTTGTTTTTGCCCCCATTTTTCATGAGCTGAACTCAAAGATCTAAGATTTTTTCTATGTACACAAAAGGCCTATTTCCCTCAAATATTGTTCACAAATCTGTCTAAATCTGTGTTAGTGAGCACCTCTACTTTGCCGAGATAATCCATCCGCCTCACAGGTCTGGCATATCAAGATGCTGATTAGACAGCATGATTATTGCACAGGTGTGCCTTAATAAATAAAAGGCTACTCTAAAATGTGCAGTTTTACTGTATTGGGGGGGTCGGAGGGGTCCGAAAACCAGTCAGTATCTGGTGTGACCACCATTTTCCTCACGCAATGCAACACATCTTTCACATAGAGTTGATCCAGAGCATCCCAAACATGCTCAATGGATGACATGTCCGGTGAGTATGCTGGCCGTGCAAGAACTGGGATGTTTTCAGCTTCCAGGAATTGTGTACAGATCCTTGCAACATGGGGCCGTGCATTATAATGCTGCAACATGAGGTGATGGTCGTGGATGAATGGCACAACAATGGGCCTCAGGATCTCGTCACGGTATCTCTGTGCATTCAAAACGCCATCAATAAAATGCACCTGTGTTCATTGTCCATAACATACGCCTGCTCATACCATAACCCTACCGCCACCATGGGCCACTCGATCCACAACATTGACATCAGCAAACCGCTCAAACAGAAACAGGCCTTTTGTGTACATAGGAAAAGTCTTAGATCTTTGAATTCAGCTCATGAAAAATGGGGGCAAAAACAAAATTGTTGCATTTATAATTTTGTTCAGTGTATATATTAGGGGTGTAACGATACTGTCACGAACTGTCACGGTACAGACATCACGGTCACGAACTTTCACGGTACAGACATATCGGTTCGGTGCATGAGGCCTTACAACGAATACAGGCAATTCACCATCAATTCAGAAGGGGGCGCCTGCAGTAATGCAACGCTGTTTGATAACCGCCAGCAGAAGAACAGCGAATGCGCACTTGACAACAAAGCCCACAAGACAATGACCGTGTTCTGATTCTGAATGCGTCTCTCATATAGACTGACAAAGGAATATACTTTAAAGGCTTGGACACTCAACTGTTTGCGAATTGGAGCTTTGTGCTCGTGTATCCTACCTCTCTCATTTGGCACAAGTCCAAATATTACATATTATTTCCATATTTGCGATGTATCTGAGTGCAAAACTATTATTTATTATTTAAATAATAGGCTTTTTACTTCAGTCACGTTCCAACGGTGACACAGGCACGCGCGCTGATGTTTGTATTTTATATTATATATATATATATATATACAGTGGTGTGAAAAAGTGTTGGACCCCTTCCTGATTTTTTATTTTTTTGCATGTTTGTCACACTTTAATGTTTCAGATCATCAAACAAATTTAAATATTAATAACACAAGTAAACACAACATTCCTGTCACTACACGTATTCGCTGATTTGTGACTGTGTGTTTTGAGTTTGAGCTCCATCAAGTTGATTCTTTATCGTCTATTTTCTATCTTTCTATCTTTTAACAATTTTACACTATCATTTTCGTTTCTATAACGTGTGAATATATCCCCTATAGCATTCTAAAACAAAACCAATCACAGCGCCTTGTTATCACTAGTTTTATTTTGATTTCTCGAGTCTGCTATTAGCTTAAAAGCTGTTAGCATCGGCAGCGTGGCTGCCGCTAATCTCGCTTACATTGCTAATACTCTATTCACACACATTACCATTGTTTCACTGTTACTTGCTTAAATGGCGGATTTGTGTCTACCTTTGAGTGCAGGTGAGGACACATTCGAGCTGCATTCGGTGCAGCTGGTGCTGGAGGCCGTGGAGAAGCAGATCCGTGACCTGGTGGAGAAGTAGGCCCAGTTGAGAGAGCGGAGAGCCGTGCTGGAAACATCCCGCGCTGACGCTCACAAGTCCGGGGTAAGTATACAGCACGCTACTAACACTCCCACCACCTCTACTCCATGTGTTTTTCTGCACAGACCCTGTGCACCCAGGACTAGGGATGGGTATCGTTAAGGTTTTAACGGTATTACTACTCTTACCGATACTGCTTATCGATCCGGTACTTTAACGGTATTCTTATCGGTACTTTTTGTTTTACTTTGTTTCTTTGTTCATATTCTTACAGTATCTTATCTTATGTATATAAAACACTAAAAATGCCTGCACTTCATCAATTTGTAAATGCACCAGTGTGCAGGTATTTTTAGTGTTTTATATACATAAGATAAGATACAGTAACAACATGAACAAAGAAACAAAGTAAAACAAACTGACAAATACAATAAAACAAACACACAAACGAAATGAAATAAACAGTGCTTTCATTTTTCCATGAAGGTCTACTAATATTAATGTTCAGGTAAGTAATAACTACAAAATAAATCTAAAAGTAATCAGATGTAAATGAGCACTGCATAGTTTTCACTGTATGTACTGATAGATTTATGTTTATTAAAGCTATAACGTTGTTCAGATTAAGAGCTGTGGGTGATTTTCTCTTTGCATTTGGTTCTTTGATTAACATTGATGGCTCAAGCTCCAGTCTGACACTTTAAGACAATATACTGACACGCAACGCATTTTTTGGCATATTTTTGTGTGTTATTTCGACGCGCCCGAAGCTCAAAGTGTACTTTGCTTGTCCGTTTTGGAGCACGCCGCCGCGCAGGCACACGCGCGCACACACATTTCAGCCTGGGGAACAGCATCACTTGTGCAGATTGTACTTTCAACATTTTACTATCAAATATGTCCTGCAATGTAGCAACAGTAAAGACGGCATTTTATAACAATTACTTTGAGCTGATTCAGATGTTAAGTTTTGGTTCGGAGGAACGAATCCGCGCTGCTATGAAGGGAAGGAAGTTGTGCTAGAAGAAATGCGGCTATAATCCTTGGAAGCCAAAATCGAAAAAAAAAAAAATACTTAGCTTAATATAACAGCCACAGGCCTAAAGTGTGAGCAGATGTTTGAATAGTTGGTTCTCTCTTCTATCATAATGAAACAGGACTTTCATGTTGCGTGTGCTGAAGCTCCTCCGCGTGAGCGCGATCTCGCTTCTGAATTGCGAATAGCAAAAATGCATCATAGACAAATGTTTGAATATTATTGCACATAAAAACAGCTGGCGACATTATATATATATATATATATATATATATATAGAGAGAGAGAGAGAGAGAGAGAGAGAGCAACAATAAATGTATATGTGTTTTCTTAATTTCTCCAATACCGACAGAAGTACCGAATAACGTCAGAGCTTATCGATACTTCGGTCTTTCATAATTTAGCCCCGAGACCGATTTAATACCGAGTTTCGGTACCCATCCCTACCCAGGACGCGATCTTCCCAGATGTCCTTCACTCCAGCGCCGGGACGCCACGGATCCTGGGTGCACCAGCAGCGGAAGACGCGAGCCAGGCCCCGGGCGACGGCCTCTCCGCCTCCGGTCTTCGAGATCTCCACCCGGAACCGCTTCGCTCCCCTCCTTGAGATGGAACGCGACGCTGTGATCGTCGGAGACTCCATCGTCCGGCACGTCCGTGCTACGTTAGCTGAAGGTAAAGTGCACACTTTAGTGTTTCCCCGGTGCTCGTGTTCTCGATGTTTCTGCGCAGATACCCGTGATCCTGAAGGGCGACGAGAGCATCGGTGCTGTCATGCTGTACGCGGGGGTTAACAACACCAAGCTGCGGCAGACGGAGACACTGAAGAGGGACTTCAGGAGCCTGATCGAGACGGTACACAGCACATCGCCCGCGACAACGATCATTGTGTCAGGACCGCTTCCCATGTATCGACGAGGACACGAAAGGTTCAGTAGACTTTTTGCTTTAAACCAATGGTTATTGTCATGGTGTAAAGAACAGAAACTGCTCTTTGTTAATAATTGGAATATTTTCTGGGAGCGTCCTAGGCTTTTCCGTGCTGATGGCCTGCACCCCAGCAGAGTCTGAGCGGAACTCCTGTCGGACAACATCTCCAGGACGCTACGCTCCATATGACTAGTAAGCCATTTCTCAAATAACTACTATTATGACTTTTGTTCTACCCACTTAAAAGATAGAAGTACTTGCGTTGTCCAATCTATACAGACTGTGTCTGTTCCCCGAATAGCGAGGTCAAAATATAAATTTAATGCAGGATCTAGAAAAAATCTGATCGTGATTAAACCAGAAAAACACACAATAAATGAACAAAAACAATTTTTAAAGCTTGGGCTCCTAAACATTAGATCACTCGCACCCAAAGCAGTTATTGTAAATGAAATGATCACAGATAATAATTTTGATGTACTCTGCCTGAATGAAACCTGGCTTAAACCAAATGAATATTTTGGTCTAAATGAGTTTACTCCACCAAGCTACTGTTATAAACATGAGCCCCGTCAGACTGGTCGTGGTAGCGGTGTTGTAACAATATATAGTGATATTCTCAATGTTACTCAGAAAACAGGATACAGGAGGTTTAACTCATTCGAACTACTTCTGCTTAATGTTACACTGTTAGATATGCAAAGGAAATCTCTCCTATCTCTTGCTCTGGCTACTGTGTATAGACCGCCAGGGCCATATACAGAGGGCCATATACAGATTTCCTAAAAGAATTTGCAGATTTCCTCTCAGATTTATCAATGTTGATAAAGTGCTAATTGTCGGAGATTTTAACATTCACGTTGATAATACAAATGATGCGTTAGGACATGCGTTTACTGACCTAATAAACTCTTTTGGAGTCAAGTAAAATGTCACCGGGCCCACTCATCGTTTTAATCATACGCTAGATTTAATTATATTGCATGGAATTGATCTTACCGATATAGATATCGTACCTCAAAGTGATGATGTTACTGATCATTTCCTTGTATCGTGCATGCTGCGTATTACTGATATTAGTTATATGGCTCCGCGTTATCGTCCGGGCAGAACTATTGTTCCAGCCACCAAAGACAGATTCACAAATAACCTTCCTGATTTATCTCAACTGCTCTGTGTCCCCATAAATACACATGAACTAGACGAAATGACTAGCAACATGGGCACTATCTTCTCTAATACATTAGAAGCTGTTGCCCCCTCAAATTGAAAAAGGTTAGAGAAAAACGTACTGCGCCATGGTACAACAGTTATACCCATTCTCTCAAGAAAGAAACTCGTAATCTTGAGCGCAAATGGAGAAAAACTAACTTAGAAGTTTTTAGAATTGCGTGGAAAAACAGTATATCCAGCTATAAACAGGCTCTAAAAGCTGCCAGGGCAAAGCATATCCGCAAACTCATAGATAATAACCAAAACAATCCAAGGTTCTTATTTAGCACAGTGGCTAGATTAACAAATAAACACATGCCACCTGATCTAAATATTCCCTCACAGTTCAACAGTAATGACTTTATGAATTTCTTTACTGATAAGACAGATAACATCAGAAATACAATATCAAATGTAGATTCTACTGCGTCTAGTATTTCAGTTTCATTCATCGCACCCAAAGAAAAACTGCAGTGCTTTACAACTATAGGACAGGAAGAGCTAAATAAACTTATCAGTGCATCTAAACCAACAACGTGTTTATTAGATCCTGTACCCACTAAACTACTGAACGAGTTGTTACCTGCAGCAGAAGAACCGCTTCTCAATATTATTAACTCATCGTTATATTTAGGTCACGTCCCAAAATTGTCACGAGTCCGGGCTCGGCAGTTCTTCCCTGTCGCCACCAGAGGTCACCATCTCCCTTCCTCCCGGACTCATCTACGTAATCACATACACCTGCCACATCACATACACCTGCTTAACCACACACACCTGTACACTTAACACTCCCAGCTGTTCTCCGTTTGCCACAGACTATATAGTCTCCCCTTTCCCACCACTCTGCCTGGTTCGTTAATTGTAATTTGTGATTTGCAAATGCGTGGTTGTGTTTAATTTCTTGTGTTTTGCTCTGGGATACATGCACTGTATTGCCGTCTGGTATCCCAGATCTTTTCTGTTTAGTTTTTTGCCGTGTTGGCTTGTTGTTTTTTGAAATTAAAGAGCACTTCCCTGCACTTGGACCCTGACCTCATCTTTTCGCGGCGCTTCTTCGCCGTGCCGTGACAGAACGAACCAGCAGACATGGGTCCAGCAGGGAAGCTCCTCAATATCCGCCAGGGAGACCGGAGCATGGAGGAATGCGCCAGGGATTTTATTGGAGTGGCTCGGCGGGTGGATATGGAGAAGACCTGCCTCATGGTCTTCTTTTACGGAGGCCTGGCCGAGCCCTTCAAGTCCCTGGTGCCATACTGGGACCCCGAGGAGTCGCTGGAGGACTACATTGACCTGGCTCTGCAGGTGAGCGGCTCAGCCTTCAGGGTGGAGTTAGCTGCGGAGCCTGTTCACCGTTCTCCCGAGGCGGCAATCCGGGGGGCGGCGGAGGCATCGGTGGCCGCGCCCTGTGCCTCGCACCCGCTTCTGGAGCATCCTGGGCTGATGCACAGCGTGCAGGATCCCCCACTGATGTCGGTGCGAGCAGCGTGGTCTGCTCGTGGTCTTTCCAGGGTGGCGGTGCCCGCTCTCAAGGCTTCCGAGGCGGCGGTGCACGCTCACAAGGCTTCCGAAGCGGCGGTGCACGCTCACAAGGCTTCCGAAGCGGTGGTGCCTGCTCACAACCCTTCGGAAGGGGCGGTGCACGCTCACAAGGCTTCCGAGGCGCCGGTGCCCGCTCACAAGGCTTTTGAAGCGGCGGTGCCCGCTCACGATCCTCTCGAGGCGGCGGTGCACGCTCACAAGGCTTCCGAGGCGGCGGTGCCCGCTCACAGGACTTCCAAGGCGGCGGTGTCCACTCGCAGGGCTTCCGAGGCGGCGGTGCCCGCTCGCAAGGTTTCCGAGGCGGCGGTGCCCGCTCGCAAGGTTTCCGAGGCGGCGGTGCCCGCTCGCAAGGCTTCCGAAGCGGCGGTGCCCGCTCACGATCCTCTCGAGGCAGCGGTGCACGCTCACAAGGCTTCCGAAGCGGTGGTGCCTGCTCACAACCCTTCGGAAGGGGCGGTGCACGCTCACAAGGCTTCCGAGGCGCCGGTGCCCGCTCACAAGGCTTTTGAAGCGGCGGTGCCCGCTCACGATCCTCTCGAGGCGGCGGTGCACGCTCACAAGGCTTCCGAGGCTGCAGTGCACACTAACAAGGCTTCCCAGACGGCGGTGTCCGCTCACAAGGCTTCCGAAGCGGCGGTGCCCGCTCACGATCCTCTCGAGGCGGCGGTGCACGTTCACAAGGCTTCCGAAGCGGCAGTGCCCGCTCACGATCCTCTCGAGGCGGCAGTGCCCTCTCACAAGGCTTCCGAGGCGGCGGTGCCTGCTCACGACCCTTCGGAAGGGGCGGTGCACGCTCACAAGGCTTCCGAGGCGCCGGTGCCCGCTCACAAGGCTTTTGAAGCGGCGGTGCCCGCTCACGATCCTCTCGAGGCGGCGGTGCACGCTCACAAGGCTTACGAGGCGGCAGTGCACGCTCACAAGTCTTCCCAGACGGCGGTGTCCGCTCACAAGGCTTCCGAAGCGGCGGTGCCTGCTCACGATCCTCTCGAGGCGGCGGTGCACGCTCACAAGGCTTCCGAAGCGGCGGTGCCCGCTCACGAGCCTCTCGAGGCGGCGGTGCCCGCTCACAGGGCTTCCGAGGCGGCGGCGGCGGTGCCCGCTCACAGGGCTTCCGAGGCAGCGGTGCCCGCTCACAAGGCTTCCGAGGCGGCGGTGCCTGCTCACAGGACTTCCGAGGCGGCGGTGTCCACTCGCAGGGCTTCCGAGGCGGCGGTGCCCGCTCGCAAGGTTTCCGAGGCGGCGGTGCCCGCTCGCAAGGTTTCCGAGGCGGCGGTGCCCGCTTGCAAGGCTTCCGAAGCGGCGGTGCCCGCTCACGATCCTCTCGAGGCCGCGGTGCACGCTCACAAGGCTTCCCAGACGGCAGTGCACGCTCACAAGGCTTCCCAGACGGCGGTATCCGCTCACAAGGCTTCCGAAGCGGCGGTGCCCGCTCACGATCCTCTCGAGGCGGCGGTGCACGCTCACAAGGCTTCCGAAGCGGCGGTGCCCGCTCACGATCCTCTCGAGGCGGCGGTGCCCTCTCACAAGGCTTCCGAGGCGGCGGTGCCCGCTCACAAGTCTTCCGAGGCGGCGGTGCCCGCTCACAAGGTTTCCGAGGCGGCGGTGCCTGCTCACAAGGCTTCCGAAGCGGCGATGCCCGCTCACGATCCTCTCGAGGCGGCGGTGCCCGCTCACAGGGCTTCCGAGGCGGCGGCGGCGGTCCCCGCTCACAGGGCTTCCGTCTCTGCCTCCGTCTCACAAGGCTTCCGAGGCGGCGGTGCACGCCCACAAGGCTTCCGAGGCGGCGGTGCACGCCCACAAGGCTTCCGAGGCGGCGGTGTGCGCCCACAAGGCTTCCGAGGCAGCAGTGTCCGCATGCGAGCTTCCCCGGATGAATCCACCGTGTCCGCCCTGGCCTCCTGTTCTGCCGGCGCCATCCTGGCACCCGTGTCTGCCTCCGTCTCTGGGCCCTCTTCCGCTGCACGTGCCTGGCCCACCATCCCTCCCCCTGTTCCACCTCCCTCCGGACTATTGGGGGTGTTGGTGGAACGTCTGGAAGCCGCTCCTTAAGGGAGGGGTCATTTCACGAGTCCAGGCTCGGCAGTTCTTCCCTGTCGCCACCAGAGGTCACCATCTCCCTTCCTCCCGGACTCATCTACGTAACCACATACACCTGCCACATCACATACACCTGCTTAACCACACACACCTGTACACTTAACACTCCCAGCTGTTCTCCGTTTGCCACAGACTATATAGTCTCCCCTTTCCCACCACTCTGCCTGGTTCGTTAATTGTAATTTGTGATTTGCAAATGCGTGGTTGTTTCATTTCTTGTGCTTTGCTCTGGTCTGGGATACATGCACTGTATTGCCGTCTGGTATCCCAGATCTTTTCTGTTTAGTTTTTTGCCGTGTTGGCTTGTTGTTTTTTTAAATTAAAGAGCACTTCCCTGCACTTGGACCCTGACCTCATCTTTTCGCGGCGCTTCTTCGCCGTGCCATGACAAAAATCATTTAAGCTGGTGGTTATTAAGCCTCTTATTAAGAAACCACAACTAGATTCTAACGAACTGGCAAATTACAGACCCATTTCAAATCTTCCGTTTATGTCTAAAATTTTAGAAAAAGTTGTGTCTGCTCAATTGTGTTCCTACTTGCAAAAAAAATTATCTCTATGAAGGATTTCAGTCAGGTTTCAGGCCTCACCATAGCATAGAAACTGCACTTGTTAAAATTACAAATGACTTGCTTCTTGCTTCAGACCAAGGCTGTATCTCATTGCTAGTATTACTTGATCTTAGTGCTGCGTTCGAGACTATAGACCATGACACACTCATAGATCGATTACAAAACTATACTGGTATTCAAGGGCAGGCTTTAAGATGGTTTAGATCCTACCTGTCCGATCGCTACCACTTTGTTCATTTAAATGGGGAGTCATCTCAATTATGACCAGTAAAGTATGGAGTACCACAAGGATCTGTCCTAGGTCTTCTGCTATTTTCAATATACATGTTACCTCTTGGTAATATTATTAGAAAATACGGGATTAGTTTTCATTGTTATGCTGATGATACTCAACTATATATCTCAACAAGACCAGATGAAACTTCTCAACTATCTAAGCTAATAGACTGTGTAAAATTTTTTTTTGGATAATTGGATGACCAATAATTTCCTCCTATTAAATTCAGATAAGACAGAGATATTACTTATTGGACCAAAAAACAGTACACAGAATCTCTTGGAATACAATTTGCAACTAGACGGATGCGCCGTCAGATCCTCTGAAGTCAAAAATCTGGGTGTTATATTAGACAGCAACTTGTCCTTTGAAAATCATATTTCCCAAGTTACAAAAACAGCATTCTTCCATCTTAGAAACATTGCCAAGCTTCGAAACATGCTACCTGTTTCTGATGCAGAAAAGCTAGTTCATGCATTCGTGACCTCTAGACTGGACTATTGTAATGCACTGCTAGTTGGTTGTCCTGCATCTTCAATAAACAAGTTACAGATAGTCCAAAATGCAGCGGCTAGAGTTCTTACCAGGTCAAGAAAATATGATCATATTACCCCAATTTTACAGTCTCTGCACTGGCTACCTATTAAGTTCTGTATCATTTACAAAATATTATTACTTGCCTATTAGGCCCTAAATGGTTTAGCTCCTGCGTACCTAACTCGTCTTCTACCACGCTATAATCCAACCCGCTCCCTAAGGTCGCAAAACTCTGTTTTATTGGTAGTACCTAGGATAGCAAAGTCCACTAAAGGAGGTAGAGCTTTTTCACATTTGGCTCCCAAATTCTGGAATAGCCTTCCTGATAACGTTCGGGGTTCAGACACTCTCTCTGTTTAAATCTAGATTAAAGACACATCTCTTTAGCCAAGCATTCACATAATGCATCTTATAATCTTGTACTGCAGTTATATCTGATCAAATGTACATTTGTATTATTCTTTAGCTTGGGTTGAACAAATCATTTTTGCTAATTATGTCTCTATTTGTTTCTCTGTTTCTGCCTCGGGATTAACATCCTGTTATTAAAAGACGAGTGTTTGTGTATGTTAACACAAACCATGATTACCCACAATCCACTGCAGCCGCTGAACTCCTGTTCAGAGCTCAGTTAATGGAGCAGTCATGTCAATCTGAGTCACCTCACACTGAACGAATGCTATATTTACACACACTGCAGCTGCCAGCCATCTCCACATGGAGCATACACCTGCTCAATCTCATCTGAAGTGGCTGTCATTCAGACTATTCTCCCCTACATCTAGTGTTTACATGTCAGGGACTTTGCAGAACTATCTGAGACAGGATCTACATGTCAGTCTGAATTACAATATCAAGTTCTCACAAGTGAAATGAGGGATTAATTATTATTTTTTTTAATTATACAAGTGATAAATCATAGTGAAATGGGGTGGGGGTGGGGAAATAACCCATGACATTTCACTTTCAAAACAATCCTGCAAAATTTAAAATAGTTGGTTACACTTTATTTCGATAGTCCACTTTAGACATTCTAATAACCATAAGTAACTTTGTAACTACATGTCAACTAATTCTCATTAATTTGCAACTACATGTCTACTAACTCTCAGTAGGGTAGGTTTAGGGTTAGTAGAATAAGTTGACATATACTTGCAAAGTTTATCATACTCTGTATGTTGCATGTTGTGGACCCATCAGAATAAAGTGTTAGAAGATATTAAGCAGACAGTCTACTGATTCTCTAATGACTGCTAGTCGACATGTAGTTGCAAAGTTACTTACTGTTAGTAGAATGTCTAAAGTGGACTATCGAAATAAAGTGTTACCAAATATTTTGGTATTTGAAATATTACATGGTGGAAGACTGTAGAAAATATTGGCACCAATAGTTATTGTAAAACATTTCTATGTTGTGCTGCTCAAAGCATATTTGTTATATGTGGTCAATGCTGAGTCTGAATATTTGTAAATACTATATTTTTATAAATATTTGTTGAGAGTGTTTCTTCTCCTTACATACCCCTATTTTTCTTTGCATTATTATGTCAATTCCAGCACCCCTCTGCACTATTCATAACAAAAGCATTATTGTATACGAGACCCGTGTGAGCTTATCACGTCCCCTTTGACCCTGACCCTCATGATAGTGTGACTTTAGCACTGAAATACGTTTCGGGCCGCTGTACAAATTCTTTAAGTTAGTGAGTGAGAGTGACTCACCGTGGTGTACTTGCCCAGCTGGCAGAGTGAGGGAAACGTCTCTTGGTGAGCTTTCCGTATCTTCTCGATGATGGTCTCTAGTTCTACTGTCAGCACATAACTCTCGGCCAACTCCTGCTTTGGAATCTCTTTTTTTTTCTTATTCCTGTCATTCCGGACAGCTGAAAATGCAAAACAAAATCAAGGGAGGTCACTAATACTTTTTGGTCTGTTTATATTTCAGTGATAATATTCATTCATATATATATATATATACAGAGTTGAACCAAAAATTATTCAGACACCAGATATAATTCAGATTTTTTTTTTTTTAACTAAACTGTGACATATTATACCCCAAAAAATCTTCATACAGTGAGTAGTAAAATTTATATAAATTTGGGACCAAAATTATTCAGACCTAACCATGTTTTGCTTAAGTGTTTTTTTTTTTATTGTTAATGCAAACTTTTTACAGCACAGACTGAACAAAATGAAGCATTGCTAGGTAATTGGTTGACCTAAAGCGGTATTATTTAATTGTGTACTTAAATTTAATAGCTGACAGCTATCCAACCAAATTCATAACATACCTTTCTATCAAAGTTATCTGACATTATCAAGATGAATTTCTTCTGACACAGTTTAACTCTGAGTTCTTGTCATATTTTATTACCATTTTCTAAACTATAACAAATAAACTGTGATAATGTGAGAAATGTTGAAGGTGTCTGTGGTGAGTGGGGCGGGGCCGAGAGCCGTGGGAACGGAGCGAGGTCGGTGGAGTTAATGATAATGAGCGACACCTGCGACACTCACCGGTCTCGAGTCCCACGGAGGAGCTCCGGAAGGATAAAAGGAGGAGTGACGACAGTGGAAGACGAGAGAGGACCAGGCCTGGATTTTATTTTGTGTTTTGTGTGCGGCAGTCGTCCGTGAGGGGCTGCCGCTTTACTTTCGTGTTTGTTTATTTTGTTATTAAATTCTTTAAATGTTTGCCGGTTCCCGCCTCCTTCTTCCCGACCTACGAACGTTGTTACATTGTCTGATTAAATTTTGGTTTGACTATATGTATATACTGTATATAAAGCAATTCTACAACCAACTAACTTGATGATTTCTTCAGATGTGGCCATAATGAGGTATCATAACTATGCTGCCTACTGCATATTTTGCCCATATGTCTTTATGCCAGCAGTATACTTATGATACTTTATTAAAATGCTGCCTAGGATGTTGCTAGCTAGATTTATGGAAAAGAGCTAAAATGTATAAAATAAGATACACAGTACACAAATTATTTTATTAAAATGCCTCACCTTTATTAATAGGGCAAACTTTCAGCAAAAGTTTTGTTTTATTTATTATTATTATTATTATTATTATTATTATGTAGTCATTTAGCAGACGCTTTTATCAGAATCAGAATCAGCTTTATTGCCAGGTACGTTTGCACATACAAGGAATTTGTTTTAGTGACAGTAGCTCCACAGTGCGACAGAATGACAGCAACAGCACAGGATACAGATTGTAAAAAAAAATTAATAAATAAAATAAAAATAAAATATATAAGGTACATATATACAAAAATGTAAAATGTGCCAAATAGCACAAACACAATATACAAAATAGACAATTCAGTATGTTAGGTGCAAATTTGAAATGTAATAAATATGTGTGTAAAATAAACATAAAAATATGATAGTGTTGTGTGTTTCATGTTTATTGTTAAGAGTTCAAGTGTTCATGAGATGGATTGCCTGAGGGAAGAAACTGTTCCTATGTCTGGTCGTTCTGGTGCTCAGAGCTCTGTAGCGTCGACCAGACGGCAACAGTTCAAAGAGGGAGTGTGCTTGGTGTGAGGGGTCCAGAGTGATTTTACCAGCCCTTTTGCTCACTCTGGATAAGAACAGTACTTGGAGAGTACCATTGTACCAATGATTCGCTCAGCAGTCCGGACTACCCTCTGTAGTCTTCTGAGGTCAGATTTGGTAGCTGAGCTGAACCAGACAGTTATTAAAGTGCAGAGGATGGATTCAATGATGGCAGAGTAGAACTGTTTCAGCAAGTCCTGTGGCAGATTGAACTTCCTCAGCTGGCGAAGGAAGTACAACCTCTGCTGGGCCTTTTTCACAATAGAGTCAATGTGAATGTCCCACTTCAGGTCCAGAGAAATTGTGGTGCCCAGGAATCTGAATGACTCCACTGCAGCCACAGTGCTGTTCATGATGGTGAGTGGGAGGAGAGCAGGGGGGTTTCTCCTGAAGTCCACGATCATCTCCACAGTTTTGAGCATGTTGAGCTCCAGGTTGTTAAGACTGCACCAGACAGCCAGCTCCTTAACCTACTGTCTGTAAGCAGACTCGTCACCATCCTGAATGAGGCCGATCAGTGTGATGTCGTCTGCAAACTTCAGGAGCTTGACAGAGGTGTCTTTAGATGTGCAGTCATTGGTGTAGAGGGAGAAGAGCATTGGGGAGAGAACGCTGCCCTGAGGAGCTCTAGTGCTGATGGTGCGGGTGCTGGATGAAAATTTTCCCAGCCTCACTAGCTGCTGCTGTCAGACGGAGGTGGGGACGGACAGCTGAGTTAGTTTGGGCAGGAGGAGGTCTGGAATGATAGTGTTAAAGGTCGAGCTGAAGTCCATAAACAGGATCCTCACATGAGTCCCTGGTCTGTCTAGGTGTTGCAGTGTGTAATGAAGTCCCATGTTGACTGCATTATCCACAGACCTGTTTGCTCTGTAGGCAAACTGCAGGGGGTCCAGTGATGTCCTTCAGATAAACCAAAACCAGTTTTTCAAATGACTTCATGACCACAGACGTTAGAGCCACAGGTCTGTAGTCGTTAAGTCCTGTAATCTTGGGTTTCTTTGGGATTATGGTGGAGTATTTGAAGCATGAGGGGACTTCACACAGTTCCAGTGATCTGTTGAAGATCTGTGTGAAGATGGGGGCCAGCTGGTCAGCACAGCATTTCAGACAGGCTGGTGTCACACCGTCTGGGCCTGGTGCCTTCCTTCTCTTGTTCTTTTTGAAGACCTGGAGCACGTCATCTTCTCTTATCTGCAGTTCAGGTTTGGGGGAGAGGGGGGTTGCAGGAGGTGTGAATGGTGTTTTTTCAAACCTACAATAGAACTCATTAAGATCGTCTACCAGTTGTTGATTCTCCACAGTGCTGGGGGATGGTGTCTTGTAATTGGTGATGTCTTTCAGACCTTTCCACACTGAAGCCGTGTCACTGGAAGAGAATTGGATCCTTAACTTATCGAAATAATTCCTCTTTGCCACTCTGATCTCCTTTTCCAGTGTGTATTTGGCCTGTTTATACAAGACTCTGTCCCCATTCCTGTAAGCATCTTCTTTGGCCTGACAGAGCGGTCTGAGTTTAGCAGTGAACCATGGTTTGTCGTTGTTATAATTTAGATGAGTCCTGGTAGGAATGCACATATCCTCACAGAAACTGATATAGGATGTTACAGTCTCTGTGAGCTCATCCAGATCATCAGCAGCTTCAAAAACACTTCAATCAGTAAGGTTGAGACAGGCTTGTAAAACCCGCTCTGTCTCATTAGTCCATCTCTTTACAGTCCTTAATACAGGTTTAACCGATTTAAGTTTTTGCCTGTAGATTGGAATAAGATGAACCAAACAGTGATCAGAGAGTCCTAAAGCTGCTCGTGGAACAGAATGATATGTTTTCCTTTATCGCTGTGTAACAGTGATCCAATATATTACTGTCTCTGGTGGGACATGTAAAATGCTGTCTGTATTTTGGCAGTTCGCGGGAGAGATTTGCTTTATTAAAGTCCCCGAGAATGATTTAAAACAGATAAAGAAGAATGATAAATTTATTTATAATAATAATAATGATATTTAGTTATTCATTGAAGACTCAATGAAAATCTACACCTACTGTACATGGGAAATGACAGTATATGAAACATGAGCATTACAGGGATTTAAAAGAGAAAAATAAACTCTTCAGTAATAGTTGTCAACCTCACTATTGTTATACTGTGTCAGCACATAGTCACATAATATCAGCAATGGAACATTCTTGCAGAATCGAACAGAAATGGTCTGCGCAGTTATAAATATGCTTCAATCCAAAGACTTCAGTAGGCTGATCCCCACTTCAAAAGAAGCATCTCTGTCAATGAAAGTGCAGCGTTTGGTCACGTCACATCATATTAGAGGCGTATTATGAGACAGCCTTGATCTAGCCGAGGCGTTAAAGCTTCTATCTGTTAACACTGTGTATAAATTCAATGCCACGCCAGAAACAGTGCAAGTGAATGTTGTTGGACTGTAGCGGGATATTCAGTCAGTGTTGGAAAGGTTACTTTGGAAAAGTAATAGGATACAGATTACAAGTTACCCCATTTAAAATATAATAGGTAGTGTAACTATTTCAATTACTTTATTGTAATTGATTACTTTACTTTTTGATTGCTTTTCCAAATTTCTAATGAATGTTGTCAATTGTTAATCATTCTGAAACATTTAAAGCAGGCAGGGTTAACATTACAGTAGGACTCAACACTGATTACTGTCAGACTTCTCAAAATCCTTCTTCGCTTGAATTAAAATTATAATAATTTAATTTTAAAGCACAGCCACCATGAAATCAGAAACCATTCTGAAATTAAATACAGATTTAAAATCAAAACAAGAAATAGTTTAATAGCTATGGTACTTTTTTAAATCGAATCTTTGCATAGCTATGACAAGAATCACTGGCATCTAACAATGCCTTGGAAAAAACAGTTAATCTTAAAAAACAAAGCACATACATCAACCCTATTCTGTCCTATTCTCTGTCCTAAACTCCTGAAACATTGGTGTCTCATATTTTAAAGCAGTCAATGCAATTTGGAAAATAAATCAATCAAATCTGTATGTGTGAAAATATTCAGATGTAACCCACTTTGTATTCTTTAACATTTTCACAAGTAACTGTAATTTAATTACACATTTTGTCTCTGTAACAAATTTTGTAATTAAATTACGTAATTCTGTTACATGTAACTAGTTAATCCCCAACACTGTTTACAGTGATGTTGCCCATATTTCCTTAGTACTGGGTCAATTCAAGTTCAACAATTCAACTGTGCCATGGGAAAACTGATGTACCCCTAATGTGTATAACAATTATTGTCCCTTAAACATTTTTTAAAAAATTATACCTTTTTTAAAGAACAAATGGCTTTTAATGAGAATGACGTATAGCACAAATATTGTATTCATACTCCTCTAACATATCCAATACTGTAGCGTTCTTTTGCGCTAAACCAAAGACTCCTACAGCAATATGGGAACGTAACAAATACTGTGGCTTCCATCCCGTCGGCACAGCATCAAACCGCATCTGCAGATGTATGTCAAGGTCGATGAAGCACACTGCTCTATTATTCAGCTACAAGCTGGAGCCCAGTCATCGGCCAGCATTATTAATACAGAAGAGGCTGATGAAGTTCGCACTGCTGCATGAGATCATTAAGGAGAAAACACCTGGTGTTGTGGAGGGCCATCTGGGGACCGTCCTGTTTCATTAAGCCTCGGAGGGGCTCATCTTTGAAGCTGCTCTCTGCAGGAGAGGAGTCTCAGACAATACCCCCAATCAAGGCAAAGATCTTTATCAACAACGCCAACCCTAAATCAGACCTCTGCAAACAATCCCGATGAAATTCAAAGCAAGTTCGGTTGGTCGCTGTTGTTACTGCAGTCCCCCAGAGAGACTGTAGCAGCCATGGCTGATAATGAAACCGATACCAATTTTCTCATACATATGCACTAGCAAAATGCACATCCTTTTCATATTTAAAAAGCAAAGGTCCTTAAAAAGATTTTTATTAGATGAGATTTATTTATAAGGGCTCTAACAAGTACTGACCTAATTAAAACAAATTATTCAAATGGTCCTTTAAATAGGAAGATCGTTGCATTGTTAAAAGTATAAAAAAAGTGCAGACTCATATAATTGTATACAGTGGATTCGGAAAGTATTCAGACCCTTCATTTTTAGGTTATATTGCAGCCTTCTGCTAAAATGCTTTCAATTATTATTATTATTATTATTTATTTTATTTTTTTTGTCTACACTCCATACTCCACTCCAAAACCAGACTTTAAGAAAGAAACTGACACTGGAAAATGTATTAAACTTCTTTGCAATGACATTTTAACATTTAACTCCACTGATCTATAGTAGAGAACTTGATTGCTCATAACATCATAACAAGTGAAGATCATCTGATTTTAATTAGTAAACTTGGTAACACTTTATTTTATGGGCCAATTCTCACTATTAAAAACCATATGAATTTTGCTTCAATAAACTCCTAATTAGCTTCTTATTGATAGTTAGTAAGGTAGTTGTTAAGTTTAGCTATTGGGTAGGATAAGGGAATATGGTCATGCAGAATATGTGTTGTATAAGAACTAATAAACAGTACTAATATTATGTTCATAATAGGCATGCTAATAAGCAACTAGATAAGAGTGAGAATTGGCCCCTATACTAAAGTGGGTTACACTTTATTTTAAGGTGTCCTTGTTACTGTCACGGTGCACACACGAGGGAGGAACCAGGAACACGCAGACGAGGATATAAACTCAAATAACACTTTACTGACATCAAAGCAGGGCAAGACAAGGCAAGGCAAGGCAGGGTAAGACACAGACATCCAACACCGGGGATAACGAGTAGACCAGACGAAGTTTAACTGAACAGACAGGACTAATATACACACGCAAATCATAGATAATGAGACGAACACGGCTAGACAAGAATTAACTAATGATATGACAGGAAACAAACCAAATATGGGCACAAGAGGCAGGAACACATGACACACACACCACAGTTCCCTGACAGTTCATTCTACATTTAAGTATTGAGTAATATTAATTAACTACATGTACTTACTATTGTCAGACCTCTGTTGTGTGTGTCTTGTGTTTCCACATGCTCCCTGTGTTTCCGTGCCCATATTTGGTTTGTTTCCTGTCCTTGTCTGATGTGATTAGTAGTTTATTCTGTTCCAGGTGTGTTTGAGTTAATTATCCTGTGTAGTTATAGTCCTGTCTGTTCTGTGTTATTTCGTCTGGTCTACTCGTTACCCCCGGTGTTTGATGTCTGTGAGTTTGCCTTGTCCTGCCCTGTCTCCAGTAAAGTCTGTTATTTGAGTTACATCCTCATCTCCGTGTTCCTCGTTCCTCCCTGCTGTGTGCACCGTGACAACTATATGGTTAGGGTTAGGATTAAGGTTTGGTTTAGGGTTACTTGCATGTAATTATGCATAATTTATTGTTATTATAACAGTATGTACATGTAACGAGTAACAAGGACACCTTAAAATAAAATGTTACCCTAAAGTGTTAATGTAAACTTGACATAACAAGTCACCGTTTGTCATTCATATTTATTATAGTAGTGAACACCAGATCAGAAGATGTGTGAGACTCCTCAACACATGTATTAAAAATGTCAAAGTGTTTACTGAACTTGCTTACTCCACTTACTTACCCTTAAACATACCCAGGTATGTCACATCATAGGTGCCGATTTATGTTTCTGCCGGTGGGTGCTCAACCACCCACCAAACGTAAAGTAAAAAAAAATATATATATTATTTATAACACATTTTCACCGCAAGAGCAACAAAATTTGCAACAAATGTAATATTTTCTAATATTTAATTCTCATTACTCAGTATTAATTATACTGGGTGTTAGTTTTTTTTATAGAGTTTACTCCGTTGGATGGTGCATTTACTACAAACAAAATATTATAATAATATTTTTATTTATTATTATAATAATATATATAATTATTTATTTAGTAACAAAATATATTTTGGTCAAATTTATTTTTATTTTTTTATGACCACTTAGCCTGCTCGAATCATGCCCTCAGTTTTTTTTGTGTGTTCACATACCAATTGCCATGAAAGTCACAGGGTTTCGTACCATTCTGGTGAAGCTATGATTTTTGAAAATTCAAAATGTTAAATTCTCCAGTCAGAAATAACCGAAGACCGCACAATGGTTAACTGAAAATGGAGTGTTTAATCTTGTCATTTTACATTACTGACACACTATTTTTCTATTTTGATATTGGAAAGTTGCTTTGACACAATCTGTATTGATAAAGGTGACTTGACTTGACCAAATAGGCCTGTTTACAGTAAGCACTTATTAGCGCGTACACAGGACAAAGTTTGAGGGCAGACACATAATATCTGAGCGAGTGCAGAGCTATGATCACTATATAACGTTATATGGGAGAACAAGCCTGCTGCAAGTCGAGAGATTCATGCTGGCACCCTCTCGTATTACAATAATGAACTCTCAACATTTGCCATTAAAATAACTCCAAAACTACCTCAAATGAATACCCCCCAGGATGGAGACGGTCTGTGTGATGAAAACTGGAATCTGGACAGGAAGTTTGAATTTAAGCATCTTTGCTTCCATCTGGACATTCCATTTGATGAGACGTCATGGGGAGGGGAAAACTCTCTCTTCATTAATTGTTTTTTTTTAGTTGTATGATTTTGTTATTGCTTTACATTCATCTATATTTATTCCTGGGTTGACGTTTGTTTATTTATTTGATCTTGTTTTAATTTTGTAATGTCATATGTTAGGTGTGAAGTGTTTGTCTCCCCTCTTGTGTTATGATGGGCCTGTCCTTTCCTTTAAAAGCTGATGCTTTGTTCCCTGTGTTAGGTCAGTTTGGTTCTGTTAGTTTGCTTTGAATGTTTGTTGTTTTGACCTCATTATTTCCCTTATGTTAATTTATGTTAACTGATCGTTTGTTTGGGTTCAATTAAACCTTCATTTGGAATCTTCATATCCCACAAGTTGAGATCTTTAACCACCTTACCACAGCATTTCTTCTAGGTTCAGCTGTTATTTCTGATTATTCTGATATTTGTCTTTCTCTTTCACCTGGTGTCATGGTGTCCTTCAGAGCACAATCGTGTGTGTTGTGGTATTATTAATGAGACATGACCAGCACACTCTCTCACTCTAGCAGTGCGGCTGGCCATCTGTGCATGTCCAGTATTGTGGTGACCTTACAGATGCAGCAGCAAATAACTGCAATATTTCTGAAACCCAGAATGCATTGCTGTGGAGAGTTGAGTGTCATGTTTATGTTCTGTTCCATTTGACTCTTATTTTAATATGTATTTCTATTTCCTTTAGGCTCTGGGTTTCCACTGTTTAGTCTCTCTGTTTCGCTCTCTTGTTTAGTTGGCTCATTTTCCTGTGTATTTAATTCCTTGTGTTTTCAGTTCAGTTTGTTTGTTTTGTTTCCCTTTATTAAAGTTAAACGGCTGCAGACAGATCCTTTTCTCACTTTGTTTGAACCCGCTGTGACACTGAGGTCCAAGCAAGGTTATTACATTTTTTAATTAGTCTTATTTTAATACCATTTCAGGATTACTCTACATTGGAATGTAGCTTTAGTCAGTTTTAATTGTTTAGTTGTGGTAATTATGGTGAAGAAGTCAGTCGAGGATTGCGTGCAGCCAGTGCGACTGATCAAGCATCGGTGTAATGATGATGGTGGTCGGGGAAAGATAAAGCGCTGGCCATCTCCTCATGGATCTAAACGCGAACAGCTGGAGTTCTGCTGCTCAAGTGCTCTGTGTATCAGTCTATCTTTCAGCTGTGAAATGCTACAGATAATCTCAGTGAGGTCATTACAGGCTCTTGACGGCTGCTAATACTAGCGGTGTAAATCTGCAGCCTGTCTCCAAGACAGAGAGAGTAAAATAACAAGGTGGGAGGGAGATTATGAGCTAATGGCTTGACTGTTACTCAGCTTCAGAAGTGTCTCGCTCCTTGACAGTTATACAGTCTTACAGGCCTATTCACATCAAGAGAGGTGCAGCAATGTGAATCTCCAATAAAAATGATGATGATTAATTCAACTAAATTAATGAAAAACATTACTACATAATTTATAACTATATGGATGTGCCTGAAGCTGAATCCAGTACCTTATTCAGAAAGGCACGGAGAATATTTCAAAATGATTTCATACTAACGAACAGAAAACCAACAAGCCACAGCATGAATGCAATGAATACTGTTTATTCTGTTTATAATCTCTTCAAAATGTGTTAATAAGAGCAATGTGTTGTTGACCATTTAGACACTATGCGTTTTGTTTTACTGATGTATAAAACAGCAAAGTAGTTCAGAAATATAATGTTTAGCTTGTTTTAAAATGTAGCTACAAATCCAGTGTTGCTTCACACAAAATAAGTATTGCAGTGCAATTCCATTAATCAAAATGAATAACCGTGATTACAATTTCAAGGGAACATTATTGATAATTTAGGTGAAGTTTTGGTACAATAATTTGGTGCTTAAAATATTTCATTTGAATGAACTTAATACATCTGCTAAGATCGACTTATTCATTTTGCACACTGTCAATGCAACATATTTGTTTTTAACAAAGAGCTTTTTTATTCTCTTTTCCAATGCACAGCAAACAAAACTTGCAAATCCAAAAAGAGTCGTGTTTAGGTCATGTGCCGGAGATGCTGCTGTTGCATAAAACTACGACTTGGTGGCACTATTTTGCTAAGTGACAGTGAATAGCAGAGGAATAAGAATAAACATGAGAATAATACTAAAAAAAATGGTATATCACCATCCTGATATGCAAATAGAATATTATACTACTTTGTGTATGTGCTCTGTCTACTTTTACTGTCAAAGTGTGAAATTGTATTTTTTTTCAGCCAGTCTGCCATATTTTTTCATGCAAAAATTTGAATTTTTGTATCCAATTTTTGTGTTGGTACGACCAGGCCTTAAATTCAACAGCTTCAGTGAGACTACAAACGGTAAGTTAAAGAGCAAAAAATGGAGGGCCAACCGTGATATTGCTGCATTTGTCACTCTTTTGTTCAGAAGAAGAGCGTGAAATAGAATCACCTCTTTTTCCTGCAGCAAATGGAGTGTGAAGTCGACTTGAACCATAAGCGCTGATGCAATCAAACAATGGTAATAATGTGTAAAATGCAAAGAGCTTCAGATGGTTTGAACGGCGGTGTTTGGAATCTAAAGCAATAATGCGTACAACATGCCACGGTGGTACATTTGCGGTGCGACTCCTGAAAGAAGTGAATCACTGAAGTCCTGCTGAGCTGCAACATTTTAATCCTGTTTTTGCCCATTTTTCAACTGAACACATACATTAATTAAATACCCAATCAATGGGACAATGATGCATCTCTAAGAAATCATCACAGACAGATTATTTTGAGGAACTCACTGCATGGAGTGTATTATTCAGGTTCAAATAATCACTTTTATTTATTTTTTCATAACCTCAGAGCACAATTATTGCACAAATTTTGCACTTTTGTTATGTTCTTAGTTATGTTAAATGGTTAAATGATTGGAGGAATATTTTTTAAATTTAACCAATCTATTGACTTTGTTGCAATGGTTTTGAGTGGGACCTTGAGCTTTGCTTCAAACCATCCATCACAATTTAACATGAATAACTAAAATACCTCTAGGAACTCTAGAGGAGACTGATGTGGTCTTATTCTCAGGAGTAACATTTGAAAAGCAAGAGATGTCTTCCATTTTAAAGATATCTCAGTTGTTGTTTTTATATTTTAATGTCACAATGAGACAGTTCCCAATTAGGATTACATAGCTGTTTTTAAGACCTATTTATAATAAATGCACAAATAAAATATTGGTTTCATTGGTGAGTCATATGGAATACGGGACAGTGCACAAAACAGAGCTATCAATATATCTCATCTCTAGGGCTGCCCCGACTAAAGATTTTTCTAGTAGTCAACTAATCACATATTTATATTTATTTAAATAATTACCTCATGGAGCAGTTGCTAACAATTGGTCCATCATGGACACAGATTTTTTTTTTTCTTCCCGTGGCTAACCAATTTATTTTATTATTTTATTCAACTAAGATTATTTTGTCAGAGATGAGTAGGGCAGCCCTACAAAACTGCTGAAACTTCGCATTAGTTGATTTATACTGGGTATAAAAAGGCCAAACAATTAAAGCCCTGATATGAATCTGCCATGATATTGCTCATTGTGATTCAGTGACCAAAACTAATATACACAATTTTAAGGGATAGTTCACCCAAAAATGACAGTTCTGTCATTAATCACTCACCCTCGTGTTGTTTCAAACTTGTAAGACATTTGTTTATCTTCACAAATTACACAAATTAGGATATTGTTGATGAAATCTGAGAGCTTTCTGACCCTCCATAGACAGCAACGCAACTAAAACGCTACTTTCATGAACATGAGGCAGAGACAGGGAAGAGAAGCAATTGTTGTATAAAGTCATTATATTTGTTTTCTTTGCGCACAAACAGTATTCTCGTAGTTTCGTAAAATTACAGTTGAACCACTGGTGTCAAATGAACTATTTTAACGATGTCCTTACTACTGTTTTGGCCTTTGAATGTTTCAGTTGTGTTGCTGTCTATGGAGGGTCAGAAAACTATTTAATCTTAATTTGTATTCCGAAGATGAATGAAGGTCTTTCAGGGTTGGAACGACATGAGCGTGAGTAAATAATGACAGAATTTTCAGTTTTGGGTGAACTATCCCTTTAAAAGCTTATAGACAGGCGTGTAAAGATGTATCTGTTCACAGGACAAAATCCTTAGCTGGAGCATATGTGTGTGTGTAGGATGAAGGTTTATAACACTCACACTCTTTGGACATCCCCACAGCGAAGCACTTCTGCAGCCGGCAGTATTGACAGCGATTCCGAGTCACCTTGTTGATAATGCAGTTCTTCTCCCTGTGGCATGTGTACACCATGTTCTTCTGGATACTTCTGCGGAAAAAACCCTGTGGAGAGAGATCATCTTAATTTTGCAATCCAGAACTTGTTATGGGTCTCCCCTTTTGAAAATCTGGTTGATAAAGGAAGCTAGATAGGATGCACACCAGCATTCAGCATACAGTGGTTACCAGCACTGCTGGTCTTTTTAACAGCACATGTCTCACAATGTAAAGTATTTTACATTGGCTGTAGCTTTCAATTTATGGTTTTTGAGTATTTCTAATGAACTGGTCTCCATTTGTCTCCATTTCCATTTGACGTGAAGCAGATTAAATTCATGCTGGTCAGACGAAGTCTGAAAGAGACACATATAGGATTACTCAATAAACCCTGTTCTTTGTTACAATTGCTTTGTCTCATGCTTTCAAATCTTTCACGGCTTCCTCTGTCAACCTCTTGGCTGACAATCCTGGATATGAGACAAAATACAGTTGTCACGGTTCATAGAATCACTGTCTCAGCCTGTTTGTCTGTTTTGGTGTGTGTGTGTGGTTGAGTGGGTGTGGCCAGCTCGTGATTACGGGCTGAGCGGCTCCGGCTGTTACTCATCACTGGGGACTATTTAAGATCGGCTAACGCATCTCTCACTGTCAGATCCTCAGAGTTTCACTGTGTTCCTGTGTTGCTTCTCGTTGTTCCTGGAGTGTTCCTGTTTCTGTCCTGTCTTCGGAGGATTCTACAGCTGGACTGGCTGCCCATTGCGTCCCTGCGTCAGTCTCCAATCTACGCTGTGCACGAGCTTCGTGGCTTATTGTGACTCTGTTCTTCCCTATAATAAACTGTGATTATCCACTATTGAATCCTTCAATTGATTTCCCCACCGCCTGTTTCCCCAGCTCCTCTTAACATCACGACTCAACGTGAGCCGCGGCTGCCGACACGAGGGACATACAACGGTGAGCCCAATCTATGTCGAGCTTTTCTCGTAAAATGCTCAGTTTTTTTCTCTGCAGCCGCAGACTTTCCCCACGGAGGAGTCCAAGGTGGCGTTAGTTCTCACCTTGCTGTCTGGAAAGGCAGCTTTATGGGGAATGGCGGTGTGGGAGAATCGTCATTCATTCTGGAGAGATGAAGAGGGTCTTCGATCGCGCGATAGTTGGACGTGAGGCGGTGCGCAGACTGGCTGATCTCCGTCAGGGTGAAAGATCTGTCTCTGATTTCTCCATCGAGTTCCGAACACTGGGGGCCGAGTGCAAGTGGAACGAGGAGGCGCAGTGGGACATGTTCCTGCATGGGTTGGATGACCGAGTTCAGAGGGAGATATCCGTGGTGGAGTTGCCCACGGGCTTGGATGAACTGATTGACTTAGCTCTTCGTGTAGATTCGTGGTTGCAACAACGTAACCAGCGAGCTCTACGTCAACTGTTACCAGTATTTCCCGATGATTCTCCTGTTGAATCTGGACGCACGGTCAACCAATTGTCCAGCAGCAAACCCATGCAGGTTGGTAGAGCTCGGCTTTCCCGGGAGGAGAGAGAGCGTCGACGAGTTAGAGGGTTGTGTTTATACTGTGGTGTGTCGGGGCACTTCTTGGCAGGGTGACCGGTAAAAGCACAAGCCCGACAGTAGGACTGAGGTTACTGTCGGGTGGGGTATCATTCAACCAATCCTCAACCACCACGCTTCTCTCGGTAAGACTGCAATGGGGTGAATCTAACGTGCCCATGGAGTATCTCGACCTGAAGGAAGTGTTCAGTAAGTCCAGAGCTGCTTCTCTTCCTCCTCATCGTCCCTATGACTGTGCCATAGATCTAGTTCCAGGTACTTCTCCGCCTAAGGGCAGGTTATACTCGCTTTCGCTTCCTGAAAGGGAGGCCATGGAGAAATATATTTTCTCCATGGGTTCATTGAACCCTTCATTCGGGTTCATTCGCCCTTCTTCTCCAGCGGGGGCAGGATTTTTCTTTGTCGCGAAGAAGGATGGCTCTCTGCGACCTTGTATTGATTACCGGGGCTTGAACAACATCACGGTAAAGAATATATATCCTTTGCCATTGATGTCTTCTGCGTTCGAGAGGTTGCAGGGAGCATCTGTCTTCATCAAATTAGATTTACGTAACGCCTATCATTTGGTTCGCATAAGGGAGGGAGATGAGTGGAAAACTGCCTTTAATACCCCCAGGGGGCACTTTGAGTATCGGGTCATGCCATTTGGGTTATCCAACTGTCCCGCAGTTTTCCAAGCACTCGTCAATGACGTGATGAGAGACATGGTAGATCAGTTCATATGTTTACCTGGATGACATATTGATTTTTTTCTTCGTCTCTCCAGGAACACGTGCAGCACGTCAGGCGAGTGCTCCAGAGGCTGCTTGAGAATGGGCTTTTTGTCAAGGCGGAGAAGTGCGCGTTTCATGCACAGTCGGTTCCCTTTTTAGGGTACATTGTTTCGGTTGAGGGGGTTCGCATGGACCCTGATAAGGTTAAGGCTGTGGTGGATTGGCCAACCCCTGACTCCCGTAAGGCCCTGCAGAGGTTTCTGGGGTTCGCCAATTTCTACCGACGTTTCATTCGTAATTTCAGCCAAGTAGCCGCTCCTCTGACGACCTTGACCTCCCCCAAGACGACGTTCAGGTGGTCCAGTGCAGCTGAGGTTGCATTTGCCAAACTGAAACGCCGCTTCGTTTTGGCGCCCATTCTTATCGGTCCTGATCCCACACGTCAGTTTGTGGTGGAGGTCGACAGTCAGAGGTGGGGGTAGGCGCGGTGCTGTCACAGCGAGCTTCCTCAGACGATAAAGTGCATCCCTGCGCGTTTTTTCTCTCGCCGATTGTCCTCTGCCGAACGTAACTATGACATTAGTAAAGGAGAGTTGTTGGCGGTGAAGTTAGTGTTGGAGGAATGGCGCTACTGGTTAGAGGGGTCGGGGGTACCTTTTGTCGTTTGGACCGATCATAAGAACTTGGAATACATCAGATCCGCTAAACGTCTCAACTCCAGGCAGGCTCGGTGGGCACTTTTTTTCGGTCGTTTTGATTTTTCACTGTCGTACCGCCCGTGCTCCAAGAACGTCGAACCCCATGCTCTGTCTTGTATTTTTGATTTTTCCGAACGCCCGTCGTCTTCCGAGTGCATACTACCTGAGAGACTTTTCGTCTCTACGCTCACATGGGAGATCGAATCGAAGGTTCGCAGAGCCTTAGAGGGGATCACCCCTCCGCCTGGATGCCCACCGAATCGGTTATTCGTGCCGGAGGGGTTACGGTCCAACGTTATTCAGTGGGGCCATGGTTCCAATGTGGCTTGCCATCCTGGAATTGGACACACTAGGTCCCTTCGAGACCCTAGTCCCACATTGCGCTAGATTTCGTGACAGCCCTCCCGCCCTCCCTGGGCAAGACGGTCGTTTTGACTGTAGTGGACCGATTCTCGAAGGCGGCTCATTTCATCGCCTTACCCAAATTACCGTCTGCTAAGGAGACAGCGGTTACTGTCATTGATCACATCTTTCGCATTCATGGCCTCCCGGTGGACGTGGTTTCCGACAGGGGACCCCAGTTTGTATCCAAATTTTGGAAAGAGTTTTGTCGTTTGCTGGGGGCGACTGTTAGTCTGTCCTCTGGTTTTCACCCTCAGAGCAACGGCCAGACAGAGCGGGCTAACCAGGATCTTGAGAGAGTGTTGCGATGTTTGGTTGCGCAGAATCCCACTTCCTGGTGTCAACAACTCTCGTGGGTTGAGTACACACATAACTCGTTACCAGTGTCATCCACGGGCCTCTCGCCATTTGAGTGTAGTCTAGGGTACCAGCCACCTATTTTTCCTAGTCTGGAATCCGAAGTCGCGGTTCCCTCTGCCCACGCCTTCGTCCAGAGGTGCCGTCGCACCTGGATAAGAGCCGAGAGACTCTTCTCCGGGTGGGAGCGCGCACTAAGGCTCAGGCCGATCGCCACCGGTCGAAGCCTCCCGTATACGTCATTGGTCAAAAAGTGTGGCTTTCTTCTAAGAACATTCCACTCTGTTCTGTCTGTAATAAACTTGCTCCTAAATTCATTGGCCCGTTCCCTGTCACCAAGATCCTTAGTCCGGTGGCAGTCCGCCTTAAACTTCCTCCAGCGTACAGGAGAGTTGTGTTTCATGTTTCAAAAATAAAACCCGTATTTTGTTCACCCCTTAATCCGCCTACCCCGGTTCCTCCACCGCCGCGTCTCGTAGACGGGGAACCAACGTATTCGGTCAATCGTATTCTGGACTCGAGGCGGAGGGGACACGGATTCCAGTATTTGGTGGACTGGGAAGGTTACTGTCCGGAGGAGAGAAGTTGGGTTCCGGCCAGGGTCATACTGGATCACTCCCTTATTGACAATTACAATCTACAGGTAAGGAGGAGGGGTACTGTCACGGTTCATAGAATCACTGTCTCAGCCTGCTTGTCTGTTTTGGTGTGTATGTGTGGTTGAGTGGGTGTGGCCAGCTCGTGATTACGGGCTGAGCGGCTCCAGTTGTTACTCATCACTGGGGACTATTTAAGATCAGCTAATGCATCTCTCACTGTCAGACCCTCAGAGCTTCATGGCTTATTGTGACTCTGTTCTTCCCTATAATAAACTGTGATTATCCGCTATTGAATCCTTCTCTTGATTTCATGACAACAGTATGCACTTATTTTGGATGCAAGACAAAATGGCAATGGGATCTAGTAAAGTGACCAGATCCAACAGGTCATTGTATCACCTCAGAACATCCAGGTTAAACCAGTGGACTGTTTTTATGCTACTTTACTCCACATTTTGGAATTTAAAACTTTTCGACCCCATTGATTATTACTATATGGATAAAAAACACCTAAAAGGTTAATCAAATATCGTCTTTGTGTTTCATAGAGGAAAGAAAAGTATAAATATTCAGATAGGCATGAGGTTGAATAAATGAACTCTACATGCATAATCGCAGAAGATTACAGATTGAAACAACGATTTCAAACATAACTCATATGGCCTAATTAAAATAACTAATTAAAAACGGTTTTGATGATTTTGGCAGAGCAATTTGTAGCAGGTCCCTCTTATTGGTCTTGACACAATAAAATCATAACATAGAGAATTAAATATTAGGAAGTATCTAAGTTTTTAGTGAAAATTAATTTGTTATTGCTCTGTGATCAGTACTATTCAGATGATGATCAGTCATGAGAGTGTTCAAACCCTGTGGTTGATGTGTATGCATGTGTGTGCTTCTACGCAAGACAGAATTTCTATTTGCCTTTCTGATGGGGCCTTGCACGTTCATTAGGGTAGAAAGCATGATGGATAATATATTAAACTCTGGAGAATATCGCTCAAAGATCACTCACTCCGATGCTACAGGGGTCCCCTGCTTTACTTCATATAGAAACACTGACATAATCTCCCATCTCTCTGCATTATTCAGCTGGCTAAGAGATTATTCAGTTATTTATGGTGATGTCAGCTCAAAGCATTCCCATGCATGTATCTGTATCTCATTGATGGATGAGATGATTGGCTGTTTATTGTGATGTTCAGCTGGCGTGCTGAGCCCAAGGCTGCTGTGACTTTACCCCTGTGCAGTCAGTTGGTTTCTAAGGTCAAACAGTCTGTGCGTGTTGCACTGCCCTTGAAACAAAGAAAATGTGGTGGTGAGCATGTATTTGTGTGTATAAGATTTACCTGAGAGACAAAACTGCTCAAGATTTTGGTAACACTTTAGAATAGGGAATACTTATTCACTTTTAACTACGACTTTTTCCTCAATAAATTCCTAATTTGCTGCTTATTAATAGTTAGTAAGGTAGTTGTTACGTTTAGGTATTGGGTAGGATTAGGGATGTAGAATAAAGTAATGTAGAATAAGGCATTAATATGTGCTTAATTAGTACTAATAAATGGCTAATATTCTAGTAATATGCATGCTAATATGCAACTAGTTAAGAGACCCTAAAATAAAGTGTTACCTAGACCTTTTTTTAAAGAAATTAATCTTGAGCCTAAAGTAAATATATACTGACATATATTTCACATATAAGCATGAAGCTCATTATTAGTAGTGTTTGTTAAGGCATGTGTCACTATTTACATGTTTAGTTACAATTTACTGTAATTAAATTACAGTTACTTATGAAAATTGTATTGATTTCTTTACAAAATTGCACTGATACCCCTTTTCTACCAAGGCAGTTCCATTGCTGGTTCGGAGCCAGAGCCTAGTTTCAAACCGGTTCTTTGTCTTTCGACACCCAAAGCACCAGCTCCGAACCAGGAAAAGCGGTTCGTAAGTAGCACCAAAACATTGCTGGGCTAGAAGGAAGAACCGCTTGCGTCAGGGGCTGGGGCGGGGTTACCGTGACCAACAAGATGAGAGAAACTTTGGACCACCATATTTGAAATAGCAGCTAAACATGAACACGTTGGATTCGCCGGGTTTGGATGCCGATGTAGGTTCGCAAAGCCATGAACATCAATAACAACGCAACGTCCGCCATTGTTGATAGTTTGTTTAGGCTTGTTCGGGATGGATCAGCGCAGCGCGGACTGGTCGGTGCGAGGTATCGGGGTGCTGCGGGAGCGACTGGAAATCAGATGGCTCTTTATGCTTTTGGATCGCTGTCGCGGTGCTTTAGTGTGTTGTGTGCCGATCCATCGATCTGTCTGCAATGCCAATGCACCTCGAACAAGTGAAGTGACATGCTGCCAAGTATGGTGACCCATACTCGGAATTCGTGCTCTGCATTTAACCCATCCAACGTGCACACACACAGCAGTGAACACACACACACACCGTGAACACACACCCGGAGCAGTGGGCAGCCATTTATGCTGCGGCGCCCGGGGAGCAGTTGGGGGTTCGGTGCCTTGCTCAAGGGCACCTCAGTCGTGGTATTGAGGGTGGAGAGAGCGATGGACATTCACTCCCCCCACCTACAATCCCTGCCGGCCCGAGACTCGAACCCGCAACCTTTGGATTACGAGTCCAACTCTCTAACCATTAAGCCATGACTTCCCCAGGTGCTCGACAAGTGTTTGGCGCTGCCGCGCTAGTGAAACGAAACATGAAATGTATTCAGTGATGTAAGACCTTGCTCTGTATTGGTTCTCTAGCCTGTGGAAAAGCAACCGGTTCTTAAAGGGCTCGCCAGTCGAATCAACTAAGAACCGGCTATAGCACTGGCTCTGAACTAGCACCTGGTTCCTGCTCGTGGAAAGGGGGTATGATTGCAATTCAAGTGATGAAAGATTTTGAGAAGTCTGACAGTAATCAGTGTTGAGTACTACTGTTAGTTTAACCCTGAAATGTTTCAAAATTATTAACAGTTTGTTACAAATTTAGAAAAGTAATCAAATGTAATTAGTTACATTAATAAAGTAATTGAAATATTTACTCTACTTATTAGATTTTAAATAGAGTTACTTGTAATCTGTAACCTATTACATTTCCAGAGTTATCTTCCCAACGCCGACTATTACTTTTGCTTATATAATTTAAAATTCTAATCTTCCGTATTCAATTAATCTTGGACCACTTGTGCTACATAGTGTACATGAATGATACCTCAAATATAATTCGGGTGGACTCTTTTGACTCGAGCCTATAAACAATTAAGTAGCAATCACCCACAATACCAGAGCAGCCATGAAGCAATGCTGTGGCAACTAAAGCCCTATTCGCACGGGATTAGTATTACCTGGTGACCTCCAGTCATTTGTAATAATTGCAGAGGTTGTCTGTGATCTTAATCCCGTGCGAATCGGCCATGTCTGTAATTTGTAAAGTAAAAATTGCCCCGCAAATGACCTACCATATTTCGCCGAACACCGAGGTCCTGTGATAATATTAGTCCCATGCGAATCGGCATCTCTGTGATTTGACCAGAATTTGGCGGGTCGTATATAATTTTTCAAGGTTTTTGTTTTCTGTGCGCCTTTTTATCCATCTTTCGCAAAGAATGGAGTTGCGTTGGAGTGTTTGATAGTATTTTGGTTGCTGTCATATCGCTACACCATACAATTTGCAGAAAGAGAAAGCTGAAAAGGTTTAATGTGTTACAAATAAATCAAGCATAAAGCTTGAGATATTATTTAAACCTGGTGAAATGTAAATGACATGGGGCACAAAACTATATTAGTTTATTTTTTTTATTTTTTTTTTATTAATTTAATTGGACCATAGAACGGGATTCTCAAAGCCTTGACATCCAGGTATCCGGGAGATAAGTCAGTAATTTCGGGGGGGGAGTAATTTTAAAACCACATATGGTCCCCAGATAATACCAATCCCGTGCGAATAGGGTTTAAGGCTGGGTAAAATATGTTCCCTATCTGTGTCAGTTACTCAACATTATTTCGATGTAGTGACACAAGGGGGTTTCCCTTGTGATCCCCAAACACCTCTGATGGTTGGTACATATGATCACTGATAGAGAATAGCCATACAAAATGTTGCAGTTCTGACTTTCTTCCTTTTTTATTGAGAAACATGCACAAGGAAAGTCCCGACCTAGCTCTTATGCAGGAGCTGTGTGCGGTGTCCGATCTCACCTTATGCCCAATGAAGGTCACAGTGCAGGCACTCGGTTGGGTGATGCCCACTTTAGTGGTTCAGGAATACCATTTATTGCTCAGTCTTGGGAAAATAAGGGTTGCCATTCCTATGTGGGCCTATTTGGTGACACTCTGGAGGACTTTTGCTCAGTAGTTTTCAGTGGTGAAGAAACAGACGGTGACAAGCTTCAGACCACTGAGGTCCTGCACCTCATCTGCACACCGTTGAGGTCCTCCACCTATGGCTGTTGCACTGGCTCTGCACAGCCCTGGCTGGCTGCCCAGCCCCAACGGAAGGCTCCCCACAGGAAGGTGAAGCCTCCTTCACTGCCAGCCTGGTGCTAAGAACCCCAGATGTGCTTTAAAGCATTCCTGGGTCACACACACAATCAGCACAGACTGCACTCACAGTCAGGTAAGTGTGATGCATCACACCTCAGCTGTCACAAACCCATCCCATTGCAGGCTCAGAGCAAGGTATGTGTCTCAAAGCCTTTACATCCACAACCACAAGATCTTCCTGACCTGGTGGCACCTCTGCTCTGCCTCACTGTGATACACCGTGATCCAACACTGGTAAGTCATTCAAACAAAAACGGTTGATCCCTTGGTGCCCCTCATGCAAAGTTTGGGTGTGAGGTTAACGCTTTCCAATCCATCAACCTGGCTCATCAGAAAAATTTGACTCTTCTACGTGATTCAGTGATTCAGTTCACCAGGAGCCCACCCAGGCGAAGACGTGTCTGCCCTGCATACGAAGATCACAGTTTTTCTGGCAAAGGGTGGGATAGAGCTTGTCCCACTTCCCTGTATGGTTTTCCCTGACCGAATCTCGACACATATGCCCTGGCACACAGCTGGTCCCAGGGACTGCACAAATACACATTTCGCCTAGTGGGTCTGATTGCACAGACGCTATGCAAGATCTTGAAGGTTACACCTTACTGGCCCACCCAGACTTGCGTTTTCAGAGGTCATGCACCTCTAGAAAGCCTCACCTTGGCCAATCCCCCTCAGGAACAATCTTCTTTCTCAGGGGCAGGGCACAATCTGGCACCCTCACACAGACCTCTGGAACCTCCACATCTGGCCCACCTAAGTGGGCTATCACCAGCAGTGATAAACACCATCACTCAAGTCAAAGCAATCTCTATGAGGTAGCTGTATGCTTTGAAGTGAGTTGGTGCTCTTCCCAAAGCAAAGACCCACAGAGATGCACTATCAGTATGGTGATTTCTTTTCTGAAAGAAAGGCTGGAGGTGTGGTTATCCCTCTCCACCTTGAAGGTGTATATGACCGCTAAAAGCTGCACATCACCATGCAATCAGAAAGCACAACTGATTTTTAGGTTCCTCAGAGGTGCAATGAGATTCAATCCTCTCATGCCTTATTCCCTTCTTGGGAGCTCTCTTTGGTGCTGGTCTCTTTTTGAGCCCTTCGAGTCAGCCGTGTTCATCTCTATTAAGAGGGTTGGAGACCTACAAGTGCTCTCTGTTAGCGACGTGTGCCTTGAATTCAGCCCCAAATACTCTCATTTTGTCCTGAGAACCTTGGCCAGCTATGTGCCCACCTTTTTAGAAATCAAGTGGTGAACTTGCAAGTACTTCCTCGTGACAAGGCAGACCCAGCCCTATCCTTAGTATGTCCAGTGTGTGCTCGCTCACTTGGAGTGAAAGCATACTCCACTATAGGTTTGTATCTTCCTGGGCACTAGCAAATGTGCCTTTCTACACCCAATAAATTCACAAGACTTTCACAAAATCTGAATTGCTCCATTTTTTTCTTGAGTATTAATGGGTGCAAATAGGTAATTTTCGGGCAACTGGTTGGGAGTTTTCATTGCATTTAGTTCCTTTCCCCTCCCTGATATGATTAATGTACGCTTTTCCATCCATGTGAGTTCTCCATGTCCGGCAAACCCTGGACCCCTTACTATTCTCCAGCACTCATCAGTAGTCAATTTGGGAGAGGAATTTTGCTACCAGCCCATTACTCATGTTATTCCCCTTTTCAGATGAGCCGTTGTCCTTGAGTTAATTGCTTCATATGTGCTGATTCCCTAACAGTACTGTCAATTGATGCATTTTCCACTGTTCAGTTTCTTTGCAGGTAAACTCTCTGTCTTCCTCTGGGCAGAGTATTACTCTACCACCACTCACTGTGGCTGCAGTGCTTCCCCCTTCTCAGGCAGGCCTCCACAGTGTTCTGAAAAAAAGGCAGCTAGAACAACCTCTTGTAAATATGGTATTTTACTGCTCCCCTGTGGTGTTGGGACTATGCCAATTTGTTTGGTGTGGTGGGAGCTGTTACGACATGGCTGTTGTGCATTTGTTATTAGACATGCAGTGGCCTGCCTGCATCTGCACTGCCAAACCTCATAACAGTTCAGCTGGTTATGGCAGTTAGTATAGCGACCCCTAGTGTCACTCCATCGATATAACGTTGAGTCGTGGCCTAATGGTTAGAGAGTCGGACTCATAATCCAAAGGTTGCGGGTTTGAGTCTCGGGCCGGCAGGGATTGTAGGTGGGGGGAGTGAATGTCCAGCGCTCTCTCCACCCTCAATACCACGACTGAGGTGCCCTTGAGCAAGGCACCGAACCCACCCAACTGCTCCCCGGGCGCCGCAGCAGAAATGGCTGCCCACTGCTCCGGGTGTGTGTTCACAGTGTGTGTGTGTTCACGTTCGATGGGTTAAATGCAGAGCACGAATTCCGAGTATGGGTCACCATATTGGCAGTATGTCACTTCATTTCACTTCATAAGTAACATCTTTGGTTACTACTGTATTCTCCTTTCCCTAATGGAGGGAATGAAACCTCCTTCAACAACACTGAACTACCCACTGGGGGCTTCTCACCAAAAAGCCGAACGAGTGGAGCAAGCTGCCTCCTTTTATTGGCATGCAAATTCCACTCCCCAATTCTCATTAGGCTTTCTGAACCATTAGTGTTGTTTGGGGCTCCTAAGGGCAACCTCTAGTGTCATTACATCGACACAACGTCTCACTCCCTCCATCAGGGAATGGAAGTTACAATAGTAACCAAGAAGGTTTTTTTTTCTTTTGATAAATCAAGATCATTTTAAATATCTCAATATAGATTCTTAAAATCCTGGGATGAATCTTTTATTCTATGACAGTATTTTTTTTTTTAGATGTGATGCTGAATCTATGCCACTCAATTTTTTTTTTACTTGATTCTAAAGTCCAAACTGAATTGAATGAGAAAAGGTGTGTACTGTAAAAAAAAAAAAAAAAAAAAAAAGAAAGATTACTACACTAATCCCTCGAGGCTAAAGGGACCCCCCTGCTGTAGAGAAGATGTCAGATTATGTTGAACTGTGTGTCCTGCTTCTTTGATAACTGGCTGCTCACCTGGCTGAAGGTTGCTTCTGTAGACTTTTCTGTTCTCAGATGATTTACAACAGGTGGCATGTAAACGGCACAGATTAATGGACAAGATAATGTCAGATCTGTCTGTGTGTGAGAGGATCTTTGATGATTGTCCAGCTCTCTGTAGTGATATGGAGATAAGTGCTGGTTTACTTCACATGGTTTATCCATCCTTAACAAAAGCGGCTAACAAAAACTGAGTACTATACCGGAGGAGCTCTCTCAATGTAAACTGTGTCTTAACTAGGATCATTATCTTCCATCTTGTTATCTTAATGGGGTACAGATAGTGTGTCTGGGCTTCTCATTTACAGATTAAAAAACGAAAGTGCCGCTCATCAATTATTTACCTCCCACCCCACCCCACCCCACTTCTCTTCTCCATTCCGTCCCGCTTGCTCTGGCGTTTTGTGTTGTCTGAGCATTCAGTACGGGCCCAGGAGAGGATCACCTTTCACTCCTAATCGCACAGACATCTTATCATGGGTAACGAAAATAGAGAGGACACAGGAGACCAGAGAGGGAGAGAGAGACACTGAGAAAAAAGAAAACAGAAGTACACAGAAGGAAACAATAATGTTTGAACATATTTTCATGTTCAATAGAAGATGAAAATATGAGTGGTGCAAAATTCTATCCTGTCAGCAATAACCTGTCCATGGGCTTTTCTGAGTACTAAGTGCCGGCGATGCAGTGTTGCAAAAACCGAAAACTAAATAAAAAAAAAACGAAATTGTTTCAAATTTTTTGTAAATAAGATAATATAAAGATATTGCTGGCCCTAAACTGCAACCTAGTTTATCAACTTTCTAAAGTGTCAAATTAAGTGGAAAAGACAAGTCCAAAAACGCTTAAAATAGCTGGATCGCTGTGCCTGCACACTCACTCACAGCTCTTTCAAAAAGACTCTCAGCGTCTCGCAGCGATCATTTTCATACCACGGATGCTAAACATTCTTGCAAACTGTCTAAACTGAATTATACATGTCATGCAGACTTTCATATAAAGAGTTTAACAGCAAATTAGTAATTCAGAGAACAAATTTTATTTTTGAACATGAGAAATTTACAGAGGTCCGGACCTCGGTGACCTCATTGCTGGCTACGGGTCTGACTACAGTGTAAGAAAAAAATCCTGGTACTGGTAATTTTCTGTCAGGACATTTTCTGTTAAGTTCATGTACATTTTCTTTAACCCTTAAACGCAACACAATACAATTTAAAATATAAACGCCTGCAAAATGCAAAACAAAAACATTCCTGTCATTTTGAGTACTTTCAAAATATTTTGGCAATGCAAGGCTGATCAGGCCCCCTTGCTGCTCTGGGCCCCTCCCTCTCTCTGGACCCTTAGGGGCCATTCACACAGAACGCGTCTTTGTGTCTAAAAACGCAAAGGAATGTTTTTTAAAAAGCGCAGTGTAGAATGCAAGTGTAGAACGGTTTTGAGACGCGCTTTTGAGACGTGATGCAATAACGACAATGGAATAACAGCATAATGGAAATAGGCAAACAGCAGAATTGATAGATATGAATTTTCACATGGAAAATAATCGCTTGAAGAAATGTTATATAATTCAGGGTATCCGGACACAGCCACTATGAGCGCTTCCTCCGCCATGTTGCCGTCAAATAAAACAGCTGTCTTACCAACTTGCTACTGCAGGGCTTGCAAAATCGCTAGCCCGACGTCCCGGGGCCATTGTGTTTTCCAGTCGGGCTACCAAAATGTATCACTGCCCTGCCCGACAGGCTATCTTAAATGCAGGGCTCCTGCGGGTCCTTAAAAAACTCTCAATTTACTTGTATAAAATTTAAGGCCATAAAAAGTTTTAAATATGTTAAATATTAAGAAAAGTGTTAATTACAAATTCAAGAGGTCTACATTTGGGAACAGAAAGACAAGAATCGCGATACAGCTGGATTAAACATCAAAAGGCAATGCTGTCATTGAATAAATATGAGCGCTGCACATTTCAAAGTCAAACCACGGCGCAGATGTCTTTGTGAATGTGTCTCTGAAGGGAACCGTCTGTCCTCAGAAACATGTCGTTGGCATTTTCATTTAATCTTGCCTATAATGCCTGATAAATCAGCGTTTATGAGCGCAGTGCTGCTTTGTGTACAACCATTAATATTTATGTTTTAAATTAATATAATAATATGTTTTACCTGTCCCTTTTCATAAAAATGGTTTAAAAGCTGAAATGCCACTTTATAAGATTTTTTTTGTGTGTGTGAAAACTTGTATCTAAACTGTAAATCATGTCATTTTATGGCCTAAAATGTTACCATAGACATTGTCCAACCCCACTCATACAATGTTCATTTTACTTGTGCAGCTCTTAAAAAAGGTTCATAAATTGCCTTAAATTGATTTTTTTAAATTCTGCAGATACCCTGTAAATAGTTAAATAAAATTCTTTCATTGATATTTGTGTATTGAACATGTTTTTGATTGACATTTAGACTTATCTGATTTTCTATATTTAAAAAATATATATATTTTTTTTATTTGGGCTTGTTAAATTAATTTCCGGGGCTACCAAAATCTGAAGAGTACCTGCCTGAAGGGTTACCAGGGATTTTGAAATTTTGTACTGTAAACAGAAGCTTGCAACGTTTGCCCCGCCTCCGAGTTCTTCTGATTGGTCCACTGCTTTGGAACTGACATTGATGAGCAGCGCTGCGTGTAAAATTAGAAATTATTTTAACTTGACATGGCGTCTTAAAATCACGGCTCTCATGTGCGAGGCACTTCAAAACCCTTCCAAGAACATAAAACCACAAAAGATAGAGTAAGAACTGGATAGCTGTAGTCGAACAGAACCATTTTAATGGCCTAATAGACTAGAGACTGTAGGTTACACCTCCCTTGTGCTCAACATCTCTTGCTGAGCACAAGGGAGGTCTCTAAGCAGCAAAGCACTGAGCTCTTATCTCATTCTTGGAGATGGTGAGCAACACAGATGGCTTGAGTAATTCTACACCCCTCACAGCTCTTAAAAAAATGCTAATGCACTGTGGCAGCCTCGTGTGCCAGTTTATAAGCATAAGATAACTGTCTCATTTTAACTTGTCAACATTTAATCTTAACTGAGAAATCAATTTAGTCTCCTTAGCTATAAAAAAGTAACCTCTTAGTAGTAACATTTCCCTTGTTTCCATAAATGAGCATTAGCCTGATTAAATGGCAGGTCTACAGGGGTCTAAACCTCACATCCTAGGCAGGAGATATCAGTGACAGACCCTAAAGACCTCCAGTGTCCCTCACTGTAAGAAAGGTTCACAAACAGCCCCGTCAGACCGAATTACACAGCAACCAGAACCAAAATCTCTGGACGTTTTAAAGAAGCCATTTACTGCTGAAGTTCAGGGAACAATGGCGTAACATGAAACCACTTGATACTGTGTCCGTACAGCTGGATGACATGGCATTAAAGTTTGATGAAACTGAAGCAGATCGGTGGGAAAGCCTGGGTCGTAAGTGTGTGTAAGGCTTGGCACTTTACAAAGAGAGATATGGATCTGAAACAGTGCCAAATGTCTGGTCTCACATACACAGGCATGATCACACAAACAGTCAGCCACACGATCATTATCATTACTGACAAATAACTATCACGTAAAATTACAGGGCATGATCTATATAATATTCAAAGCTAATTCACTGTATCAGTCTGACAAACAAGTTCAAACAAGACAGACTTGTAAGTAAGGATAATGTAAACTCACACCAATTATTACACGGATGTTTTAAAATCTTACCAGCATATTTTCTTAAAGTATTCTTAAAGTATTCTTAAATAAACAAAATAATCCAAATAATCCAACAATATACAAAACAACTGTATACAAAGTGAAAGTAGCATAAATACTGTAATTCTCTGATTTTATTTTACATGTATTTAAAAATGAGCTGCAAGATGCAAAGAACCAATTATATTGGTAAGAAACAAGAAATGTGTGTGTGATGCAAGGGGCGTGAACGTATAGTGCTAGTAGCGGGTATGCTATGATTGACCAATCAGAATCAGGTATTCCAGAGAACTATAATTGTGACTTTGTGACACTGGCCTAATTTTGGCCTGCTTTCCCTTTAATTGGACAGGAAATAGGAATCAAAGGGAAATTACCTGAGCTGGATTCGGATTTAAGTGAACTTAATGCATGACACATGCATGCACATACCTGCTGAGCCACCTCTCAAATAAATATTTGTGATTTAATAATCTTATAATAGCCCACCTGTCATCAACCCACATTTCTTCAAGTTCTCCTTTTACTCTCAGATTACATGAGATGAAACATAATGGATCTCCAAAACAAAACCAGAGGGAGCACCTCAAATAAAGACATGCACTCCACAAATCTGTGATGAAGAAAGTGTCTAGGGAGGAGCTACACTCTCGAATCTAATCTTTCAACCTACATGTTATTTCTTTATTCATCAGCGTGAGCTGTTTCTCTCTCAAATCTACAGCAAATAGTATGTTAATTGAGCTACTTCTCTCATCCCATTGCAAAAAAGAAGTTTATTAGTATAAAAATATTAATATTAATATTAAAAATAAGTATATTTTTAGTCTTCATTTTATGTACTTATCAGAGATTATACTGTACATATTTACAAATGTCAAAAATAAAATGTACTTGCAAATATATATTTTTTTAACAATCAGTTGGACACATTTTGCCAAGCAATTGCAAAAAATTGTAGATTGTTTATAATTTGAAGCAGTGTGTAAGCAGAGTTCATTTACTTTGAAATAAGTTATTTAAATCCCATCCTTTTGCAGTTTATTAATCATTACTTTTATGACAACAGGACTATATCATAACTGTAATTTTACTTTAATTAATTGTGTACACTTTAGCGGGATTTCGAAGACAATAGAAGTAAATATAAAAATTGCAAAGAGATGTTCCCAAGTCTTGAGTGGGACAAAAACACTCTTAATTTAACCTAATAACTTAATCACAATTAACATGAAATTAAGCGCCCAGAAAACTTCACATTTAGTTTGCACTTACGTTGCAAGTATATTCTTTCCAAGTGCATCCCTTCCATACAAGTAATCTTTTTAAAAAGTATGCTAGACTGCTTTTCCCCCCGAATGTTTGTGGACAGTAATATAAAAGAGCTCACACCTCATGCCCAAAACACAAACCTTTTCAAACAAATAGGATTACAGGGATAATCAAATGTATCTATTTTCAAGTGTCAGTTGCTGATGCAGGAGGACACCTCTGGTGTCTCTAAAACCAATCCTTATTTCAGACTCACTTTCTTTGATGGTCAAGTGAAGCTGTGGAAGTTCAAAGACGGTGACTTCTTCTATATCTGTTCTCTGAGTCTCTAAGATATGGAGACCTCAGCTCTAGAAAGTTTCCTGTCCCAGAATCAGAGATGGGGCATCCAGAAACTATGCACTTCTCACATCTTAAATAAAGAGATTAATCCTGCAATGCCTCAGGTACATTCCAAATTGAATACTAAACCACTATGCTGTTTTGTAGTATAAATAGTGAGAGTTCACACTGAAAATTCAAAGAAAAAGTGTACTTCAAATACCTGCATGATATGCTTATTTAAACAAACTGTTATATTCTGGATACTTTTTGCACTCAGTGTTTGCAGCTTTCATAAAGAGACTTAATAGTTGTATTGTGTGAGATTTGTATGGTGACGCAGACATAATATTTGTTCCACTCAATTATGTCGTAATAACCAGAGATGGAAAGTAACGAATTACATTTACTCGCGTTACTGTAATTGAGTAGCTTTTTTGTGTACTTCTACTTTTTAAAGTAATTTTCAAAATTTTTAATTTTACTTTCACTTAAGTATATTTTGTTTGAAGTATTGTACTTCGCTACATTTTAAAACATATTCATTACTCAGTAAAAAAAAAAAAACATCGCTCCCTGGAAACTACTGCAGGAAATAATGGGCAGGAGAACAAACTGGCGCTAAAATCAGAAGAAAGATGCAGACGGACAGACAGGCGTTAGTGGTGCAGACACAGCTGAAAACCAAACCCCATCGTATTCTGCTGAAGTTGAACTCGAAGGAAATGAAATGAACCCCTGGCCATGTTTATGCTCTATTATGCAGTGTAAGCTGTGTTTGCCTAGGGAGACCAAACTAGCAGCTTATAAAATCTCGACATCAACTCTTCACAAGCATGTAGAGGTAAATACTTGCTTTGGCAGTGCTTTGGCAGTTTAGCAAAAGGTTTTGCACAAATTAGCCAAAAAGACAGTGGTGCAGGGTGTGCGATATCGTCTGCGATAATATCGTAATTGTTGTTTTAACGATGTGCGATTTGACATTATCAGTATTTAGCCAAAAACCAGTATTTAGTGTGTGAAGTCTAGAAGAAAAAAAAAAGTTTTTTTATGGAAAAGGCAGATTGCTAAATTACGCCCCGCTCAGATGACAGCTGCGTCACGCTTTCAGGAGGGAGCGCCAAATTCAAATAAACTATATTCCGCTTTTCTGAGACTTTTTTCCGTGGACGGTCTCATTCTGTTTGTAAAACTGTATGCTACAGCACCGCGTTGTTTTTTTACCACCAAGATGCTGTTTTTGAGCGTAATTTATTCCATAACGGATGGAAACAATAACTCTCCCGAAGAAATTAAATGTAAACAAAGGAATATTCATCCTTATTACAACGTTATTGTTTCGCTGGACTAAAAGTGCTCGCTGGGATGTTGTTGTGTGGAACCTTACCTCTCTAACTAAACTGGGATTTCAGCAGTGGGACGTGTTTGTGGCTCGTTATTACAATGAATCTGGTACGTAGTGCTTTTTTATTAAGCATGTTTTGATGTGTACTGCTTACACAAATGTAGCAAATACATTCCTTATAAGCTTTCCATCGGAAAACAGCGATCTGTCGTCGATGCTTGAGGCTTAGACCTTCAGAATGATATATAGTTTGTCAAGATTAACTTTGTCCCGTTTCATTTATTCTATTAGAAAACAATGACACATGCAAACAAAGAGCGTTCAGTGCGCCGTCACTCTGGCAAACGTTAACAGTTAAATGTATTTTAATGTAATAGTTTTAATTGTAGCGGCATGTTTATTAGGATTAATCTCCAATCTATCTACAATATAGTAGTGATGGGAAGTTCGGATCATTTTACCGACTCGGACCTTTGAGTCTTCATTCAAAAAAATGAACAGACCATTTTTATTTCTAGGAAAATGCTTATTACACATATTTTGATCATTTTATGATAATTCTTAAATATGATCCAACATACAAAAAATAGTTTTACTTTATAGTAGCCTATTTGATATGTACTGATCCGGCAAGTGGTCACGCGACAAAAGAACGAACGACTCAAACCCGAGACTCGATATAGACGAACTAATCAATTCTCTTTCCGGCTCAGGCTGCATTGGTTAAGCGTATGGGGCTGTCACGTGATGAACGAACGACTCAAACCCGAGACTCGATATAGACGAACTAATCAATTCTCTTTCCGGCTCAGGCTGCATTGGTTAAGCGTATGGGGCTGTCACGTGATGAACGAACGACTCAAACCCGAGACTCGATCAAGAACTAATCAATTCTCTTTCCGGCTCAGGCTGCATTGGTTAAGCGTATGGGGCTGTCACGTGATGAACGAACGACTCAAACCCGAGACTCGATATAGACGAACTAATCAATTCTCTTTCCGGCTCACGCTGCATTAGTTAAGCGTATGGGGCTGTCACGTGATGAACGAACGACTCAAACCCGAGACTCGATATAGACGAACTAATCAATTCTCTTTCCGGCTCAGGCTGTGTTGGTTAAGCGTATGGGGCTGTCACGTGATGAACGAACGACTCAAACCCGAGACTCGATATAGACAAACTAATCAATTCTCTTTCCGGCTCAGGCTGCATTGGTTAAGCGTATGGGGCTGTCACGTGATGAACGAACGACTCAAACCCGAGACTCGATATAGACGAACTAATCAATTCTCTTTCCGGCTCACGCTGCATTAGTTAAGCGTATGGGGCTGTCACGTGATGAACGAACGACTCAAACTCGAGACTCGATATAGACGAACTAATCAATTCTCTTTCCGGCTCAGGCTGTGTTGGTTAAGCGTATGGGGCTGTCACGTGATGAACGAACGCCTCAAGCCCGAGACTCGATATAGACGAACTAATCAATTCTCTTTCCGGCTCATGCTGCATTGGTTAAGCGTATGGGGCTGTCACGTGAAGAACGAACGACTCAAACCCGAGACTCGATATAGACAAACTAATCAATTCTCTTTCCGGCTCAGGCTGCATTGGTTAAGCGTATGGGGCTGTCACGTGATGAACGAACGACTCAAACCCGAGACTCGATATAGACAAACTAATCAATTCTCTTTCCGGCTCAGGCTGCATTGGTTAAGCGTATGGGGCTGTCACGTGAAGAACGAACGACTCAAACCCAAGAATGCTGTGCAATGCGCATGCGTGACTGAACGAATCACTCCCCGAGACGACTCGTTCTTCCCGAGTCACATTAAAGATTCGTTCAAAATGAACGAATCGTTCAAGAACGACCCATCACTACAATATAGTTGTTACGGGGTTGACGAGACGTGATGATCCATTCGCAAGGCTTTATTAGCAAACATGGTCGTGATACAGGCAGGGTCAGACAGGGGCAAACAGGTATGGCAAGGGCAAGACACAAGAGCAATCCTAGAGCAAGCGTGGGTCGACGATCGGCGTACAATATCCAGACAGGGCAAGGCAGAGAGAATCATCCAGGAACATGGGCAGGAATCAAAAAACAGTAAAACTAACTAGGAAAACAGGGAAACGCTTTGTAATGTAGCTAGGCTAGACAATACTCGGCAGTGAGCAAGAGCAAGTCCCAGGCTTAAATAGTGAGTGGGTGATGGTGAAATGATAATCAGGTGTGGGCGAGATAGTGAACAGCTGTGCATGTCGTCAGTGCATTGGGTTGTGGGAAATGGAGTCCAATGTGTTGTGAGTGAAAAAGTCAATGTGGTGAACGGGTGACCTCTAGTGGTGGTCATATATTTACAGACCTAAAGGCCACTTCTGCATTGGGGATCAGTGAATCTTGTTGACATTGATTTAATTTGATTCGGTTACAGTCCTACAGTATCTTATTATTCTAACTGAATTTATTGATTAAATGTCAGTATTTGACATAAAAGATGATGCATCTAATAGGCATAAATAATAGACATAATAAAGGTAAAAATTGCTGCTGATATCAATTTAAGGAGGCAAATATAGTTTGGTGCTAATTTCACTCTGTGGGAACAATAACATGCACTCTTTACACTTATAGAAGAAGGACGCTGCTATTGATGCTTTCATTACATGACATACTTGAGGCTCTTAATTGAATAAGGTAATGCATAAATTCTCCACGCACATTAGCTCATGAAGGTCAAGGAGAACAGTGTATAAAATTCCTTAAAGTATATTAAAGTGTAATGCAGAATTTTAATGGCCACATCAATAAGATAATTAAAAGTGCAAGCATTATAATGCAGACTGTGCTTCTATGATGAGGCAAAAATTGTGAACAACATTCTCCTGAAAGCTGCACAGTTTAAGTTACACTGCAATTTAAAAAAAAATGCTGTTTGCTGGTTGGTATTACAAATCAATTAAAAGGCATATTTCTCTGAACTATACAATTCCTTGTGAAAAAGATGTTTAAATGTTTAGTGGATTGTACTGTTGTTTAACAACATGCCAATTGAAAAAAAGCAACAGCAAACTTTTAGTAAACAAAAACTCCATAAACTCCATTTTGAAAGTTGTTACTTTGACTTCATTCAATATTACGGAGTTATCATACTTTTCACTTTAAAATGCTGATCCAAGTAATTAGTAAATGCTTTTGAAGGGTTTGGTAATACTTGCGTCATTACTAGTTGGTTACCATGACCCTCACTTTAGAATTAATTATAAATTATGCATTATTCACATTAATTATGAACCTGTGTGCAGTACCTCTTAGTTGTTCTCCGGGAGATATGAAAAAAATAGTAGTTACTGATTAGCTATTGGTGAACTACCACTTTCAACTGAGCGCTATAACTTATTACTAGTATTACTTAATAATACTTACTAATTCAGTAATTTCTTGTTAGTTAATAGTAGTTACTAGAATGTTAAAAGCGCATTAGTCATTTGTAGTTACTGATTAATGATGGAACTATTCTAAAGTGTTACCAAGACTGTTTATATGGTAAGCTTTTGTTGTTGTGTTTGAGCACCACACCACCAGATTAAAATATATCTTAATGTCATTTCTACTGAAATCTGTTTGTCATGTATTTGGAATAGGGCTGAACGATATATCGTTATCGTATCTATATCGAGATATGAACTTTCAAGATATTACTATCGAAAAAAGCAACGATATAGACGATATAGATTTCCCCTCTCCGCGCTCGCCCCGCCCTGCATACAACTCTGGCAGTCGCACAACGAACATCAGTTTTACGAGTGCCCTTGAATGCACCGCTGAGGTCCCTATTCGACCGCACACTTGTATGGTATAGCTCTGGAAATTCAGACACACAGAGAATCAGCTGTTCATCCATTTTGAGTTCGGCGCTTGTTTGGATGCCCCGTTTCTATTGGCCGCGCGGGGAAACGTCACAAAGCGCAGCGGCAAAAGTTGAACTATTTAGAACTTTGACCGCGGCGCGCGCGCAAGCTCGCCGCTGGTGCGCTCCGCTGCGCGTGCGCTTTGGTCGGCGCAGCAACTAACCGCCCTCGCGCAGCGCAAGCCATTGAAATGAATGGGTTTCATAGCGCAGCGCATGCCGCGTCCTGTGTGAAAGGGCCTTTACGCCGTACGAGTCGACGTCCACCAGTGAGTTCTTAAAAATAAAACTACACTTTCCAAATTTTTTTGTATTATGATGTTTTTATTTTTCTGAGAAATGCTTGGTTTTCACCGAACCCGTAGTCATATCGTATCGTATCGATATCGAGATATCTGGCATGAAAATCGAGATATGAAATTTTGTCCATATCGTTCAGCCCTAATTTGGAATTATACATTTGTAATGATGAAGTTGCAATTTAGTACATTTAACATATATTAGCTTTACATGTAATATTGACACACACAATATTGCAAAATTGCAAACATGTATTTTACATGTGCTTTAGTACGCTAGTCAACATACTAACAACATACTTGTTTTATTAAAACATAATGACTTTAAAATGTACTTTAATTTAAAAACTATTTTAACAGTATTGCAAAGTGCACTTTTCAAAGGTATACTTAAAGCGTGGCCTTTTATTTCAGTAATATTATATTACCTGCAAGTACTTTTCAACTACAAGTGTACATTCAATACAATTAAGCACACTCCTTTTTCATAAGAGATTAGAAAAAAACATTTGATTTTGTTTTGTCAATGCATTTCAAAATGATCTGAAAACATGGAAATAAAGGTACATTTAAAGGTAATCATTAATTCAAAGTAGTTTGAAAGTAGGGCTGTGAAAAAAAAAATCCTCACAATTATGATATGGCCTTGTAGTCATAAAAGCAATGATTAATAAACGGCAAAGGCTGTGATTTAATTGAATGAACATGGAATCTGCCGTTTCAAAGTGAATGAGCTGTGCTCTCTTCTCTCTTCTGTGTTTTCAGTATGTACTCAATCCACACAAACTCCAGAAGATATGTTTTGCTTTAAAACCACAGTATGGTTTGCCTATAATTTGGACTGTGAACACAATGCACATCCAGGTAAAAGAAAGAGATGCCAGCAATTCATCCTCGATTCAAAGTGTTAATCTCTCAAAGTTTTTGAAAACTTGTGAGGGACAGCAAGTTTAACGCAAGAGAAAGACAGAGGACACATGTCAGAAAGATGCCAATGTCAAAAAGGATTACAGAGTCAAAGCAACCAGACCGCAGCAAGTCTGGCGCCTTTACTTGGCTTTGCTTGAGATGTGTCTTTTCTGTATGCATATGCATACACGTATGCTCAGCCATATGTTTCCTCACTATGTTACCAATTCAAATCAGATCTCCAACCCAATATCAAACAAAGCATGCTCATGGCAAATGATGCAAATGAGCAGAAGAGAGCCACATGCATCAATTGTGTCTTTGGGCTCACAATCTTCTTGGCTTTATGTATGTGAATCACCAGGCACAGAATTAGAAATCAGATACATTATGGGCCAAAAATATGAGTAGTTAAAAGTAATTAAAAAATAATAGACACAATTTGCCACAATAAGAACAGTTTACAGCAAGAACACTTAGTTGACTTACTGAGCAGTCAAAATGACAAAAATGCACATCCCTCTTTAAAAAAAAAGACACTTATATTGAAAAGACATGCTTGCATGTGCAGTGCTTCATAAAACAGAAGTGCATGGTATATTTAACACTTCTGTTATTTATTTAAAACAGTAACCTTGGAGAGTTACATTATATCTTATTGTCTATATATTCGCTGCAGGCTTCAAATCTAGTGCATCCACTCCATTATGTAGTAGTGTGTCTGTGATATTCACATGTGGTTATATTTCTGTGCCTTTATGACTGTATATCCAGACCACACCAGCATCCAAATGCAACAAATGAAAGTTTCCCATGTCAGAAACACATTCATACATGGCACAATTACCTTTCTTTCTTTTTTTGACAGCAGTAAAACATTGCTCTTTACATATACTTGAAATGCGTGTGGTTCTGACACTTTTTTCCCCATGAGGAAAACGGTTTATAAATCATACTAAATAAAATATATATTTTTAAATGTAAAAATGCAGTGTTTTCTATGAGGTTTTAGGGGTAGGGTTACAGGATACAGTTAGTACAGTATAAAATCATTTTGACTATGGAAAGCCATAAAACATAAAAACCTAACATATATATGTGGGTGTGATTTTATACCCTGTGGCTATAGAGCACCCTTGACTGCCTATTATTCCATGAAGTTCATCCTCAGAACAAGTTCCTTACAATGGCGCAGTGCCCAGAGGGACATATACTGTATATGACACTGAAAGATCCTATAATCGTTATTCTAATCCTTTGAAGCTGTTAATGTCACCCATTCAAAGTCAATATGGCCTAGATATGCTATTTATCTTCTCCTTCTTTCTTGTCACATGGCACAGAATGACTGTGAATATGGCTATGTAGTCTAATAAGTCTAATAACTGCTTACATTAATAATTTTCTCAAGTAACTAACAATTATTTTGATAAATCTATATCTACTGATTATCCGCTTGTCCTACTGAAGCATCCTGGGTAGCCAGTCCATCACAGGATCAAGTCACCCTTATTTATGTAGTGCTTTATAAAATACAGATGCATCAATGCAGCTTTACAGTGTTAAACAGGAAAATAAATATGCAATCCTGCTTCAAAGCAGTTCAACAATCTGCTTTAAATGAGCTCAACAGTCAATTTTCCAGTAAAAGTCAGTTTACAAATGGTCATGATCAGATTACAGTAACCTTTTTTTTACGGATTACATGATCACCAAACAATTTTGGGTGCAATGCGAAGTTTGTTACGGTGGCCGAGAGAGCTCAACGCGCTGCAAATGAAAAAGCACATGCAAATAAAAGAAACATCTGCAAATTAAGAAAACATTTTTATCAATTTGACAACACGCGCTGCAAAAACTCACAACACAAGCAAAAACAGAAACAGGCAAGTAGCACAGACCACAACAAAATTAATTAAAGTGACGGACATGGCTGAGACATATTTATCAATGTTTGCTCTGAAAAGTGCATATTCATTTTAGTTTATTTTAACATCGTGATCATACGATTCCTTAGTTGATGGGGTTTTTTTTGTGGGGGGTGGGGGGGGGGGGGGTATTATTGGCCTAAATAAGTTGATGAAATATACAATTGCTGTAACTGTGAAAGGTTATGTAAGCTGGCCAACTTACTTTTACAGCTTCCCTTACAAAAATTAACTGTAGCCTATGGTAGTAAAATTATTTTAATTAATTAATAAATACATTTATATTATAAAAAAATAATTAAAAACAAAAAGTGGTTACTATAGTTCAACCATGGTAACCATGCACAAATTAACCATGGATTTACTACACTAACCATAGTTTTACCATGGTATTTGTACAACTGTGGTTATACAAATGTTAATCAATATGTCAAAAAAAAATCTTGGATTACCTTGGATTTTGGTAATTTTGGATTGCCTTGTTTGCAACTGTTTGCTGGTACTGAACCCTGCCTGTCTGACCACTTTTTGGAATAAAGCCTGCATTTGGATCCACACCTCAGTTGTCACGACTCCACGTTACAGAATCACCAGCCACACCCGGATCCAGCACCTTTATTTAATACTCAGACCAGTCATGGACCCAGTCATCAGCTTTGCCGCGGTAATCGGTCCCTCGAGGACCACATTCAAGACTTTTTGGACATTATACATAATTTCCCAGACTGTGTTCATAGATTTATTTTGCCATGGACTAAATGAACCGTTAAGATCTGTGATCATGCGCAGTGGTCCTCAAGGGTCGCTAAGTGAATTTTTTTACTTTGCTGGCTCCTCGCTGGCTCCTTCACTGGCTCCTCATTTACTGTGGGAGTTGCTGAGGAGTCAGGGTGACTTGTAACATCTTGTCCAAGAACTATGGATGAAAAATAGCCTTTGGCTAATTCTGATACATTTACAGGAATGTTTTATTAATGTACAATGTCCCTGTCAACTAAATAAATAAAGTTCACAGAATGACTGCCAGCCCAGAGACTTTTTGTAAGATGGTTACTAGCTCAGAGACTACCCACGTCATGGCCACTGTTCCAGAGTCTCGTCCCGTCAAGGCTGCCGTTCCAAAGTCTTATCCCAGCATGGCTGCTGTATCAGAGTCTTGTTCCGTCATGGCTGCCGTTCCAAAGCCTGCTCACGTCAAGCCTGCCAAGCCAGAGCCTGCTCACATCAAACCTCAGCTGATTTTCCTGAGTCAAGTCACAGCTGATCTTCCTGAGTCAAGTCAAGTCACAGCTGATCAGATCAAGTCACAGCTGATCTTCCTGAGTCTTGTCATGTTACAGCTGTCATCCCAGAGTCACATCAGGTTACAGCCGATCGTCCAGAGTCTCGTCAGGTTACAGCTGATCGTCCAGAGTCTCATCACATCACATTTGTCATCCCAGAGTGACGTCAGGTCACAGCTTTTCTTCCAAAATCTTGTCATATCCTGTCTGTTGTATCCAGATCTTCGAGGTCAGTTCTTCATTATCCCAGACTGGCATCCAGCATCCGCTGGTGTCCACAGGCACAGCTGGTATCCCCAAACCCGCTCACTCTAGCCCTCCTGTTCCTCAACTGATTCCCCTGTCTGTAGTGCTTCCCATAATGGGGATCGCTTTATGGTGTGGTTGGGCCACACACAAAACCACAGTTCCCGAGTTTAGCCTAGAGAGGGTTTCTGTTCCTGAGTTTAGCCCAGAGATTATTCCAGTCCCTGACCACAGCCCAATGTCTGTCTCCACCCCCGATTTTAGTCCTGTGATGGCTCCAGACTCTGAAAGTTGTCTAATGCTGACTTTAGCTCCTGAGCACAGTACTAAGATGGCTCTAGTCCCAGAATCTGTTTCAGAATCTGCTCTATGCCCCGAACCCATTCCCGAGCCTCCTCTATTCGGGAGTTTGTCCCAGAGCCCACTCCAGAGTCTGCCCCAGTCCCAGAGTCTGCTCCAGGTCCCCCTGAGGTGGCAACTTCCATTGCAGAACCTCCCCAAGGTGGTGATGTCTGCTCTAGCTCCTCCCGAGACAGCAGCGGCACTTTTCCACATGATCCCATCACGGACACTATTTTTGAACTCTCCCTGTTTTCTGATGCCTCTGGTATGGCTGCAAGTGCCATTCTCTGTGTTTACTGAAGCTCCTGTTGCTACAGCTGCAGAACCTCCAGAGGAGGTGTTCACTTCGGTCTAAGGGTGTTTTGGGGGCCTGGAGAAGTTTTGACATGCCCTGAAATGTGTGCTTTTCCCAGTTGCTTATAAACATATAAATGGCTAAAGTCTAATAACACTGTAAACAGCACAAACTGAGCTACAATAATATGTGAGCAGCATTTATGTACATGATTGTGTTTTTGAGAAGCAACGTTTATGCTTGGTTAGTGAAAATCTAAAATTTAGAAGTCACTGAAATAAGGCCATAAAAACATACAGAAAATTTGTTCACAAGACTTTTGAGAACTGGATCGTCTAGAGTTTTTGCTTCAAAATTATATGAAAATCATCTTGTTTGTCTATGCGAGAGGGCGTGAACTATCCTGGATAATGCTGTGATTCTCACCTGAGAAGAGAAAGGCCCGCATAATGAGCTACATAATTAGCCATTCAGGCAGGTGTGTGACTCCGAGGGAAGAGTTACAAGAATGTTAGGACAAAATAAATGTATATATTTTTTGTTTGTAGTTTATTAAGAATATATTTAGCTATCACACAAAATAACTTGAGATTATTAGGATCAATCGAAGCTGACTTTTTAGCATCATTACTCCAGTCACAAGATCCTTCAGAAATCATTCTAATATTCAGATTTTCTGCTCTCAAAATATATATATATTATTATTATTATTATTATTATGTTGAAAAGAGCTGAGAATATTTTTTCAGGTTATTTTGATGAATAGAAAGTTCAGAAGAACAGCATTGTTTGTACTGATACTGATCTGAACACTGAGAATTAAACAGTAACACACCTTTGTGCCAAACATTCATTCATATTGTTAACACTCAAACTAACGTTACTTTTATATCTTGTGGCTTTATATGTTATAAAATATTAAACAAACATCCTGGCGTTCTGAGACATTTAGACAATGAAATGCATTTAGACACTTGATTTCATTCACGTAGTCAGGAATTATAGTTTGGGAAAAGTCTAACTAGTAAAATGTGTACAAGTTATGTCACAATAACACAATAACAACAGATGCAAGTAATCTTAGGCTACTCATCAGAGTGATATTCTTCACTGGATCCAGCATCGCGTTGTGAGGTAAATTCTGTGTTATTTCTCTCAGCGCGTATTTCTTTCAGAAACAAAAAGTAATGTTAACCGGGATGAACTTGTTTCTTTACACGGAGGCGATGTGGGCATTTACATTCACGGGCCTCACATGGATATTTGAATCTGAAAAGCATGATCGGCGCGTGGGCGTGACCGCATTAGATATAATGAGTTGAGGCGGGAAAACAGGACACCGCGCTGGTTTCATACGGATTGCTTTATCACCGAATAGTTGTTTTAGACGTGACTTGCTTCATTTAAAAGTAGACATTTCAAGCTTTCTATACATATATTTCACATGTATTTGAGGCGAGTATTCGCTGAGATTCATGTTGTTTTATTTACGTGTCTGTGAAGAGAGGTGACAGAGACAATCAAATAAGGTGACAGAGACAATCAAATAAACACCCTGTTTATTTGATTAATTTTAGAAAAGCACATTGTTTTGTTGTTATTATAACTATACAGAAATAAAAGTAGACCCTTTGCAGTTTCAAATGATACCTTATTCTTATCTGTACGATCAAAACTGACAGAGTATTTTTAGTTCTTTTCACGTTCATAAAGAATATAGGAGACAGCCGGACCGGTGCGGGCTTCGACCCCAGGGGGTTAAGGACAGGGATGTCCATTTATGAATTCTTAATCTGTCCTGATGAAGACCGTGGACCATGGAGACCGTCAGTGAATTCATCTCGGCCTTAGAAGCCAATCCTGAACTCAGCCCTGCCTGTTATTGTCACAAAGACCGTCTTTGAACTCTTAGTCTGTCATGACGCAGTCATGGAGACCACCTGTGTATTCTCAGTCAGGCCTGTTGCAGTCTGTGAGACTGTTCATGAACTCCCAGTCCTTCCTGTCATAGTCACAAAAACCCCCTCTGAATTCATTAAATGCCCTGTCCCGGCCAAAGAGGCCTCTCCCGAACTCTCTCTTTGCCCTGCCCTGGTCAATAAGGCAGATCCCGAACTCCCTGTTTGCCCTGTCATGACCAAGAAGGTCGTTTCTGAACCCTTTGTCCTGTCATGGCTATGGAGGCCGTCTGTGAACTCTCTGCCTGTCCTGGCCAAGAAGGCCGATTCCAAGCTCTTTGTTGTTCTGTAATGACCACGGAGGTTGTTTCTGAACTCTTTGGCTGTCCAACCATAGTCAAAAAGACTGCCCCAGAACTCTCTGCTCGCCTTATTATGGTCAAAGATGCCATTTCTGAGCTGTCTGCAGGTCCTGTAATGGAAGCAGAGGCTGTTATTAACCTCTCTGTGTACTTTTTCCCAGTTTTTTTCCGCCAGCTCTTCCTCAGTCCCTCCTTCCCTCCCTATGGTCTGTTCCTGATAAGGAGTGTCTGGAAGCCGCTCCTTAGGGGGCGGGAGGCTCTGTCACGATCTCTAGCTGGAGTGCCCATGAGCTCTGCTAGAGGACACTCCATCCCGTACCTTTGCCATTCACCCTGGACTACATTCCCCACAATCCTTTGCCGGACTCATCATCTATTGCATCACCTGTCTCTCATCAGATCTCATTATCAATTCACAGCTGTCTCACATTAGAAGGACTTTAAAAGATGCACACAACTCGAACACTTCACTGGTGATTGATAGCCTGTAATGTTTCCTAGTTTCCTTGCTAAGTGTTTTTGATCTTGGACTGTTTCCTTGTTTTTGATTGCTTGCTGCCTGCCTTGACCATTGCCTGTTTATTGGATTACTTTTTTGGATTACCTTGTTTGCTACTGTTTGCTGGTACTGAACCCTGCCTGTCTGACCACATTTTGGAATAAAGCCTGCATTTGGATCCACACCTCAATTGTCACGACTCAACATTACACATCGCCCATTATAAATAAACTAACATAATCTAAATAAAGATGCAAAATACATTTATTTACATGTATTTACGAATCGAGATATTTCATGATATATTTAACACGTTTGGGAATATTTTGAATCAAAAGGGAAAAATAAATAAACATAAGCCTATAACAATAATACAGTGGTATCGTGGCAGCTGTGTGTCACATGACAAGCATGACAAGGCCCCCCCCCCTTCACTCGTGCCCCCTCAAAAAAATTAGTGCAAGACACCCCTGATACTACAATACAAAATTATTTGTCAAATAAATGAAACATGATGAAACCTCTAAAGATTGCAGTGATACATGACATGGTGAAAAATGACTGAATGAACAATACTGAAAGTAGGCTAAGGTGAAGTTTAAAAGTGTGCCCCCTAAAACCACAAGTGGCACCTTTACTTACTTTTACATCTCTTTAAGGAAAATTGAAAAACAATAAATCTCTTGAGGTTTATTCTCTGTCCTGAGACTCCTATCAAGTTTATAGTTTGTATTTTGTTTAGTCCCTCCAGGATTTCAGGATTTTTTTCATGATTTTTCCGATGGCTGATTTTGTTAAGGTAATTTCCAGAAATTAGCGAAAAATTAGCATTTTTTAAAATAAGGATAGCACATTTACCATATTATAAATTGTGTTAGATGCACAACAGTCATACATGAAACAAAGAACAAACAAATTCATAAAATTTGTTTATTTTAAAAAGAAGGACAAATATGGGCAACATAAAGATAAACAGTGTTTAATTTAGTTGTTTCATTAATATTAACAACAATAAAGTAGACCTACAGTAAAGCAAGGATCCAATACTGACACACGTCCCAAACAGTGTTTCCCCAAAACAGTTTGTTCACTTAAGACATAGCTAATTTAATTTACATGAATACTCGCCAAGATGGACATTTTGGTAAGTGTGCACAGCAAGTGCACAAAACAGAAATCTGCAGTCAGTCTGCCAGACTGAATTGAGTTCTCTTTTATGGTATACTGCACTTTTATTAGCTCTTTTTATTACAATTAACCTGTTAACGTATACCAGAGCAACAGCGCACTGAAGCGTTTTTTTCCCCACTAGTTTAATGTTTATGAATGAATTTAACGTGAAAGAATATCATTAATCTTGGCAAACTATATATCATTCTGAAGGTCTAAGCCTCAAGCATCGACGACAGATTGCTGTTTTTCGATGGAAAGCTTATAAGGAATGTATTTGCTACATTTGTGTAAGCAGTACACATCAAAACAGAATAAAAAAGCCCTACGTACCTTTATCATTGTAATAACGAGCCACAAACGTGCCCACTGCTGAAAGCCCAGTTTAGTTAGAGAGGTAAGGGTCCACACAACAACATCCCAGCGAGCACTTTTAGTCCAGCGAAACAATAACGTTGTAATAAGGATGAATATTCCTTTGTTTACGTTTCATTTCTTCGGGAGAGTTATTGTTCGCGTCCGTTATGGAATAAATTACACTCAAAAACAGCGTCTTGGTGGTAAAAAAACAGCACGGTGTTGTAGCATACAGTTTTACAAACAGAATGAGACCGTCCACGGAAAAAAAAGTCTCAGAAAAAAGGAATATAGATTATTTGAATTTGGCGCTCCCTCCTGAAAGCGTGACGCACGCTGTGACGCAGCTGTCATCTGAGCGGGGCGTAACTTAGCGATCTGCTTTTTACATAAAAAAACTGTTTTTTTTTCTTCTACATTTTTTATATGTGTGTGTGTGTATTGTGTGGGGAATGTGGCCGTATCTGCATGATTATAATATGTATGGACGCACATCAGCGTGTTTATTACCGACTCTATGACGGCTATCATTGTGATTCATTGATCAGCTATTATTGATTATATGGCCCATCTGTATGATTATCATCTGAATGGAAGCACATCAGCGTGTGTTTACTGACTGTATGACCATGTCTGCCAATATCAGTTTATGTCTGGCAATCAGAATACTTCAGTATACATACTATATACAAAGCAATTTTTTTCTATTTTTTTTCCTTTTTTATTGCTCAAATTATTTTTGTATTTTTTAGTGCTCAAATAAATCTGTCTATTATTTTATAATTGAAAAACTATGCAGGAATATGTATAATGACTAAAATAGTTTGTATAATTCTGCAATCCATTTGGTGGTTATTTTTCCTCAAACAGGGGGGTGGGGGGACTATAAATAGTTTCAGAAAAAATATTGCAGGAATCTCATTTTTCATGGTTATCTTCTTCAAATTTGAAATATAAACTCATGAGACATGTGGCTTTCGATCCATTACTTTTCTGGATTGCTCCAGGACTTATTTCATGTATTTGTATATGAAATAAAAAAACATTCAGTGTGGAAAAATATTTTTCAAGGCACGTCAGTGCCTATAACTTTTTTTCTTTTTGAGCATTATCAACTCTGGATGATAGATAGTAAAGCCCAGAGTGTCTTCTTTCCAAAGATACCTAATTTGTTTGTGTAGCACACTTTGTCACGAACTGTTACCATTTTAACACTAGAAGTCCCAGAAATTTGTAACCCTCCTTTAGCCAAGTGGATGCTAACTGGCTAGTCTTTTGGCTATCATTAGCATCAATTCATGTGTAAATGTGGTCATTACCTGAGCAATCTGCAAGGGGGTTGGGGGTGTGTGTGTGAATGGTTACTGGTGGCTTGTTTGTATGTGTGGGGGAGGGAGGGCTGCTAAAAGCAGAGAACTTGATTGATCATGTCTCACATTGGCATTGCCAAGTCAGCAGTCTTCTCCATTATTGTTGTTTCAGCGAAGAGATACCCAGAATGTATACTGTAGGGATGGTCATTATTTGAAACTCAAATGTAAATATTCTAATATTTTGAGATACTGATTTTTGACTTTCATCAGCTGTAAGCTATAATCAAAAAAAAAAAAAAAAAAAAAACTTTTGAAATGTTTTACTTTACATGCAATGAATCTAAAACATATGAAAGTTTAACTTTTTGAAATAACTTACAAGAAAAAATGAACTTTTTCACAACATTCTAATTTATTGAGATGCACCTGTATATTTAACCGTGGTAATATTTTAATCCCGGTTTGTACTAAACTCATCTGGTGGGTTTGCTGCCAAAAAGCTCTTTTTTCAGTTTCTTCTGACCATAGAAGTCAGTGCCATTTGAAGTTCCAATCGTGTCTGACTACTGAATTTGTTGGAGTTTGTTTTTGGATGAGTGAGGAGAATTTTCCTTGAAACCCTCCCGAACATGTAGGTGCTGTAGGGGATGTTTAAATATTTTTTTTAGGTTTCTGACCCAAAGAATCAACTAATCTTTACAATTTTACAGCTGTGTCCTCTTCCAGGCAGATTTTTAACATCTTTAGTTGATTGGAAAGAATTTTTAAGAATAAAACTAATTTCTTATTCTGCACATCAGAATTATATTCTTAGGTTTTACTCCTTGTGATGGATGATTAAGGGAATTTGGCCTTTGTGTTCCTCATAGTTATAATCCTGTGGAACAGGAAGTCATGGCTGGACGATTTCATACTCTTAGTCACCCTGGTGTGCTAAAAAATATAAATATGAATGGGTATATATATGCACATACAAGTACATATATAGCTACATATACGCGTGTGTGTGTTATATTACACAATTCAAGATAAGGGGGCAGGGAGGGCTGCTAAAAGCAGAGAACTTGATTGACCATGTCTCACATCGGTGTCACTTGCGCATAAACTTCTTAGCCGGAAAACCACCATCCTCGGCACAGTCAACAAGATTCGCCGGGAAATCCCTCAATCCGCTAGACACACAGATCGCAATGAATTCACCACTCAGGTATGTTGCAGGTCTTTTGTGGTTCTATGTTTATGTGTTTCTAATTTTTAGAATCAACACCGCCAAGTGTGTCATTGTGTCATTGTGTGTAAAAGTGCTATGAAAATAACAATTTATCTTATTTATTAGGTGTTTTCAACCACTGCTGCTACGCTGACGGTGTTTGCACCCAAACGGAAGAAGACCGTCTACATTCTTAGCAGCATGCACAGCGTGATTCAGACTGATAATACCACCAAAAGGAAGCCAAACACTGTCACCCTTTACAACACCACAAAGTGCGGCGTGTTCTTTTTAATATTATTTGTAAATATGTGTACAAATGGTTGGTTTCTTTTTTATTTTATTTTGTCCTGTTTTTATCAATAAATCTCAGCAACAAAGGAAAAAAAAACATGTGTGTTGATTTCTCCCTAAGATGGCTGTGAAACACAAGTTTCCTTGAAGTGGCTCAGCATGGCCCCACATTGTTTACATAACAAAAGCAACTGTTCACAGCTGATTAAGGATATTAGCCTAAAGCCTTCCAGCCCATCGGCTGTCCGGCGGGTTTTATAGGTAGAAAAGCCAAATGGCTGCTCTCTGGGACTTCTAGTGTTAATTTAGGTAGGTTATTTTCACCTGTGAGGCCCACAATGGGGGGGCGAAGGTTAACAGGTTAAGCATGTAATACTTTTTATTTTGTTGTTAATCCATGTTTCTTTATCACTCTATCGTGTTAATAACTTCAAACAGTGGCCTACTGTAGGGCTACAACGATTCGTCGACGTTGTCGACAAAAATCGATAATAGAAATAGTCGACAATGAATTTCATTGTCGATGTTGTCGCCAGACATGTTTTTTCCGACCGAGTGAGGCATCTCTCTTCATTACAATCTCTGCCGAGAGTCGCACATGCGCATTAGCTTCTCTGCTGAGCGATAACATACAGAAATGGCGGCGTCCAACACAGCAGCTGCGCGTACCAAAACATCTAAAGTTTGGGAGCATTTTAGCCTGGATACGGCGAATAAAAAGATTACCTGCATGGTTTGCAAAGCAGTCCTTGCGTATCACGGCAGCACCTCGGTGATGCACGAACATTTAAAGAGAAAGCACGTCGGACAGTTGAATGAAACGGAGTTTGACTTGCCTCTGTAAGATTTAAATAACATGGAAGCCAATACGTTTTGTTTTGGATGTACATTGTACATTTTATAAGCATATTTTCGCTTTAAAAAAAAAAGAAGGATTTAACGTTATGCCCGACTGTGCCTGACAAAAGTATTTTAAATTAAATGCATGCAGTCTGAAGAAGAGAGCCACCATGGACCCCTTTCTGCAAAAGAAGCAGACGTGCACCCCACAACAGGCGAATGCCCTCACTGAGTCAGTATTGCAGATGCTGATCTATGATATGAGGCCGCTCTCCATGGTCGATGGTGCTGGGTTTCAACAAATGATAGCCCAGTTCAATCCAGACTACATCCTGCCATCCAGAACCCATTTCACCCACTTGATGGAGCAGAAATACAGTACAACGTTTCTGAAGGTAATTGTTTAGAATGCACACACAGTCAGACATATTTCATACAAAAAAAATAAAATCACAAATTTAATTTAAAAGCAATTTTATATATAAATATATCTATTTTATATATAAATATAAATATATCTATAAATATATCTAACCCTAACCCTAAGTACCCCCTTCTTTCTTGTGTTTACTATCATTTTCCACAGAATTAAAGCAATCTCATGCTAAATTTTAGAAAAATTTAATAATTATTCGATTAGTCGACTAATCGTTTCAATAGTCGGTGACTAGTCGACTATTAAAATAGTCGTTAGTTGCAGCCCTAGCCTACTGCTCACTGAAATCTGTGCAGATATAGGCTACACAGGCCTTGATATAAACAAAATCTCTGTTGAGTTGACATACATCGTCATATCACCCAGCCATATAAAACAATAATCAGTTTTGCTTACTTTATTTTACTCGTGTCCAGTGGTCGTCATATACCTCAGACACTGTTAACTTATCTGCTTGCGTTTGATTCCACAGACAGGTCCATATGTAACAGATGTTTGCTCCTGCTGCAATGGTATGGCCAACAGTAGAATGTCTTTTGTCATCCGTATTTTATTACAAGATCTACAAAAACATTTACCTCCACTCTGGTGTAATACATTAGGAAATTGCTTTGCATGGCGGTTAGGTGAGAAAGTTTCGCTTTCACTTTGTTTCACACTGACCCCTCACTGACTTCTGTATCCTTGTGAAAATAATGCATTCCAACTTTTAATAAAAATTCAGTTAGATAATTACAAATTAGTTGTTTTTTTGAAACCTTAATATTTGCGGTAACACTTTATTTTAGGGTCTCTTAACTAGTTGCTTATTAGCATGCATATTACTAGAATATTAGCCATTTATTAGTACTAAATAAGCACATATTAATGCCTTATTCTACATGACTTTATTCTACATCCCTAATCCTACCCAATACCTAAACTTAACAACTACCTTACTAACTATTAATAAGCAGCAAATTTATTGAGGGAAAAGTCATAATTAATAGTGAATAAGTGTTCCCTATTCTAATGTGTTACCATATTGGCTTGGAAATAAGGATCGCAAAAAACAAACAAACAAACAAAAAAATTAATTTTGTTGATTTTGATTTGGAATTAGCGAACAACTGGAGGGACTGTCAGTTGTATTTACATTTTTTTTTGTTTCCTTCATGATGTTCATTTGTTTCCTTGGTTACAGATTACCCTTACCTTGTTTCAAGTTTTGTTCCTTGTTATCCTGCATATTTATAGCCCTTTGCTTTCAGCTTATGTCTAAATGCGTTTTGGTTTAGTGCCGCTTGTGTTTGTAGGACACAAGAGTGAGTTTGTGGTGTGATATGAGAGACAGCGTCAAGGTAAGTGTATTTATATAGCACGTTTCATACCCAATGGTAATTCAAGGTGCTTTACATTAAAATTTTATATATATATAAATTTTATTATATATATACATATATACGTGTGTACATTTGTGTACAATTTTGTATAAAAGTACATCTAATATGTACTGCATTCCAAACGGCAGAAAGGAACGTATATCTACAGTAAAACACTGAAATAACAGCAGATGGAAGCACACACTGTCAAGCAATGCTCACGTGTCTCACAGCGCAAATTCTGTGCAATGAACCCTGCCGCGATTCTCTCTAGCGTGCACACGTGGCATATGAGGAAAAAAAATACCAAGCTCAGAATCAATTCAAATGAAATGTTCAGAATCATTGAAGAGAGAATCGTGATGCATCGGAGAATCAATTTTTTCTCCCACCCCAACTACAGTATAAAAGCTACTGTCGGTTAACTGAGATTTGACGGAGGAACCTGCGCCTCAGTTGGACTCCTATCATGTCAAGTGTGATAAATATTTACAGTTTTATAGGCATCACCTTCTTTGATTTGTTACTATTTGATCCCAGTTATATTCACGAATAGAATATGGACTTGATTTCCACTGCATGTATTCAAGCTTCTATTTTAAGTCAATATTATTATTTGTATAGAGATTTTAACAATGCAAAATTAAGCTGCTGTGTGAGAAGGAAAATATTGAGATTCACACCTGTCAATCCCAATCACTGACTCTGAATGTGTGAATGTAGAATATGAATGCATTGAGATATCTGCAAGAACCCGTGAAACCCGAATTAATCCTCCAGATGACATTAAAGAAGATCATTTAGCTTAGGCTGAAATTCTACAGCACTCACTGTAAATAATTCAAAACAAATGGGGTTGAACCTTATTTTGTTTAGAAGGTAGACCTGGGGCCAGGGGACTAGAATGTACAGGGGAGAAAACCTCAATATTAAATTGAATGGCTTCAATTTGGTGGGATGAAGGGATGAATAGCATGTTTACCTTGCAGCCTTCACAGGCACTGACACCATAGTGGTACCCCGAGGACTTGTCCTCGCAGACGAAGCAGGGTTTGTAGACACGAGGAGGGGCTAGAGGTGATGGAGGACTGGGGACCAATTCCTCTGAACTGGTGCTCTGAGTCTCAATGGCTGTAGGGGCAGAAAGAGACGAGAAACATAACTAATGATGATTGAGATGAAAAACCACTGACTTCAGATGAACTTAAGACTTGCGAACAGTTGTCTTGAGACTTGATTTAGCTATCAAGCAATGAATACATACAATGAAAACAGCAGGAATACAACAAGAAAAGTGCTCAACCTCTATGTAACCAATACCTGTTTGTCTTTGGGAAGTACAGTATGTCACATAAGCACACCAGAAAACTGAATATTGTAAATGCTAAATTTAGTTGACTTGGATCTGAAAAAAAAGCATTGATACCTAGTTTAAACTCTACCTTGAAAGACTTTAGTCTAATATACAGCTCTACCAAAACCCAATGAACAACATCAACCTAACTGCTTTCTAAGGCAGCGTGCTAACTTAAATAATTATGCTTAATTTTCATAAGTGACTGACTTGGAATGATCTCCACAGACACTCAAACTTGCCTTCAACATAAAGGATACATGCAATGCAGCCTCAGAATTCGGACAAAATGAAGCATTTTAGAATGACATGAATTCACGCCCAAAAGATAGCTAGCATAACAGGAATTTTAAACTGGCTGCATAATGATGTAAAATGCATGCATTTGGTTGTCTTTCTGTTTTCGCCTGGTCTTGTCTACATTTCATCAGATGGTTAATCACAAAATTAGATCATGCTGGCTTAATTGAATTGAGTCGGCTTACTCAATGTGCACTAGTATACATCAAGTTTATTACAAGTATATTAAAAAAAAAACTACTTGTAGATAATATAATATTAATAAAATAAAAGGCCACTTAAGTGCACTTAAGAGAACATTTTCAAGACTGTTTCTGAACACACTTAAGTATTCTTTAAAAAATGCAATTACCTGAACTACCTGATTGTAATTTTAACTGTAGTGTTATAGTAGTATGCAGACATTACATTTAAATTCTTTTTAAATGTAATCAATTGCAACTTAATCATTACAAATGTGTAATAACAAATGCAGTTTTCAACAGAAATTAAATACATTTATTTAAATGTTTATTGTTTATTAAAATATTTTACAGCAATACTTACCAACGTAGTTGTTATTGTTGCTACAGCACATGTAAAAAGTATTCAGGCCCTTTCAGTTTTGTTCATATTGTATTTTGTAACCTTATATTTTGACTCCCCAAAGATGTTTTTACGTGGGTAAAAAAAACTTGCTCTAAAATTCAGCTAAATTGCATTTAATATGAATTTAAGTAATATATTTTCATTCAATTTGCATTTAAGTGCCTGAAAACATTACATTCAGTTTGCACTTAAGTATATGCTTTAGTATTTCTGTAATAAAATACTAGTTTACGTTTGCTACAGTGTACTCATAGTTTTCAAGTATCTTGAGTCAACCACACACCAGCAGTCCATGTAGTCAGTATCAATGGATCAGCCGACAGCGTCAGTAGTCATGTACTGTGCTTCACTACATGCAGATCAGCTGATCAGATTACAGCACTTCACACAGTCAAATCAATTAACTCCGTTATCTCATTCACTTGCTTCTATCCATCACAAATTATATTTCTCCCTGCATGTTTCTAACCCAAATCATCCCAATTCAAAATCCCTCAACAAATAAATTCCTCAGTGATTTCTGGCTGAAAGTATGGCCGAGTGGTACATAGCTGAAAATGGTATACAGCTAAAAGATGTATTTCAATATTTTTCAGCCTTTTGACAATATCTAATAGATATTTTAATATTCATGTATTTGCTCAGAAATGGGGTTTCAGTCATATATACTACAGTATAACAATAGCCTGAGCTAAATTTTAAAAGTCACAGTGAAGAATCTTGCACTGTCAATGCAATACCTGTATTGAATTTTTTGAGCATTATTAACATAGCTCAAAATATTACAGCATAAGTTTGCAACATTAAGCATAACAAAAAAGAAGGGGTCAGAATATGTTTTGAGTGAATATTTTCAGAATAAGCTAAGTTTTGCTACTAAAACATTTTATTAAACATATAACAAATAGCATCCCACGATTCAAAATGATTTACACATTTATAAGCAACAAAATCATTGCAAATACACTATAAATATTTCATATATTGCCCATCCGTAGCTGACAGCTATGTTTCTGAATGATTAAAGTTGGTTTATAAGAAAAGATAGACAGATTTTGATCTGTCGTAACTTGATGGAATCATAGCTCACGGTTGATAGCCACAAATCAAACAGCAGGCTTCTAAACAGTGCTCTGTCTCTATGATCCAAAGCAACAAGACTTGCTCGAATTGATTTTTTAACGCACTTCTGAGCACATCAGTTTAGTAAACAACATTACTGAGGACAAACGACTGTCTTGTTTGAGAGAGTAACAGGATAAAGAGACTATGCTTATTTTCAGTGGATGAGATTGAATGCTCAAGCAAAGAACGCTGTGTTGTGTTTGTGTGTGCAGAATAACAAAGGTACGTTATTGAAGCTGAATTAGCCTCAGGCTTAAGATGGTTAATTTTCCAAGAGGCCTTGACCAGGTATGTGTTTGCATTTGATTCAACAGGTTAGGGTTATGAAGCTCTTTTATTTTAAAATGCTCTTTATACTTCTTTGGGAAAACCGATGCCTTTGGAGATAATAAAAAGTCTTGTATAAGTGTTTGTTTGGATTTTTTACAGGTTTCAAACTTAAATAAAACTTTCTATTTTTTTGTTAACAACTTTTTATAAAATTTTCTTCCTGAAACAGCAGTAACAAATAAACAACAACTGTGCAAATTCAGAACCCACAATAAAATAATTTTCACATGGATTCCAGAAAGGATGAAACAACATCAAACGCTGAATGACACAAACGTACAGTTTCCATACTAGTTCCATGCACACGAGAAGTTGAGAGTTCCATCGAGGCTATTTCCACCAAACACACAGTCCAGGTTCGTCAGTCCATTGTGTGAGGAGGACTCCAATGGTTGACAAGCATTTTTTTTGCTGCTGTGAGAACAGTAAACAACTTTGTTTGGACGGACAAGGTGAAGTCCCAAAAGTCATTCATGAAAAAATAGCGAAGTCAAACATATCTCAATACCCAACAAATATAACAGGTCCATTATAAATAAGCATTCCATTAGTACATAAATGGAATGCTTATTTATTCAGATTTCAGATGATGTATAAATCTCAATTTCGAAAAATGTACCCTTATGACTGGTTTTGTGGTCCAGAGTCACATATGTTATATGTGCAGCAGCAGTATTTCTTACATGCTCACAGCAGCATGTTGAGGATGTATTGGCAGTAGCAAGTCTCAGTACTTGCTCTGCAGCAGCAGCAACAGTGCAGCAGATCTATTCCGCCAAGACCAAACACATTAAAGTCCTCATGAAATGAAAATGTACACTATTTACTTTGTTAGCACACATTGCTAGTCTTGAGGTGAACAATTAATGCAAGTTAATCCACTTAAAAAAACTGTTTGTCTTGGTAGTCTTTATTGAAAATCTGAACATTTACTTTCGCTCTGGAATGGCATTCCATCTCTTTGATGGTTTGATGACTTGGGCAAAATATCCTTAACCACGCCCCTCCAACCATTGGTTTGCTACGAGCGAGAGATGGAGAGGAGGAGTGCTAAAATAAAAACCCTGCCCTCAATATTCAGTTTCAGTTAGAAATACATCACAATACTGAAATAAAATTTGTTTCACACGGACTTATATAAGCTTATTTTATGATGATTTTATTTTTATTTATTCATTAATTGGTCATTATTTAAGGTTAGCAACTCTGTTTGTGTGCCTGTATATATGCTCATGGAAGAATAAATAAATAAAATTATGACAGTGCCTTGTATTTTCTCAGACTATGCTTTGTCGGGGACTTTTGATACAAGAAATCCATTATTCTCCATTATTACATCAAACTCAATAAATAATAATAATAATAATAATAATAATAATTAAAAAGAATTTGACCAGAAATGGAACAGACAGCAATCAGATCTCCAGCAACACATTTCCAGACTTCTCACAAGTCCAGATTAACAGGATAGATAAATCCGGCTGCAGTCTCTGTTTAAGCACACATTGATTGTGTACAGCTGAAGTCTCTCTCTGAGTGCTTGATCTTGTTGTTTGGACAGACGAATGACTCTTATTGATCTCATATCTCACTCATGCACCTCCCCAGCGACGCTCCTGTGAGGGAAGCCTGATTAAATTACTGAAGGTAGCTTGACATTTGTTTTCATTTGAGTCAAGACTATTAGTGTTGCGGCTTGTGGTTTCCATCTGGAGAAGAGAGTCACTGGTAATATCCATGTCAGTGCTCGCAATATTTGCTAATCTGCTTTAATCATTGAAGACCACCTCGCCACTGATGTGCCATCTACTTGTTGTAACAGGGACTGAGAGAGACTTTCTTAAAATGTTTAATAGTTACAATTAAACAATCACAATTAAATTAAGAGAGCAATTACACAAGACAGCTGTTAGTCCACAATCAAAATGGCAGTTTTTGGCACAAATCATCCCAAACATAAGAACATGAATGCAGAGGTGCGCATCCATCCATCCATCTTAACCCGGAGACACACTGCACGATTTTAGCAGTCATATAAGATCATTGCATGTCACACTGCACGACATCGATCTAATAAACTTGGCTACGACGTGTGTAGACTGTACGATAATGACACCTACTGACTTGTACGCTACGACGCGCGTTTCTATAGAATAATAAAACGTCATCAGCATGTGTTAGTGGTAAACAAAAAGAGCATGATAAATCACACTTTAGCAGTTGTAGTATTCATGGAAGCGGCAAAAGTGGAAGAGGCAAAAGAGGAAGGAATAAGAGCTTGAGGTAAGCAGCTTTATGTTTTAACACCATGTTGCGTTGATTTCATGTTGAATTTTTATCGCTTGGTCAGTAAACGTGGATTGTAGCAGCAAACACACATGGTCATGCTGTATCGTAGGCTATCTTTGGTTGCAAGACTGTGACAATGGTCGTCTTTGAACCTTTCTCATTGTACGACACAGGACCCTTGATCACAGGAATCACCACAATTGTTTCACGATGCCAATCTTTCGTCTGGGACAGCCGAAAATCTTGCAGTGTGTTTCGGGCTTCTGCACACACAGAAAGGCCTCAGCCAAGACCCAAACTAGGGACCTTCCTGCTGTGAGACGACTAGACATGTGCCTGTATTCGGTAATTCAAAATAGATGAATTCGAGAATAATTATTACAAATTATTCAGAATTTTGAATTCTTTTTAAGAATATTTTTCCCATCAACTGGTCACAAAGCACAGCACCACTGTATGATGCGTCATGTGCACTCTGATGTAAACAAGCACGGATGAGAAGCACATGGCGGAGCGTGTGAGAGATGCTCTGGATGAAAGCACATTCACTCTCTGACAGCAGGCAGATGGCGCTAAACAGCAGAAATGCAGCCGTTACCCCAGAAACCCCATAAATAAAGCAGCTACTTTCTGTTTCTGAAATGTGTTTATATGATTTAAATAGCCATTCAGATTTCTGTATTCATCACGACTTAATAAGCTATTTATTTTCAAACTTTTCACATTTTAATCTAGACTACAACATGCCCTAGATATTGTTTAAAAGCGTTTTGATTGGCTATTGATCACACTTTACATTAGGGCTTCAATAGTTAACATAAACTGCCAATGAAATATTCTTCTAAACATTCATTAATCTTAGGTAATTCCAATATTTAATAACACGTTGTTAAAATCAAACGTTGCAACTGTGCTATTTAATGATCTAACATGAACTAAGAGTTGTATTTTTTAACAAAGATTGAATAACTTCCGTAGCAAATGTAGCTATTGCTCATTGTTAATGTTAATGCATTAACTAAGGTTAACTAATGACATCTTATTGTAAAGTGATACCTATTGGTCTTTATAATTCTTTTGCACTTTAATATGTGTACATTTTTTTTTTACTCTATACATTTTTTGTGTATTGCTTTACTGTATTTAAATATTCAGTCATTTTTGTTTTAAGAAAAAGTTATTAAACCTGTTATACTATATTATGACAACACTTCATTGCAACTAAATTTCAATATCGTGATAATAACGTATGCTGTGATAAAAGCATTAGCAATTAATCGCAACATGAAAATTTGATACCGGCATATCCCTAGAGACGACACTGAGCCACCGCCTTACGGCAGCACATTTATAACAAAATAATAATTGTAACACTGTAGGCAAAAACACCATTCTTCCATTTTAACACTAGGTTATTACACCAGAGAGAAGAAGAAAGATGACATCTGCAGAATATAAATGATCATTCTTACATTTCACTCATTACTGTTTATTTGAAACGCAACGCAGAGACGAGAGGCCCAGGCCACCTGCGGACACATGAGGCACATAAAGGCTTTTCCATTTACTCTTTCTGGTGGCAGGCTGCATTCACCACATGAGGTGCATAGGAACCTCTCTCCATTTTCTGGGCGATTAAATCTCATCGAAGTGGCCGGATGACTTCCCGCATGCTAACATGCACAGAGCAGCCAGTAGATGAGTAAAGGACAATGACAGACAGGCCAGAAAGAGGGCAGCAGAAACGGTGAGCTGTGCTGTTAGAGAAAGTCTCATGGCTTGTCTCACTGAACTCTTACCCTCTGGCTGAACCCACTACAGGGTCAAACAGGAAACTCTCACACCCATTCCAGACTATTCACTCAATGGGTGGAAAACAAACTGAAAACAGCACTGCTGATGCACACAGTCAACCCAGAGACAGGTCTGACTAGTCGACTGCCACAAAAAGAGAAAGAGAGAGAATGGGAATGAGCACAACAGTTATGAAGGAATGTGCACAGGATCCTACCAATCCTGAAGGGATTCCCAAATGGGAATTACAGCATAATACAAAACAAAACCTAGTTCAATCCTGAAAAGATTTCTGGTACAATTCTCATTAGGATAAAATGCTTCTGCAGGACATTGAAAGGAATTTAAAAACTTAAAACTACCATAGTTAAAGCAAGTTATGTTAATGCTATCGGCCACACTTTGTTTAACGGTGTCCTTGTTACACGTTACATGTACTTACTATCATAATAACAATTAATTATGCATAATTACATGCAAGTAACCCTAAAACAAACATCATCCTAACCCTAAATATATAGTAGGTACATGTAGTTATTTAATATTACTCAGTACTTAAATGTATAATTACACTGCAACAAGTACACCTTAAAATAAAGTGCAACCATGCCATCTATTATATTTTACTTTTAATACTATTTACTATCTTTTTTTAAAATAGTATTATAGGACTATTACTAATTTATTAATTGTACTAGTATACTACTACTAGTATAGTACTAGTAAAATAACACTATTATTTTTATTAACTATCAAGAGTGAAATGTCCAGATTAATAGTGTTATTTTTATTCTTATACTTTTATTAAGTAATTCATTATTTTCAATGTGCATGTATCAAGAAATTAGGCAGGCCTCAGGGTAAAAATGCCACTAAAAGTAACATAGTAACCACATATTCCACATTAATCTGGTGACAATGCATTAAACATTAGCATCAAAAGTGTAAATAAGTCTAGGAACAATCACAGTGTTTGTTAGTACATCTTTGTGTGTGTCTTCTGAAATGCGCCTCTGTAATTATGCCTCTTTTGTTCTGTAAGCCAAACAAACAAAAGCAAATGTTTCATTAGTGGTAACTCACCAGAGAACATGAGCTACTTAATAAAACTGAATGCAAAAAAAATAAAAATAAACACAGGATAGCCACATGGAACAAAGAAAATGGAGAGAGAGAGAGCGGGACGATGAGAGGAGCGACAGGCATTTCCTGTTCGTCCCTGAGAGAATGTTCCTAAAGTCTGAACTCTTTATACAATTATGTGATCATAGCTTAAACAACGCAGCTATTCTCCCAAATATATTTAGTAATGTTTGTTCAATATTTGAACTAATTGAAAATAAAAGTACAGTTTGTGTTATCAGGTGTCTGGTGAGGGTGTGCTGTTACTTCTCTTTATCTGGTGAACAATAAGACCACAGACTGAACTGAAGGAAGGTGTAAGCTGTATCTAGAGACCAGAATATCACAGAGACTTTATGGAGGGTCATTAAGTAACGCTCTTGAAACTGCTCACAACAAGCATTTTGTTTTGCATGTGCAAACAAAAAAATCTAGTTTTTGATTACAGTCCTATATATGTTTAAGCTCTACTTTAGTACGTTTAACCACATACATACAAACACATGCACTTGAAATATTTAACCCTGGGTCATTCTAAACCCTGGGTAAACGTAGTCCTGGGTTATCTTGCTTCACATCAGGGTTAACATTTAATCCTGGCATTCATAAACTGGGTTCACACTGTACATTCCTAAACCCAGGGTTAATGATCTTATTTGCATGTTTGTCAGTGTCATTGATTGGGCAAATGCAGCATGCAACCTGTTTGTGGCTCTAGCAGCACACATCCTCGTATTATAGGCTATTGCTGACTGTAATATAAATTGACATTTCAGTGGACTACTAAGGTAAAAATGAAACAGGCTCTTCTTCACTCCTGACATGCTTTTCTTGACCATTTAACATGTTTCCACTGAAACAACTGTTTATACAACATGCAGTGTTTCCATGACTGTCCACAGCATGGTGTGACACAAGCACAACATGACACAAACTATAGCACAAAGATGGATCCTGCTGGAAAACAGAGACCGTAAAACAAAACAAAAACATGGAAAAAAAATGATGAATGATGCAAACAGAGAGATGTGGAAGGTTTCGTTTGAATCTTTTAAAAGCTGTTTGAAACCATGTGCAGCTAGGCTGCATAGAGCAGAGAGAGACAATCTTGGCTTACTATAAATAAGACCTTGCAGGATTATTCTGCAAATAGGTAGTTGACATTTTAATAACTCTGGTATATAAATATTAGTATTTAAAAAAAAAAAATAATAATATTTACACCGCAGGGTGAACTGCCTAAAAGCTAACATGTGATGCGAAAGTGTCAAATATATATATATATAAACATATATACAGTCAAACCAATAATTATTCAGACACCAGATACAATTTTTGATATTTTTTTACTAGTGGGTGTAGGACACTATAGTTCATATATGTAAGTGAGGACAGTAAAATAAAAAAAGTGAACTGTGACATATTATACCCAAACTTTCTTCATACATTGGACTTTCCAGTAAAAATGATACAAATTTGGGACCAAAAATTATTCAGACACTTTGACCTGACCATGTTTTGCTAAAGTGTTTTTTTCTTTAACTGAATAAAATTAAGCATCGCTTGGTAATTGGAAAAACCTAAATTGGTATTATCTAATTTTGTACTTAAATTTAACAGCTGAATATTTTTGGGTTGATTGTAATCCATAACATACCTTTCTATAAAAGTTATCTGACATGATCAAGATGAATTTGTTCTGACACAGTTTAACTCTGAGTTCTTGTCATATTTTATTACCATTATTTTCGAAACTATAATGAATAAACTGTGATTATGTGAGAAATGTTGAAGGTGTCTGAATAAATTTTGGTTTGACTATATGCATACATATATTTATATATATATATATATATATACACACTGCAAGTGCTGTTTGCACACATATCCTCTTTAAGCTAGACTATTTGATGTACCGAGTCATGTCTGTAGCATAAATGGTGTACCTAAGTTTTATTCGTTTAAAGGGGTTTGTTCCAATCACTAACCCTCAGTATGAGCGATCGTAATCATCTATATATAACATGCAGCTTCATCCCATTTCAAAGTTGTTTTAGAGCTTTTTTATTCCCGCCATACAGGCGTCAGATCACAGACGCACAAAATTAGCTTGCCGTGCACACTGTGCCAATGGCCTTTCAAGTCTGCCTGTGAAGCGCTAAAGAGAGAGAAAGACAGCGAGCGAGTGAGCAGTGGTCGTAATTAGCACATATCACACTAGCGTAATAGAGGGAGGTGTATAAATATCTTGCTCTAATCTCTCCAAATGCCTCTTATGATGTTTTCACATGCTGAGGCTAAAGGTTTCAAACATAGCTAGCAGCTCTGATGACAGACCAGTGTTCTGGGAATACTGTCCTTTGGAGCCCAGAGTAAATTTGTGAACTGCCTAAATTATATTGGAGAGGTTTCCCAAATCTGGTTGACTTGAACACAGAGAAGGATTTGGACTAGGTTATGACAAATAAACGGAGTCCACATCTCAAAATTCACTATAGGCAAGATCCCAGGACTGTCCCAAACAGCATTTTATTGTTTATTTTTTTGTCAGTTGCTAAATGTTATTAATTCATTTATTTTGTCATTTGCTATGTTATTACACAATACAGTAAAAACTGGCTGACAAGTGGTGTATATAGTGACTAGGATGATATTTGCCAATTTTGAAAATAACCACAAACATTGTTAGAAAATATATAGATTCAAAACTATTTTGTTGCTTTGGTGAAATATCTTTTTTTTCATTACAATAGTACTGTATATAGGAAGATGTATTTGTTTTATTAGTTATTTAGTTTAATTTTTAATTTTTTGTGTCTAGTTACACATGTACAGGTTGTGACAAAACACATGCTGTTATCACAACAATATGCACATAATGGAAAAAACTAAGTATTGTAGAAAATTCCCCAGAATTGCCCAGTAATTCTCAGAGGGTGAAAAAAAATGCAACACATTCTTTACATGAAAAAAGTGGAAAGACATACTGTTCACAAGAAGCAAGATGCAGTTACAGATACTGCATGCTAAATATACTGTAACATCAAATCACAATAACAGGTTTTACATAAACTGCAGTAATAGTCAGCAACAAAATATTGTTGTAATATTGAATCTGCAAATCCCCTAGAGAATAATGCACAAATGGATCATGCAATTGTTTTGAAATATTTATATATGTCATGTAAATTAAAAATGTTTTCAATTTCTGTACATATCACATTGTATAATTGTACATTATCAACCACTGAAAAATCCATATCAGTCTATGCCATGAAACCACTATTAACTAGTTAATGTATATATCACTACTCAGCACTTATAGAGACCAACTAATAACCCTGGTTTTTTAATCAGTAATTTCTCAAAGATTTTTTCCTTATTTTAGGCACTGAGCATCATGTAGATAGAGAACACTATTATATAATATTTCTCATATTTGCAACATATGATCCGAGAGGGCAGCTGTATTTAGTAAACTCACATTTTTCATGTCTGTAATTAATTCGGTAAAGGTTTCCATTATTCAAAATTAATTGAAATAACTTTAAAATGGAATTTAAAATATGAGATATTACCATGAAAAATATACAATTACAAAAGGGGGGGCTCATCCTCGTTATCTTTGCACCAATTCATTCTCGTTCTCAATTCATTGCACCACAAGCTGTTTTATCAGAGCGATTTACCAATACACACTAATGATGATCATTTTCTAATTCACTGAGATGCAAATGAACACATTTGGGTTGTGTGATTACTAAAGAATCTGTTGGACTACAGAAAATAATTGAATTACTCGTAGCTGCTGAACCAAATATATAAGACATAATGATGTGTGAAAATGCTGCCAGTTTCCATCGCCTGATACCAATTTTGTTTTATTCAACTGAAGCTGCATTTTAACCTTAGTCAAGATCAAGCAGGTCTGGGGAAAGTTCAAGACAGAGCTCAAGAAGACTATATAATGCGAGTCATCCAGTAAATCAAATGCTCTTCAGTCACATTGAGTGAATGGATTGCGGTAATCGCCCCAGTACAGCATGAACACAGGCATCTCAGAGAGCTTGAGTGGTCTGTTGACACCGTCAGGCGGCTGCCGTCCGATAAGTGCCACTTTGCTTTGATTTATGTCCACTGAGCAAATATAGCCAGGGAAATGACACTCAGTGTGCACTCAGTGCTATCTTCATGAGGGTCATTAGGATGTAAAAATAAATAATGCTTTTGACGGTAAAGGACCAAACAGACATTTGGATGTGCTTTCACAATAAATGAGTGCTCAAGCAAGCTCAGATTTAAAAAAAAAAAATGTAATGAAGTTAGTAGTGTTTGAAAAGTCGGTTTCAGGGGTCTTTTCTGTGTATATCTGTGTGCAGGTTGGGGCCGGTGGGTGTCAAAGTCATGAATGTTTACAGAGCACATTCCTAAAGCTGCTGCACAGACCATAAATCACAGAGAGGAAACAAGTTCCTCACTGTGCAGATATGTAGTGTACGGCTGCAACTAAAAATCAATATGATGTTTTTGGACATCCTAGACATCTTCCAGGTATATATACCTTTTGTTACACACCATCAAGCAATTTGGACTTGCTACAGAACCCAAACTTGGAGAAAGTGAGAAGCTTTATGACATGTACATGTTGAATTTAATAACATTCTGCTATAAATAATATCTGATATTTAATTCTTCATTAGCCCTTTACTGATCAGACATTAGCTGATCACTAAAATGTTTGGTAACACTCCACTGAACAGCGTCCATGCTAAAAACATTATGGTAACACTTTATTTTAATGTGTCTTTGTTACACGTTACATGTACTTACTATTATAATAACAATAAATTATGCATAATTACATGCAAGTAACCCTAAACATATAGTAAGTACATGTAGTTAATTAATATTACTCTGTACTTAAAAGTATAATTACACTGTAACAAGGACACCTTAAAATAAAGTGTAGCTGTAATTACTATAGTAAAAACAATAACATGCAATTACAAGCAGTCATAACTCCACCTACAGTAATATAAAGCATGACCTCAAAACGTACTGTAGCAGCGTAACTGCAATACCATGGCACTTTTATAAATACTGTGCTTTTGAATGAAGACCGTATTAATGACCGTAGTAATGTATGGTATATGTACCTCGAATAATACTACTTTTTACTGTTTTCAGTAATAGTGTCATTTATCATCATAACTTGTATAATTGAAACATAATTTGTCAGGTGTGTATTTGTGTATAGAGCAAACCCTGACAAAAATTATTACCATGGTGTATTGATGGTATCAGATGGCAGTATCATGGTAGATACTGATATTGTATATACTCTACAAGTTACTGATTGATTACCATACTTTAAAGAATTCCATATGACATGTCTAAAACATAGCATTAGATGGCAAGTGATCAACAAAACATGGTATTACTATGGTGCAGTGATTGTATCAGATACCATACTCTAGAATAATACCACTGAACTACATTGGTACACAACATTACCATGGCACTTTTTGGCACTGCTATTTAATATGAATAATTGTAAATGGGAAATAAAGGCGGATTTATCATGAATGAAGCGTTATGCACATGAATCATTGTAATAAGGGAATAAAAGTGTAGACCTACAGTGTTTGGTGCGTCGGTGCTGCCAGCTGAAGCACGCTTTGAGCGCTTTCTCCTGTAACATACATGACGAAGAACTGGACGAGTAAAACTCCAGCATGTGTCCCGATAACACATCCATACAGTCAAACATCATGCACTTTATTTCGCTGAAGAATAAAAGAATAAAATATCAGTCGGGTTGTCCTTCATTTGTTCACAGAAACTCCATCAACTCTTGGCACGCGCGGATCTCTCTCCGTTTCCGTACAGTCTCCAGACATCAAGCGATCCATCCCGATCCTCACTGGCGAGTTTCAGAGTAAAAACGATTGCTAAACGGATATAAATACGGTTCCGCTCGGTGTTGTGTCCCGTTCCGGTTAGCGACAGCGCTTCTCTATAATAAGGGATGATTTTGTAAATATGTCGCGTTTAAACGCGCAATGACGGATTTGGTCTCCTGCCTGCGTGCAGCTCATTTCCTACTAGTTCATTCCTACACAATGAAAGATTGAGTTGCCCAATATATGCGAGTGAACTTTCTGTGAACCCTTCCGAGGCTGCTAACCTTCAAATGACCCACACCAGTGTGACATCACCAGCATTCACACACACACACACACACACACACACACACTCAGACAGAGAGAGAGACAGCTCTGCAACGCAGTAGAGGCTGAGAGCAAAAACACAGCTCAACACAACTTTTCCATCGAAAGAATATTCCCTTCACATTAATATTTTCCTGAGTTACAACTTCACTGTAGTTAGGCTAAGAGAGCATATAAAATGAGTTTAAAAGTAGTAGCTTACACTTAAACTTACATAAAAAGACTTGTTACAGAAATAATATTATTTAAAAGAACATACAAAAAGGCAAGCCTACTTAGTATGTAAAATACAGTATTAAAAGAGTAATGCCTCCAGACATTTAATTGCATGTTAATTATAATTACGTTAAATTGTTTTATAGTTTAAATGTATATTTTTATTTAAAGTGCATATTGCAGGTTAATTTGTTTTTTCAAATGAATATATAACCTTGTATGAAAATACCACATGAACCGTTAAATGTTTTACAAGACGCGAGGGCACAAATTTAGATAAAAAAGTGAGGCTTTCCTTGACAGTTCTCAAAAACAGCTTTTTTTCAACATCGCGTCATATTACGTCACATAAGGGAGTCGTGTGCCGCACTCTGCTTTGAGCGCGCACGAGTCAGTGTGTTTTCGGTAGTTATTTTTATTTCAATTTATCATTGTCATGGTACATTATTGTGTTTGTGGAGATTGCACAAACTCCAGCCTGTCAGGACATCGAGTCCACAGGTTTCCTAACAAGAAATAGGACGGTCTTCCGGGCCTTGGTGCGTTTGTGCAGCTGAAGAGTCGGGACTTCACTAATCTGCTTCAAGCACCGCGGAGGTGTGTAACTTAACAGATGTGATGAGGCCAAGTGGAAAAGCATGGCCAGCAGTGAATGTGATCTAAACTTGTGTTTGCTTCTCCCAGCATATGCCGTCTGAGAGAGGAATACTGCAGGTCACCACAGGCTCCACAAGAACACAGCACTGTCATGTCCACTACACCTGCTCCTCTTTCCAGATCCCTCCAGTCATGTCCACTATACCTGCTCCTCTTTCCAGATCCCTCCAGTCATGTCCACTATACCTGCTCCTCTTCCCAGATTCCTCCAGTCATGTCCACTATACCTGCTCCTCTTTCCAGATCCCTCCAGTCATGTCCACTACACCTGCTCCTCTCTCCAGATCCCTCCAGTCATGTCCACTACACCTGCTCCTCTTTCCAGATCCCTCCAGTCATGTCCACTATACCTGCTCCTCTTCCCAGATCCCTCCAGTCATGTCCTCGTCTCCGTGTTCCTTGTTCCTCCCTACTGTGTGCACCGTGACATAAATAGAGTTACTTGTAATTGAGAATCAAAATTATTCAGACCGTTTTAATATTAAAATCTTTAACAATGTATTTATACATACAAGTATTTATCTTAGAGTAATAAATGATTTCTGCCCTACAACGTGTCTGCTGGCCTGGAGAGGTCTATGCTTTCCTCGCATTTCCCACACAAGCACCTATGAATCAGAAACGTGTTTATCTCTCTCTCCTGCGGTGATAAGAAACCACTATCACGTAACGTTAGTGTGGGATATTAATGAGTGTGACACGCCTGATCAACACTTATTAGTTTCTATTACTGGTAGTATCAATACTAGCATTGCTATTGCCTGATTACATTAGCTAAAGTGTGTATATCTGTTATCTAACACTGATCTCTCACCAAACACCTGCCCTGTTCTCCTCACATCAACTCAATTTGTCTTCTCTGACCGTTGTTCTGTCTAATCCTGGCCTGTCCTGCTCTCTTGGCTGCATAACAGGTTCATGGTTTTGTCTGTGGTCCGTCATACGAGTGTAAATACACATTTAAAATTTCCTCAGCATCCGAACTGTCATAGCAATCCATTGTTTTCCTGTGGTTTAAATGGACCGCTCTCCCTTTAGATGCGTCACTTTCGGTTTTGGCGCGTTTCAGATGCGGAAGTAAAATTCTCTCACAAAAACGACTCCAGAAGCCTTAATAGCGTATTTTAGTGAAGTGACATTCAGCCAAGTATGGTGACCCATACTCGGAATTCGTGCTCTGCATTTAACCCATCCAACGTGCACACACACAGCAGTGAACACACACACACCGTGAACACACACCCGGAGCAGTGGGCAGCCATTTTATGCTGCAGCGCCCGGGGAGCAGTTGGGGATTCGGTGCCTTGCTCAAGTCGTGGTCTTGACTTGAGTCTCTAACCTCAGTCGTGGTCTTGAGGGTGGAGAGAGCGCTGGACATTCACTCCCCCCACCTACAATTCCTGCCAGCCGGAGACTCGAACCCGCAACCTTTGGATCACGAGTCCAACTCTCTAACCATTAGGCCACGACTTCCCCCAAAAATTCAGGGGAGAGCGCGAACGCAGTCCCCCATTACCATAAATTTTAAAGTATATTTTAAAGAAAATCTAGTTCCTACAGTATTTTTCTATACAAAAATTTTTCTATTTTTCTTGACTCACTGGAGTCTCTAACCTGCAATATGCCCTTTTAATATAAATATGTGCAGTAACCTTATTTATTTGTTAACACCCTACATCCTAGTCCATCCCTATATCTTATTCTATTCAATTTGTATTCTATTCGGTCTATAGCACACCTGTACATACAATTTATTTTATTTTTCAATTAATTTGTCAGTTCTTTTGTTTATTTAGGTTATATACATATGTGTATTTTTATCCTCATTTTATTTTTTTATTATCTGTATGTTGTTGTCTCTGTGTACTGGAAGATTGTGACACTAAAACAACTTGTATGTGCAAACATACTTGGCAATAAACCTCTTTCTGACTTCTGATATTTATATATTAATATATATTATTGCATTTTGACACTTTTTAGGACGTGAATCCATCTTTATATGTAACTTCATATGTACTGCTATTGTCTGTTAGGTATTTAGAGTAAACTAATATATATTTTAATGTCACTTCTTTAAGAGTACACTTAAGCAGCTTTTTATTTAATTGACATTATACAATCTGAATTCCGGAAATGTTAGGACGTTTTTAAATTTGAATAAAATGAAAACTGAAAGACTTTCAAATCACATGATCCAATATTTTATTCACAATAGAACATAACAAATGTTTAAACGGAGAAATCTTGCACTTTTATCCACTAAATGAGCTCATTTTAAATTTGATGCCTGCTATAGGTCTCAAAAAAAGTTGTCACGGGGGCAACAAAGGGCTGAAAAAGCATGACATTTTTAAAAGATTCAGTTGGGAGAACATCTAGCAACTAATTAAGTTAATTGACATCAGGTCTTTATCATGATTAGCTATAAAAGGGATGTCTTAGAGAGGCAGAATCTCTAAGAAGTAAAGATGGGCAGAGGCTCTTCAATATTTGAAAGAGTGCGTAAACAGTTTGTGGAATACTTTAAAAACAACATTCCTCAACGTCAAATTGCAAAGGCTTTGCAAATCTCATCATCTACAGTGCATAACATCATCAAAAGATTCAGAGAATGTGGAGAAATCTCTGTGCTTAAGGGACAAGGCCGAAAACCTTTGTTGGATGCCTTGTTGGAGGTCTTTGGGCCCTCAGATGACACTGTATCACTAATCGGTATGATTCTGTCACTGACATTACTAAATGGGCCCAGGAATACTCCCAGAAACCACTGTCGGTAAACACAATCTGCTGTGCCATCTACAGATGCCAACTAAAGCTCTATCATGCAAAAAGGAAGCCATATGTGAACATGGTCCAGAAACGCAGTCTTGTCCTGTGGGCCAAGGCTCATTTAAAATGGACTGTTTCAAAGTGGAAAAGTGTTCTATGGTCAGATGAGTCCAAACTTGACATTCTTGTTGGAAATCACGAACGCCGTGTCCCCCGGACTAAAAATGAGGGAGACCTTCCAGCGTGTTATCAGCAGCGTTCAGTTCAAAAGCCAGCATCTCTGATGATATGGGGGTGCATAAGTGCATACGGTATGGGCAGCTTGAATGTTTTGGAAGGCACTATGAATGCTGAAAGGTTTTAGAGCAACATATGCGCCCCTCCAGACGACGTCTATTTCAGCAGGACGATGCAAAACCAGCTATTACAAGAGCATAGCTTCGTAGTAGAATAGTCCGGGTGCTGAATTGGCCTGCCTGCAGTCCAGCTCTTTCACCTATAGAAAACATTTGACGCATCATTAAATGAAAAATACGTAGAAGACGACCATGAACTCTTTAGCAGCTGGAAACATACGTATATCAGGCAAGAATGGGACCAAATTCCAACACCAAAACTCCAGAAACTCATAACCTCGATGCCCAGACGTCTTCAAACTGTTTTGAAAAGAAGAGGAGATGCTACACCATGGTAAACATTCCCCCGTCCCAACTATTTTGAGACCTGTAGCAGGCATCAAATTTGAAATGAGCTCTCATTTTGTGCATAAAATTTCTCAGTTTAAACATTTGTTATCTATGTTCTACTGTGAGTAAAATATTGGCTCATGTGATTTGAAAATCCTTTTAGGCTTCATTTTATTCAAATTTAAAAAACGTCCCAACAAGCAGAGAATAAAGAAGAGTAGAACAGATGTAAAGAATGTAAGAAAAGAGTAGAACAACAAAAGTACACTAGCTCACAAAGGCAAAATGTTGTAAACAGTGGGTCAACAATTTTTAAACATCAAAATTTCATTGATTTGATATTTGTTTTGACATTTTTTTGGACCCCAGGAATAGTTGAGCTGAACTTTTGTCACAGGACAAATCAATCTAAAGAAATCCTGATTATGGTCACTCAATGTAAAGCCTTACATAGCCTTACATTTTCTTGATGCACAACAAATTGTAAGGAGCACACACATTGCTTTTATTTTTATTATTATTTGGCAGTATTATTTATTAGTTTTATATGATATATAAAAAAATTGTCATATAAAATCTTCTATATATAGTCACTTTTAGCTTGCTCACTGAGGTTAGTAAGGCTCTGTTCTCAGCTTGTATATATTGTGAATAAAATTAGAGTAAGTTGCAATTACTGCACATTTCTGCAAAATTATATTATGCTGCTTCTTGCACTTCTGAGATACTTCCAAAATGAATTGTCCAGTGGCACTAAAAATGCTTTCAGTTTTATCTGAAACAGATAAATGTGATTCTAGCAAAGATTTATAAAGCTGTTTTGCATAATGCGGCATAATGCGTGTGAGCGGTGCTTTCCCTATACAATCCCTATCAAATCTTAAACCTTATCCTGTTAAGAGAGACATTAAGCTGTGAAGCCAAATAGACTGTGAAAAGTAAAATTGTGCAGTTTACCTTAACAGTTTCTGCGAGTTCTGACATTTAAAAATGACTTTTGTTGCTGCAGACACAATATACTCAGTCATATGGAGCATATAGCTTGAATAAAACCACTTCATTTAGGGTTCGCACATTTCAGTTCAGTTCTTTAATTACAGTTACTAATTACTTCATCAATGTAGTATTTAAATTACTTTACTAATTACTCTGTCTGAAAAGTAACTTAGTTACTCAATAAGCAACTTAATTATTCAAATCGCTAATTAGGCTACATCTTAAAATCCATATAAACCTTAATAGAAATTAAACTCTTTATTCTTTCAATTTGAGTCAAACTGTCATGAATCTGGTCTATAAACTTCCATTAACTCACCACCAGAGGACACTCGCTCACCACATGGACTCTTGCACCACACTAACTGTTGCATGCCACCTCAGACTACAATTCCCATCATCCATTACTCTGACGACACACAGCTGATTGCACTGATCACACACCCTACATAAACCATGGACTTCCTCTTCCTCTCTGCCGAGTATTGTGTTGCGTTTATCACTCCCCTAGTGTTAGCTGCCTTACCAAGCCATTCTGTGTTTTTCTGTTAAGTTCCAGTATTGTTCTGCATTTATAACTCTCCTAGTTTTAGCTGCGATATGGAACCCACTTTGTTGTCATAGTCTTGCCTTGTGTGTTTTTCTATTGTTTTGATTCTTGCAAATCAGTCCATTCAAGGTCAGTCCTTCAGTATCCCAATCTGGTATGCAGTGTGAGGGATTCACCACTGGTGTCTGCACATGCAGCTGGTATCCCCAAACCAGCTCACTTTAACCCCCCTGTTCCTGCACTAATTTCCCTGTCTGAAGCGCTTCCCATGATGAGGATCACTTTATGTTGCATTTGGGCTGCGTACACCACATCGGAACTGTCCCAGGCGATGGCACCCACTGCAGATTCTCCAGAGGTGGCGGCACATGCTGCAGAACCTCCCGGAGTGGTGGTGCTCGCTTCAGCTCATTGTATGGTGGTGGCGCCCAGCAATGTACTCTCAGCCTGTCATGTCACAGTCAAAGGAGCCGTTGATGAGCACTATACCTGTCCGGTTACTGAACTCTACCTGTTTCCTGATGTTACCACTGTAGAACCTCCAGAGGTGTCAGTGGTACCCTCCTATGAACCCTCGTCCTGTTCTGTATGGTTATGGAGGCCGTTTATGAATCCTCGTCCTGCCCTGTCACTGCTATGGAGGCCGTCTATGAATCCTCGTCCTGCCCTGTCACGGCTATGGAGGCCGCCTATGAATCCTCGTCCTGGCCTGTCATGGCTATGGAGGCCGTCTATGAATCCTCATCTTGCCCTGTCACGGCTATGGAGGCCGTCTATGAACCCTTGCCCTGCCCTGTCACGGCTATGGAGGCCGTCTGTGAATCCTTGTCCTGCCCTGTATTGGCTATAGAGACCATCTGTGAACTCTTGCCTTCCTTTGAACTGGCCACGGAGACCATTTATGAACCTTCTTTTGCCCATGTCACAGCCTATAAACTCTTGTCCTGCCCTGAGTCAGCCGAGTAGGCTGGTTGTGAATTACCAGTCCCATCAGTCACAACTGAGGGGGTTATGGGTGAACTTCCTGACTGTTGCGTTGCACCTCTAGGGGCCGTTTGTGAACTCTTAACCCTGCCTGTCATGAACTCAGAAACTATAAATGCACCCCATATCTGTGCTGTTAACCTTATCACTGCCGTGGAATCCTTAAATGAACTTGTGTTCCCTGCCTCGGTCCTTGAGGCCACATATGTTCTGCGTGTGTCTCAGTTTCCCCTAGGTCCCAGTCTTTGCCAGGGGTCTCTGCTCCACCGTGGTGGTTTTCTGCTCTGCCTGGTGGGCTCCAGTCCCATCGGCTCCAGTTCTGTCGACTCCGCCCTGACTTCCTGCTGTACCAACTCTGCCTCGGTCCACGGCTACTCCACTTCCACGTGGACCTGGCCCTCCCCTTGTTCCACCTCCGTTCCACCACCCTCCTGGATTGTATAGGAGCGTCTGGAAGCCACACCTGGGTGGGGGGCTATGTCATGAATCTGGTCTATGAACTTCCGTTAACTCGCCACCAGAGGTCACTCGCTCACCACATGGACTCTTGCACCACACTAACTGTTGCACGCTACTTCAGACTAATATTCCCATCATCCGTTGCACTGACGACACACAGCTGATTGCACTGATCACACACCCTATATAAATCATGGACTTCCTCTTCCTCTCTACAGAGTATTGTATTGCGTTTATCGCTCCCCTAGTGTTAGCTGCCTTACCGAGCCATTATGTGTTTTTCTGTTTAGTTCCAGTATTGTTCTGCATTTATAACTCTCCTAGTTTTAGCTGCGATACAGAACCCACATTGTTGTCATAGTCTTGCCTTGTGTGTTTTTCTAGTGTTTTGATTCTTGCCCGCGTTTCCTGGATTTACCCCTTTGCCTTGCCGTTTGGACTCTGTTTGCACCTCTCTTGGACTACTGTTTGTATACCTGGATTATATCTCTACCTTGCCCTGTTGGATATTGTTCGCCGATCGTCGACTCTCGCTAGCCCTAGGATTGCTCTGTGTCTTGCCCGTACCATATCTGTTTGCCGTTGTTTGACCCTGCCTGTTTATTGACTATGTTTATAAATAAAAGCTCGCACTTGGATCCGCACGTCTCACGTATCGTTCGCCCTGTTACACAAACATAGAATAGTTTAGCCTTTTCTTTAAAACAACTGTAATACTTAAACTTTTTTTATGTAACCTTCTTTGGATGACAAATAGAAATACTCAGTTTGGCAAGATGTTCAGGAAAAGCCCAACTAGTAAAATCCGTACAGATTTATGGAAAAATAACACGTTAACCAATAAGAATAAATGACAGAAATGATCTACTCTGCTGAATAAAGCCATGTCAGATCGCACTGTTCTTATGAGGTAGATTCCTGATAGTAGGTCTTCTTTCAAAAATGATGAAAATTAGATGAATTAAATATTTTTGCTATCTAGGTGAAGGCATTTGCGCGCAGGTGACTACATATAATGAGCTCAGATACGGGAAAGACTGTACTTCAGTTTCATACAGATTACATAATCAGATAAAATTAGTTTTCGATTTGAATTCGTTCATTTAAAAGTAGACACTTCAGGCTTTCAGATACAGGAAAGACTGTACCTCGCTTTAGTTTCATACGGATTACATAATCAGGAATATTCATTTTCGATTTGAATTTGTTCATTTAAACATAGAAATGTCAAGCTTTCAGATACGGAAAAGTCTGGTCTCGCTTTACTTTCATAGGGATTACATAATTAGAAATATCAGTTCTTGATTGGAATTCGTTCATTTAAATGTAGACACTTCAAGCTTTTTAGATTCTATTGATTTTAGTCTTATGTGTATCTGAGTATTTAAGGTTTCTCTGTGAATCAGGAAAATCTGAAAGTGAACACGCTGGCGTGCAGAAGGTTAAAGCCGCTGCATTCAATTTTATCTTTAGACGGTAAATTTAGATTTCAAATTCAATATTGATTTTAGAACTGTTGAAATCATTTACTGTATGTAATGCAAGTACTTTATAAGTAACTGTAATTAAATTACCTAAAAATGAACAGTAATTCCTTATTTTACTTTTTCAGTGGATAAGTAATTTAATTACAGTAATGCATTACTTAGTAACGAGTTACACCCGACACTGGTCCCATTCAGCATTTTAGCTTTCAGAAGGTCGCGAGTGTCCTCGATGCACACTGAGCTGAAAGCAGACAGTCAAAGCAGCATTACATTACGAAAGTGTGGACTCGAGGGTTTAGGGTCCAATTTGGGACGGGGCCTCAGTACGATTATTACATAGCCTACCTGCCTATATATCCAACTCAGTTTAGTACTAAAATAGTTTAGAAACTCTAAATATTTGTTGCAAATTTCTGCACACATTTACAAGTTAATTTAGAATTATGATAAATGTAGGATTTAGGATCTATAGAGTTATGTTTTTTTTTCAAGTGGATATTATGGTGGAGCAATAACCCCATCTGTAGCCACGGCTACCATCACTACCTATAAGCAGGCTTATTATAGTTAACTGAAACTAAAACCATAAAAAAAAAAAATGATACATGAAATAGAATAAATGTTAACTGAAATAATAAAATAAAATATTACAAAAAGTCTTAAACGTATTTTATTCAGACAGTTCCCAAGGAAACATTTGTCACTGTCATTTAGTTGAACTAAAATAAACTAAAATAACTAAAACAATAATAAATATATACATGAAATGATTATATATTGTATAATACAGTATACAGACATATATAAACTAATAAAAAATTACAAAAACGCACAAAACAATTACTAAAACTTTACTAACAAACATTTAACTAAAAGCAGAAAATAAGTCAAACTATTATTAAAAACTATAACAGCAACTCATTGACGAAATAACATGTCTTTGATGTCTTTCTAAGCAACCTAATGAATAATCTGCAAGTGATTCTTGGCATCATTGCTCATGGTTTTTGACAACCGACAGAAATACCAATGAGGTATTTATAAGAAAAATGATCTTAATTCAAAGGCACGGTTTCTCACGGTTAACCACCAGATCCTCCTGTCAAGCCTATTGCCAAAAGGACATCTCAGGAACCGCACTCCAGTGGTTTGAGTCTTACCTATTAGGTACTTCAAGGTATCTTGGACAGGAGAGGTGTCCAAGTCGCAACATCTAGCTACTGGGGTGCCTCAGGGCTCAGTTCTTGGACCACTTCTCTTCTCTGTTTACATGGCATCACTAGGTTTTATCATTCAGAAACATGGTTTTTCATATCACTGCTATGCTGATGACACTCAACTCTACCTCTCATTCCATCCTGATGATCCAACGATAGCTGCTCGCTTCTCAGCTTGTCTAACAGACATTTCTTGCTGGATGAAGGACCATCACCTTCAACTTAACCTTGCCAAGACAGAGGTGCTTGTGGTTCCAACAAACCCATCGTTTTATCTCAATTCCACCATTCATGTAAGCACATCAACCATAACTCCTTCAAAAACAGCCAGAAACCTTGAAGTTATGATTGATGATCAGCTGACTTTCTCAGACCACATTGCTAAAACTGCCGGTCCTGCAGATTTGCTTTATTTAACAACAAGAAGATCAAGCCCTTTCTTTCGGAACATGCTTCACAACTCCTTGTTCAAGCTCTTGTTCTGTCCAGGCTGGACTATTGCAATGCTCTCTTTGCAGGTCTTCCAGCCAGTTCTACAGTTTTAGAATGTTAAAAACCTATAGGGGGAAAAACAAACAAACAAAATGAATAATAATAATTATCTAACACCCCTACCCACCCCCACAAAAGCAGGATGGTAGTAATCTCACACAGCTCTGACAGTGTGTGCACACATCTATGTGTAGCCATTCATTCACATTTGAACAGAGTGGACAGTGAAATTGCTGTAAATACAGAGTGATAAGGAACAAAAAAAAATCAAACCTGCTTTAAAACCCAGCAACACAACTGTAGCTATATAACTTTACAATAGCAACACTGCTTTAACAAAAAAGCAAAACAGCAAGACTTATTTGACATCAAAACAAATTTGTTAAAAAATGCTGTATTCGCTCTCGCGGTACTTTGTTGTCACACACAGAACGGTCTGTGCAGTGTTGCTTCAAGTCAAACAACTATTCTGTTTTATTAGGAGACGCACAACAGTTCTTCTGTGGCTTTATATTTTCACGTACACAATTTAGAAAAATCACACAATATTGTGTGTAATATATACTACAATATTAATTTATTATTATTTAATTGTTGTAAATAAATATCACATTTGCAACTGGTCAGTGTTAAAAAAATGCTGGGAAATCACTTCAAGCCCTACAAGAGTGATTACTGATAAACTGTCTGAAAAAAAGAAAGTCACGTTTTAGAGAAGAAAAAAATCACCCACTGACTTTCAAAGCTGCTACATAGTAATGAGTTTCTACTTCGAGGACCTTGATAAAAATGTAGCGGAGTGAAAAGTACAATATTTGTCTTTCAAGTATAGTGAAGTTAAAGTCATAAGTTTCCAGAAAAAAATAATACTCAAGTCAAGTCAAGTCAAGTCACCTTTATTTATATAGCGCTTTTAACAATGCAGATTGTGTCAAAGCACTTAACAGTATGAAATTGGAGGATAGAGTGTCAGTAATGTTTAATAATAAGTTTAAACACTCAATTTTCAGTCAAAGGCATTTCATTATTGAATTCATAGATGTCATTGTCTAGCTCAGTTTAGTTTAAATAGTATCTGTGAAATCAAATTGACGATAATCGCTAGAAATTAAGTGTCCCCAACTGAGCAACCAGAGGCGACAGCGGCAAGGAACCAAAACTCCCTCTGTGACAGAATGGAGAAGAAAAAACACCTTGGAAGAAACCAGGCTCAGTCGGGGGGCCTTTTCTCCTCTGGCCAGGGAATTATTGTTTATCGATTGTTTACTTATTGTTTTAATTAAAATTTTAAATGTATACATGTATTATATTTCTATTTTTACATTGTTGCAATTTCTAACAATAATAGTATAATGTAGATCGGTATTTTATTATATTTTTATTTATTTATTTTATTTTAAGTTTTATTGTATTTTAAGTTGAGGTCTTCACTGGGGATATGTAAAGTACAAGTAAAGTACAGATACTTAAGTAAATGTACTTAGTTGCTGTCTGCTTCTGCTAAAAACACATATCTTCCATCTTTATTTGACCCTCTAACTCTAGCACTCTCTTTTCTAATTTTATTCTTAAAAAAACAACATAAAAATAAAACTAGCTTTTCTATTATTTTATCTATTTGTTCTCTTTTTATTTATTATACAATTAACAAAAGTAAAAAAAGCCTCTAACACTAGCTTGCTATATTTTTTTTCTATTCTATATGCTTTTCTTTTTATTTATTATCTAATTTACAAAAAAAAAAAAAAAACCTTGCTACGTGTACTGCATTAAGCTAATTGAGACTTGTTATAGCACTTGCATATCATTGCTCTTTTGTTGATTTTGATTGCTTCCATTGTCCTCATTTGTAAGTCGCTTTGGATAAAAGCATTTGCTAAATGACTAAATCTGTTTAAATCTGTGTTAGTGAGCACTTATCCTTTGCCGAGATAATCCATCCACCTCACAGGTGTGGCATATCAAGATGCTGATTAGACAGCATGATTATTGCACAGGTGTGCCTTAGGCTGGCCACAATAAAAGGCCACTCTAAAATGTGCAGTTTTACTGTATTGGAGGGGTTCAAAAACCAGTCAGTATCTGATGTGACCACCATTTTCCTCACGCAGTGCAACAAATCTCTTTCACATAAAGTTGTTCAGGTTGTCCACTCCTCTTCAATGGCTGTACGAAGTTGCTGGATATTGGCAGGAACTGGAACACGCTGTCGTATACGCCGATCCAGAGCATCCCAAACATGCTCAATGGGTGACATGTCCGGTGAATATGCTGGCCATGCAAGAACTGGGATGTTTTCAGCTTCCAGGAATTGTGTACAGATCCTTGCAACATGGGGCCGTGCATTATCATGCTGCAACATGAGGTGATGGTCGTGGATGAATGGCAAACAATGGGCCTCAGGATCTCGTCACGGTATCTCTGTGCATTCAAAATCAATAAAATGCACCTGTGTTCGTTGTCCATAACATACGCCCGCCCATACCATAACCCCACCGCCACCATGGGCCACTTGATCCACAACGTTGACATCAGCAAATCGCTCACCCACACAACGCCATACATGCTGTCTGCCATCTGCCCTGTACAGTGAAAACTGGGATTCATCCGTGAAGACAACACCTCTCCAAAGTGCCAGAAGCCATCGAATGTGAGCATTTGCTCACTCAAGTCGGTTACGACGACGAACTGGAGTCAGGTCGAGACCCCGATGAGGACGACGAGCATGCAGATGAGCTTCCCTGAGATGGTTTCTGACAGTTTGTGTAGAAATTCTTTGGTTATGCAAACCGATTGTTGCAGCAGCTGTCCGGGCGGCTGGTCTCAGACGATCTTGGAGGTGAAGATGCTGGATGTGGAGGTCCTGGGCTGGTGTGGTTACACGTGGTTTGCGGTTGTGAGGCCGATTGGATGTACTGCCAAATTCTCTGAAACGCCTTTGGAGACGGCTTATGGTAGAGAAATGAACATTCAATTCATGGGCAACAGCTCTGGTAGACATTCCTGCAGTCAGCATGCCAATTGCACATTCCCTCAAAACTTGCGACATTTGTGGCATTGTACTGTGTGATAAAACTGCACATTTTAGAATGGCCTTTTATTGTGACCAGCCTAAGGCACATCTGTGCAATAATCATGCTGTCTAATCAGCATCTTGATATGCCACGCCTGTGAGGTGGATGGATTATCTCAACAAAGGAGAAGTGCTCACTAACACAGATTTAGACAGATTTGTGAAAAATATTTGAGAGAAATAGGCCTTTTGTGTACATAGAAAAAGTCTTAGATCTTTGAGTTCAGCTCATGAAAAATGGGGGCAAAAACAAAAGTGTTGTGTTTATAATTTTGTTCAGTGTAAGTTAACATTCCAAATGGAACTTATATGAAACTGATTGTTGTACCTTTTATTATTTATGTGAATGTGAACAAAGTACTGTATACTTTGACTTAGGTATGTACTGTGTCCATACAATGATGTGTCGGATGGTAATACCATAGTACTTTCATATACCATGGCACTAATTTACTATTCAAAGACCCAAATATTTATATACAGTAGGATTCAAATAACTTCAACAAATACCATGCCTCTACCATGCTACATGTTAAAAGCCAAAGTATTGCCCTGGTATTGTTTCTGTTAGTGTGTTGGTAGTCATAGATCCTCTTGAGCTTTATGAATAATAGAACAAGTCAGTACACTGCCCACAAACCAATACCCCACCCGCACCTGTCCGCGGGTCCCCGACCCCCTGCGTCCCGCTCGCGGTAACACTAACCCTCCACACAGGTAATCAATCCGCCTCGACATGCACCTGTAATTAGAAGGTGATAATGAATGTGTCCATCAAGATAAGGCATTTTTTGGCATTGTTGCCCAGCACCAGCTTGTTTGCTCTGCCAAGAGTTTCTGGAGTGGAACAGATGTGTTGCTGGATTGTGTTTCTATATTCCACAGCCTGTTTGAATAGTTAGAATTAGTTGGAATTTGCATAAACTCTAATGAGATTAGAGAGTGGAGGAGAAGATTTTAAATAAAAAATTTGAGAATCAATTTAAATTTAATCTGTTCCTTGCACAAAGCTATCCTATGGTTTCATAACTCTTGAAATATGACACAGAAGTCATCTGGAGTACTTTAATGATACTTTTATGAGACTCTTCTGGAGCGTGTCAGCTCCTGGAACAATATGCTTTTATTGCATAACAGCATGAACATTTCTATTTTTTTTTTTTAGGAAATAAAAATAGCATGCTGCAAGAATATCTTTCTTAAAACTTACCTTTTTTGCCTAATTTCAAAATAACTATTATTGAGCAATAGGTAATTCCCCAAACCAGCTAGTTAAAGTCACTAGAAACTTTTAGGCAAGCGTACTGGAACTGGTTGAAGTTAAAATCTGCAGGACGTTGGCCCTAAAGGATCATTGGACACCCAATCACACATTACAGGGCTCCTTATAGAGCAACCATACAGTATACAGCCTGTATACATTTTTCTGTGTTTTTTTATTAATTCTAAATTATGTACTTGTGTTAGGGTCAGTGATCTTCTTGTGTCTGTAAATAGACTTAATGGTTATTTAACTGATAATGTGTGACCACAGCTGGTGAGATTTCTTTCATCAGAGAGATGCTCTTGAGGCTTTGTACAGATTGCTCTCCTCTACAGAAACACAAGCATAAAAAATGGTTTTGTCTCTTTCATTCTGTGAAAAGTGTTCAGCCATATCTATGGTTATAGCTGTATTTGAAGGAAAAGTATATACAATTCATATAAAGATCATGATATAATAGAATATAATAGAACAGAATATATATGGTGATTAAATTAAACAAAAAAGACAAAGATGATCATAAGGTAAGACGTGGCTATATTGTTATTGTTTGTTGTTCATTCATATAGCATCCTTCAGATGCATCACGTGTATATCACAATGTGGGCTTGGTGTATTTAGAGATGAATTGCGTTGTTTGCTGTTGCAGCACATAATGATAGGGAATGTATAAATGAGGAATGGACAGGTGCATCTCAAGAAATTTGAATATCGTGAAAAAGTTTTTTTTAGATTTCAAAAAGTGAAACTTTCATATATTATAGATGTAAAGTAAAACATTTCAAAAGTTTTTTTTATTTTGATGATTAGAGCTTACAGCTCACGAAAGTCAAAAATCCAGTATCTCAAACTATTAGAATATTTCCTAAGATCAATCAAAAAAGGAAAACAGAAAAGTTCAAGTTCTTTAAAGTATGTTAATTTATGCACTCAACACTTGGTCGGGGCTTATTTAGCACAAACTCCAGCATCAGTAAGGTGTGGCATGGAAGCGATCAGTCTGTAGATCAGCACCATTGAGCTTTCAGCTCGTCTGTATTGTTGGATTGACTGTTTCTCATCTTTCTCCTGAAAATATCCCATAGATTCCATACGTGGTTCAGGTCAGGCATGTTGGGTGGTCAATCACGCACAGCAATATCATAGTCAGCAAACCACTTGGAAGTGGTTTTGGCACTGTGGGCAGGTGCTAAAGTCCTGCTGGAAAAGGAAAGCAGCATCTCCATAAAGTGCTCCAAAATCTCCTGGTAGATGTCACGGATCCGGAAGAGAGATGAGGTGAGGACTCAAGTGCAGGAAAATGGTGGGTCTTTTAATAAAATGAAACAAAAACTGAACAAAAACCACCCCGAGGGGGAAAAACAGGCAGGCAGAGAACTGCAACACATGTATGCATACCCACACACGACATTACGCATCCGACATGAAGTGACGAAACAGCACAGGACTGCAGACACCAGGAGAATAAATGGGGAGACAAACGAGGAGGACACAGGTGAAGTCACTGAACAATAATGAGATAACAAGGAGGGCGGGGTCAGACAATAGACAGGAAAGCACATGGCACAAACCACAAACAACAAGCCATGTGCTCAAACAAATACACAGTGACATTTGGTGGCCAATAAGGGCACAACAGCAGGACATGACACAACCCCCTCTCTAAGGAGCAGATTCCAGATGCTCCACAGTAAAACTGAAATCAAAAATGTCTGGGAGGGAGGTGGGCCAGAGGTGGATCAGGGGGAGGGATGGTGGGCCAGGCCCGTGTAGCGGCAGAGGGCCTGGAGACACCTCTGTGCCAGGGTGGTCCCGGCAGAGCAGGAGGCCAAGGCGGGGCAGGCAGAGCAGGAGGATCGTGAGCAGACACTGCCGCTGCCTCGGAAGCGTTGTGAGCGTGCACCGCCGCCTCGGAAGCCTTGTGATAGTGCACCGCCGCCTCGGAAGCCTTGTGAGCGTGCACCGCCCCTTCAGGAGGATCGTGAGCGGGCACCGCTGCCTCGGAAGCCTTGTGAGCGGGCACCGCTGCCTCGGATGCCTTGTGAGTGTGTACCACCGCCTCGGAAGCCTTGTGAGCGTGCACCGCCCCTTCAGGAGGATCGTGAGCGGGCACCGCCACCTCGGAAGCCTTGTGAGCGTGCACCGCCCCTTCAGGAGGATCGTGAGCGGGCACCGCCGCCTCGGAAGCCTTGTGAGCGGGCACCGCCGCCTCGGAAGCCTTGTGCGCGGGCACCGCCCCTTCAGGAGGATCGTGAGCGGGCACCGACGCCTCGGAAGCCTTGTGAGCGTGCACCGCCGCTTCAGGAGGATCGTGAGCGGGCACCGACGCCTCGGAAGCCTTGTGAGCGTGCACCGCCGCCTCGGAAGCCTTGTGAGCGGGCACCGCCACCTCGGAAGCCTTGTGCGCGGGCACGCCGCCTCGGAAGCCTTGTGCGCGGGCACCACCGCCTCGGAAAGACCATGAGAAGACCACGCTGCTCGCACCGACATCAGCGGGGGATCCTGCACACTGTGCATCAGCCTGAGACGCTCTGTCACCGGACGCAAATAACTGGGAGCGGCAGACGAGGTCTCTGACACCCCTTGGTTCGCAGCCTTGTCGGCCATCACTGGGGGCGCTGCAGCTTCTGCGAGCACTGCCTGAGGCACACCAGCCACCCTATCTGTGAAACGTGCCAAGCACTCAACAAACTCACCAAACGTCAGGTGGTCCAGCCCCCTCATCCTCCACCTGTTGAGGGGCTCCTCAAGGGCACTATTAAAGAGGTCCTTGAGGGCTGCATCATTGTACCCCAGACCCTCTGCTGCACCACCGAACCTCAGGGCAAACTTCCTCACGTCAGTACCCTGCTGACGGAGGGAGCTCAGGGCCTGAAACTGGAGGATGCGTTGGTAGAGGGGGCTGCTGACGTTAGAGGCTGGTGGATTGTGTGAGCCCATTTTCCACTAAGTCCTCATTTTGTTGTTTGTGGTTTGTTTCGTTCTGTCTCGAATCCGGAAGAGAGATGAGGCGAGGACTCAAGTGCAGGAAAATGGTGGGTCTTTTAATAATAAAATTAAACAAAAACTGAACAAAAACAACCCCGAGGGGGAAAAAAGGCAGGCAGAGAACTGCAACACATCTACGCATACCCACACACGACATTACGCATCCGACATGAAGTGACGAAACAGCACAGGACTGCAGACACAAGGAGAATAAATGGGGAGACAAACGAGGAGGACACAGGTGAAGTCACTGAACAATAATGAGATAACAAGGAGGGCGGTGTCAGACAATAGACAGGAAAGCAGATGGCACAAACCACAAACAACAAGCCATGTGCTCAAACAAACACACAGTGACATCTGGTGGCCAATCTGGGCACACCAGCAGGACGTGACAGTAGAAGGCTGCATTGACTTTGGACTTGATAAAACACAATGGACCAACACCAGCAGACGTCACGGTACCCCAAATCATCACTGACTTCGCAAACTTCCCACTGGACTTCAAGCAGCTTGGATTCTGTGCCTCTCTTGGATTCTGTGCCTCTCGTCTTCTTCCAGACTCCATACCTTGATTTCCAAATTAAATGCAAAATGTACTTTTATCTGAAAAGAGGACCACTGAGCAACCGTCCAGTTCTTTTTCTCTTTAGCCCAGGTGCTTCTGACGTTGTTTCTGTTTCAGAAGTGGCTTGGCAGCCCTTTTCCTGAAGACATCTGAGCTTGGTGACTCTTGATCCACTGACTTGTGAAGCTCCTTGTGAAGCTCTCCCAAGTGTTTGACTCGGCTTTGCTTAACAGTATAGTCATCCCTATTGCTTGTGCACCTTTTCCAACCCAATTTCTTCCTTCCAGTCAACTTTGCATTTAATATGCTTTGATACAGCACTCTGTGAACAGCCTGTCTGTCACTTACCCGCTTTGTGGAGGGTTTCAATGATTGTTTTCTGGACCATTACCAAGTCAGCAGTCTTCCCCATTATTGTGGTTTCAAAGAACAAGAGATGCCCGGAATTTATACTGTAGGCATGGTCATTTAATGAAACTCAAATGTAAATATTCTAATATTTTGAGATAATGGATTTTTGACTTTCATGAGCTGTAAACTCTAATTATCAAAATTAAAAAAACAAAACAAAAAACTTTTGAAATGTTTTCCTTTACATATAATGAAACTAAAATATATGAAAGTTTAACTTTTTGAAATGTTACAATAAAAAAAAAAACTTTTTCATTATATTCTAATTTTTTGAGATGCACCTGTATAGAAAAATATGAGGCTAAGAACGTAAATCAGCAATGCCATAACAAAATGATATTTTTCATGAGACTGTCTTGAAGTCCAAGTCAGGTCTCGAGTCTGTTGTTCACAAGTCCAGGTCAAGTCACAAGTCATTTTTTTTGACAACTTACATGCGACTCAAGTCCAAGTCGCAGACTCAAGTTTCCAGCTCTGAATTAAACCTTCATTTAGTCAAGTCAAGTCACTATTATTTGTATAGCGCTTTTAACAATGCAAATTGTGTCAAAGCAGCTGTACATCAGCCTGATATAAAGCTGGATGGCTTTACATCAGCTTTACAGTATTTAGACGGGGAAATAGTATGTCGAAATAGTGTCATTTTCCCAGGTCTGTGCATGCAACAAGTGGGCGGGCAATATGTTAATGTTTCATATAGACATCAACATGAAACGGCTTGGGATTCGTTTTAAAAATGACTCGTTTCAATGATTCAGAGTCGACTCTTTCTTTTGAGAGAGAATAACTTTATACACAGTGCACTTTCAGATTTAAAAGTTTGCAGGATGTTTTCATTCCCTTAGAGCTGTGTTACACACTGCATGAAAGGTCATTTTCAAAAATCCATAAGAGGGGCACTTTAAATTTAAATGATAACTAAAATTCTAAAATATTTTCATAGAGGATAAGCTTTTCAAGAACCGAAGTAAAAAGCATCTAATCGTGATAAATTTGATTCAAAGAACACTGATGGGAGCATATTTCTACATTATACATATTTATGGGAGATAATTTCTACATTATTTCTCTTTGTGTATGCTTTGTGTCTGTCTAAGACCTCGCGGTCTAAAATTCTGCATTCCAAATAACTAAAACAAGTTATTGGCATTTCGACCCTGTGACACATTTTCCTTTCCTGTCTGACTCAGCAGAAGCTTTTTAAACTGTCGCACTCGCACGCAATGAACATCTGGTTTGAGTTTATCAAATGGGCTGCATCAGAATTTCTTCACAAGCCACATAATCTGTCTCTCTCTCTCTTTCTTTTTTTTCTTTCTTTCTTTTTGTTAGTCTGTATGCCTCTTCTTTCTTTCTTTCTTTCTTTCTTTCTTTCTTTCTTTCTTTCTTTCTTTCTTTCTTTCTTTCTTTCTCTTTATTTATTTATGTCTGTCTGTCTCTTTCTTTCTTTCTTTCTTTCTTTCTTTCTTTCTTTCTTTCTTTCTTTCTTTCTTTCTTTCTTTCTTTCTTTCTTTCTTTCTCTTTTCTGTCTGTCTCTTTATTTCTTTATGCCTGTCTGTCTCTTTCTTTCTTTCTTTCTTTTTGTCTGTCTGTCCGTCATTCTTTCTTTCTTTCTTTCTTTCTTTCTTTCTTTCTTTCTTTCTTTCTTTCGTTCTTTTTCTTTCTCTTTTTCTTTGTCTTTTTCTGTCTTTCTTGTCATATACAGTCTTTTGAACAGGATATTTTTAATGACTTGCCATCACTTTACTGTAAGATGACTGGGTCCCACTTCATATAACGTGGCCTTAAATACCATGTACTTTCATTTAAATTAATAATTTACATGTAAATTACATACATGTTTTTACACTGTACTTATATTTAAAAAAAAAATACTTATATGTAATTACATCTGTAATTATTTTCTGTAACTACATGTATAACTACACTGTTGACCCATCCCTTACATCTTAACCCACCCTTAAACCTGCCCAATAGCAATAGCAATAGATAGCAATATCTATAGCAACAGAAGTGTTTTGCAATACAATATGACCACAATAAGTACATAGTAGTTAAGGCCACCTAATATAAAGTGTGACTGATGACTGTAAATCTCCCTAAAACAATGCAAACCATTCAAATTTGTCTGGCAACATATCATCAATAAATGACAACATCAAACTGTAAAACATAAACATTTAATCAATTACATTGTTATAACAACATAATTTAACCAAATCATTTAATAATAAAAAATAAACTACAGTAATTGGTTTACTTTTTCAATTAGACTAGACTTCTTAACTGTACTAAGAACAGTCAGATTCACAACATCATGAAATCAGCTGAGCAGAAGTTGCCAGGTGTTCAGTAGGAGCCCAATTACAGACTAGCAGGCAGTAAACGGTACTCATTTGCTGCAAGAAACTTTAAGCACCTCGTATGATGGCTCCCGCACGAGATGTAGATGCTGTAATTACACTTTAGTATAAGTGTCTTTATAAGATGTGTGTGTTTGTGTACACTCAGCGGCCATACACAGATGGCCAAATGCACAAGTAAGGTGCAATTTGTCCTTGCTATATACAAATCTGATGGTCTACAGTAAATGTGGTCTATGCATTACCCTATATTAAAAATGTAATTGCCATTCAACAAAGGTGACATATTATCATCATCACACACATACATCCTCTGGATATATGAAGATATACTGTAAGTTAATATAACGTAAAACACCCATAACAATTCCCTGTACCTCTGTAAACATGTCTAAAACCCGTCTCAAGACATTTGTTTGATAGCAATATTTTCAGTATTTCTCAGAGGTCGGATTTCAAATATAATTTGTTCGATGGAGTGGTGCTTCATATAACATTATCCAAAGAAACAAGTGTTAATGATAAATCCCATGTGATGCTTGTACTGGCTACAGTATACAGGCCACCAGGGCACCATACAGACTTTATTAAAGAATTAGCTGATTTTCTATCTGAGTTAGTGCTTGATGCAGATAAAGTCCTAATTACTGGTGATTTTAATATTCATGTTGATAATGAAAATGATTAGTTGGGATCAGCATTTATAGACATTCTAAACTCTATTGGTGTTAAACACATTACCCAGCAGCATAGTAGTAATGACTTTATGAACTACTTTACTTCCAAGATTGAAACTATTAGAGATAAAATTGTAACCATGCAGCTGTCAGCCACAGTATCGCATCAGATAGTGCACTATAGATCCCCTGAGAAACAATTCTGCTCATTGTCTTCTATTGGAAATTAAGAATTGTATAAACTTGTTAAGTCATCTAAACCCTAGACCCTGTTCCATCTAAGCTCCTAAAAGAGGTACTTCCAGAAGTAATAGATCCTCTTCTGAATATTATTATGTCATCATTGTCATTAGGATATGTCCCAAAAACCTTCAAACTGGCTGTTATTAAGCCTCTCATTAAAAAAACACAACTTGACCCCAAAGAATTAAATAATTACAGACAGATCTCGAATCTCCCTTTTCTGTCAAAGATATTAGAAATGGTTGTATCATCACAACTATGTTCCTTCTTAGAGGAAAATGATGTATGTGAGGATTTCCAGTCAGGTTTTAGACCATATCATAGTACTGAGACTGCACTCATTACAGTTACAAACGACCTGCTTTTATCATCTGATTGTGGTTGTATCTCTCTATTAGTGCTACTGGATCTTAGCGCCGAGCTTGACACTATCGAGCACAAAATTCTTTTAAATAGACTAGAAAATGATGTTGGCATTAGTGGAAGTGCACTGGCATGGTTCAAATCGTACTTATCTGACCGCCATCAATTTGTGGCAGTAAATTAAGAGGTATCATACCAATATCAAGTGCAGTATGGAGTACCTCAAGGCTCAGAACTTGGCCCCTTACTTTTCACACTTTACATGTTACCCTTGGGAGATGTCATTAGGAAACATGGTGTTAGCTTTCACTGTTATGCTGATGATACCCAGCTCTATATTTCTTCGCGACCTGATGAAACTTACCAATTTGCAAAACTAACAGAATGTATAGTTGATATCAAAAACTGGATGACAAGCAATTTCTTACTGCTAAATTCTAAAAAAGAGAGGTGTCAATTATTGGACCAAAAACCTTTGCATGTAATAACCTAGATCACTGTCTAATACTTGATGGCTGCTCTGTAAATTCTTTGTCATCAGTTAGGAACCTAGGTGCACTTTTTGATAGCAATCTTTCCTTCGAAAAACATATTTCTAGCATTTTTAAAACTACATTTTTCCATCTTAAAAATATATCTAAATTACAACCTATGCTCTCAATGTCAAATGCAGAAACATTAATTCATACGTTCATGACCTCGAGGCTAGATTATTGTAATGCTTTATTGGGTAGTTGCTCTGCACGTTTAATAAACAAACTCCAGCTGGTTCAAAATGCAGCAGCTAGAGTTCTTACTAGAACCAGGAAGTATGACCACATTAGCCCGCTTCTGTCAACACTGCACTGGCTCCCTATTAAACATCGTATACATTTTAAGATCTTGCTAGTTACCTACAAAGCCCTGAATGGTTTGACACCTCAGTATTTGAGTGAGCTCTTATCGTATTATAGTCCTTCACGTCAGCTGCGATCTCAAAACTCTGGCCATTTGATAATACCTAGAATATCAAAATCAACTGCAGGCGGGAGATCGTTTTCCTATTTAGCGCTCAAACTCTGGAACAATCTACCTAACACTGTTCGGGAAGCAGACACACTCTGTCAGTTTAAATCTAGATTAAAGACCCATCTCTTTAACCTGGCTTACACATAATGCACTATCGCATTTCAAATCCGTTAAAGGATTGTTAGGCTACATTAATTAAGTCAACCAGAACCAGGAACACTTCCCAAAACACCCGATGTACTTGTTACATCATTAGAAGAATAGCATCTATGCTAATATTAGTCTGTTTCTTTCTTATTCCAAGGCCACCGTAGCCACCCAGATCCAGACTTTATCCAGATCAGATGGTCACTGCAGCCAACCAGATCTAGTCCGTATCCAGATCAGATGGTGGATCAGCACCTAGAGATGACCTCTACAGCCAGGACACCTAGATGAGCCCCAGAAACTGATCCCCAGTGAAGACCCTGTCTCCAAGACGGCCATCGGGACAAGATCACAGGAACCAGATGAGTCCTTTGCACAATCTGACTCTGCTTTAGTCTAGATTTAAACTACTGATTTTGTCAGTAATGCTTCAAGTACCTCGGTGTAAACATCTCTGAGAACCTGACTTGGACTACACACATCCAAACACAGGTTAAGAAAGCCAGGCAAAGACTGTACCATCTACGCCAGCTGAGGAAATTCAGGGTCTCACCAACAATCCTGAAAACTTTCTATTCAGGGACCATAGAAAGTGTATTGACTCAGTGCATCTCAGTGTGGTATGGAAACAGCTCCAATCAGGACTGCAAAGCACTACAGAGAGTTGTGCGCTTAGCTGAGCGCATCTCAGGGTCTGCTCTCCCCTCTCTGCAGGACATCTACCTCAAACGCTGCAAAAATAGAGCTGTTAAAATCATCAAGGACTCTAATCACC